>NC_069126.1:14301877-14650452 GCF_026914265.1 Mya arenaria | reverse complement strand
TCGCAGAGATATCTACAAACAATCGCAGGGTACGCAAAAAAAGTTCCGCAAAGGATGATATACAAATGTGCTGACGTCTACGATAGGGGCATGCTATAAATATTATATTAAGATATGTAAAACGCAGTATTTAACTTCGTGTATATTTGCTGAACATGTTTGGATAACGTCAAAAAAGCGTACGACGACGTCATATATAGTGCTTCAAAAGGCTTGAGACAAAATAATCCCTTATACAAACATGCTAGGATCTACCGACACTTTAAGCCTGCCACTGTTTACACAATATGTCGCCTATGCAATGTAAATGTCATTGTGGGTGTTTAAACAATTACTATATAAACAATAGGTACAGGAACACATTGTAGTTTCTTTTACGTATCAGGTATCACGTGCTGGTACGTTCGTGATCTATTGAATAGCTTTATACTCGTCCTTATATCTCTACATATAAATATGAGCATTTAGTGACAGCCGGCAAATATCTGCGCACGGATTTATGACAACAAACATTTCATTGCCATATTAAAAATGATGGTTTCAGTTACCACTCGGCTCAAATTTCTCGAAGGTTCAAAGGGACTTCATATTAAATACATTGTTGTTGTTTTTTGTGCAATTATTTTGCTGATACTTAATTTATCATAACAAAAAGCGGTTTAGTATGATTAACTTTCAATAAACTCTATACGACTCAAAAGCCTTTGAAATGAGATAATAAAACACAATATACCTAAACACAAGAAGTGACTTATGCTTTATGCTCTGATAAGGCACTTAAGTTTGCTAAAATAGTTTCCAGTGGTAGCACCTTATATTGGCTGTGTAATAACTTGAACCCGTCACATCCTCCGTTGAGAGTTTGACAAAGTTTTGCGGTCAATGGAGGACTACCCCCACCCCCCAACCACTCCCACATGTTAGTGTGGTACTCGCGTAAGATAAGATTGCGATGAATGCCATCTATAGTGGTCCCACACCCTCTCAATAACCGCCTGACTTAGTGTTTAGACATAACGGCGACAGGATAAATCCGCTTTCGCTATAACTACTCACTCAACTCTGTATCAGTGTGTGTATACCACGTGATAAATTGCGTCATAAATTCTACGTCAGAAGGCAATATTTTGCTTCGGATGAAGACTTAAAACAAATATAAATTCACTATTTCTTCACCATTTTAAATGAAATATAGCGCAGTCTACGCCGCTTACGTAGCCCCGCCTTCGGTTTTTAACCCGAGTTTGATTGGGAGTTTAGTTTTTTTAAACACTTCGACAAACCTTTTCACAATACGGCCGTCTGACGGAGCACTGTAAAAACACTTTATTGGGAAACAGGTTTGTCGAGGTGTTTGATGAAACTAATCACATTTTCGAACTTCTGTTATAACACGAAGGCGGGGCTCTGCAAGTGGCATAGACTGCCCTTTGTTTTATTTAAAATGGTGTAGTAAAAGAAAAGTTATCTTTGATTTCAGTCTTTATTTTAGAAAAAAAGGTTGCCTTCAGATGTAGCATATATGACGTAATTTATCACGTGGTATACACACACTGTGTAATATATGTTTGCAGTGCTGCCGCTGGCTGCAGTGACGGCGCAGAACGTCACGGTGCCGGACGACACGGCGCAGACCGACACGGTGCCGGTCAACACGGTTACGGCTGATGACATAGCTGACTTGAACGGTTGCAGTTACCACCAGTATTACTCGTGCCACGATGAGGTTAGCGTTTGTCTCATTTCTGTCATATCGTGTGTAGCTATTTATGTTCTGGTTCTCCGTATGTAACTATTGTCAGTGTACATATTAGTTATAATTCTTGTATATATATATTTATAAATTGACATCATCCTAGCGAGATTTGACAGTATATATTTCATATATAAGTTTATATATACAGTAAAAACTCGCTATGTCGAAGTCATTGGGACCTCGGGAAATACTTCGAGATAACGAACATTCGATATAACCGAAATACAAAACACATCTAACTTTACTCAAGACTTTGGTAAATGTTCGACATAACCAGGACATCGAGATAACATAGTTCGATTAAGCGAGTTTCGACTGTATATATAAAGTCTTATGAATTCAACCCAGGTAGGTTTATCATCAAGTTTGACGTCACGTTCAAATTCTCAATTCAACTCAGTTCATTGTATAAAACATATAATTTCAATTTGCTTATAGCAAATACAACTTATGCTTAGAAATCAATTCGAGTAGTTTCAAACAGTTTTAACAGAACAGCAAACTTTTATTATTAGAAAGGGATAAAGGAAAAAATAACTCGTTTCTTAAAGCTTCACTCTCACAGATTGAACGTTTTGACAACTTTTTTTTTATTTTTTGTCTTGGAACGAGCCATTTTTTGCGAAAATCCAAGGAAACTAGTTAAAAAAATCTGCCAATGTCGCGAATGAAAATGGTTCGTCTCTCAGGGCGACTGGAATTATCCAAATACACTTTTATAAAGAAATGAAACAATAAAGTTTCCAAATTTATCCAACGATGTTTACGTCTCCATCGACAAAATTTGAGTGCCATACATCAAATTACACAAAAGACAAATTCACACAATGCCAACATGTATATTATAGTAATAAATCATACCTGGAATTATCCAAATACACTTTTATAAAGAAATGAAACAATAAAGTTTCCAAATTTATCCAACGATGTTTACGTCTCCATCGACAAAATATGAGTGCGCTGTGCACGAGGAAATTACCGCCACCAGCTGTGCACGAGGCGAACTACTTTAATAAATATAGAAAGTGAAAGCGAAAATGAAAGTGAAATTAGTATATGAATTAGTGAATGATAGGAATGACTGAAAGGAATGGAAGAATAGGAAAATAGATTATCACAAGAAAGATGGACTTGGAAAGTACGTGTACTGGATAAACATACATGTAGACATATGACACTAACACAAACATATAGAGCAGGGCAAATTGACCCCGCGACACTAACAAAAAATTAGATCACAGATTTTTATATTTAACTTCAAAAATTGATGTTATATGAATTTTTCTTAAACCATACGTAACGGTTTAAACCATAAAACATTAATTTTCGAACGGAAACATGAAAATCTACGATCTGATTTTTGTCAGCAATATTATTTCATTGGTTTAAAGATATTTACGCAAAAAAAATGCTCGTTCCAAGACAAAAGATAAAAAAGTTGTAAAAAGGGTAAATCTGTGAGAGTGCAGCTTTAAGATGTTTGCATGGCAAATACACTTGAAAGATTATTCTTTTTTTCTCTATTTTTCAGATAATATATTAACAGATGTTTGTTTTGATTGCCACGTGTATTAATATTGTTTTATTATATATTTGGCTCTCACGTATGGATATTATGGGCATAGAAATGAAAGTAGTATTTACTTCAATGAATGGATCGATTTCATCATGATGACTAATTAAAGAAACAAATTTACTCTGATTTGCTGGGTTGAGACGATGACTGTAATATATACTTTTAATTGTTCTGTCCTCATTTCAATAATTGGAATAATTGACTCAACAGCAGAATAACCTTTTATAATAATATATGTACTTCATTTATCGTGTATCAATAAAACAATAAAACAAATTGTTAGGGACTGAAAGACTAGAATTTAAAATATAGCATATAAAATAAAGTTCTGTATCAGACTTAAACACGTAGGGAAATTGCGTAAAAGCTACAAGAAAGGAAACAAAAAACAAAATTTATTTTGAGAAACAATATTGCAAAGAATGACAGCGCTTTAATTATTATGTATGTTCTGCATAGAGAGCCGATATATACCGTAATTATTATGTTAGTATATTATTCAGTACAAAGTGCATATTTTAAGACAAAATATTTTTCAATATTTTTTTCACATATTCGGTATTATAATTTTTAGTAAGGAATTATAAGATTTTTTTTTGATTTTTAAAAAAATTGATTAAGTTTGAAAATCCGATGCCAGTGAGATATACATAATGAAAATAATGAAAATGATACCAGTGCTTGGATGTGTAAAGGTTGACACTATTGCACTTAACATTTCAAATCGAATAAAGACCGAGCACTACTTTCATATTTTTTTTTTTTTTTTTTTTTACTTTCCAAAGGAGCTCAATTCCAGAATGCATATCCATTAATATGTGTTTCCGCATCGAATGTGGTAAAGAGTCTGTTCGTCAGAAAAAAATAATTGCATAGCTGAATTGGATATAAAAGTTTATCGAAATAAACAACAACAACAACAACAACAACACACACCAACCAACAACAACAACAATGACAACGGCAATGACATTGATTTGATACCTATGCGATTTTGTATCTCAGCCACGAAGAAAAAATGAATTGAAGTAAACATGATGCGGGATTCGAATGATATTATTTTATTCCTAATACAAGTTTAATAAACAATAATAAAAATCAATTTCAGAAATTACTAACTTCTCGAAATATTTAAGGAAATTATATTCATCTCTAGAATTATTGAATCAATTATACTGTACACTAACAGTCCTCAACACAGCAAATATTGTTCAAAGAAAACATAGCATATTGCGGAAATAAGAGCACCCCAGAGCACATGACCATGACCGTCTGTTTTTATTCTTCAGTCAATCAATTTGCATAACACATCACTTATTAGAGCCAGAGTTATAAGCCCTGCTATAGCTGTACCAATTGCCTCTAGAATCATGTGTAAAAAGTTTCCTTTACTATCTTGAACCAGTTTTGAGTTATGGGCAAGATTATTCTTGCATAAAATACACTGGAAAGTGCCGGGACTTGGTCAGTAGTCGGTAGTTACTATATTTCTCTCACCTCAGATAAGTAGATCCAAAAATTTAACCAGGCTAGAAATTTTTATCTTGCCCACGGGCAAAGATAAAAAAGTACACGTATGGAACTCCTTTTTAATGGTCATCACATTTTAATTACCTCCCTTGTTGAAAACTGTCGTCCGTAGCATCATAGAAACCTTGTCTTGTGGCAATATTAAGAATGCTTATTAATGATTTCTCGCTTAAAATGTCACCATGAAAGAGTTTCCACGCACCTTTCAAGAAATAATGCTTCACTCTCCTCAGAACTATTCAAAGACCGATTTGACTATTAACATAATCTGAATCACTGCGCGCATATCCATGACAACCAAGAATAATCACATATCCATACGCATTTCCAGTTAAAACACATTTTACTCTTTTTGAACTGAGGTAGGAGAAAAAGCATCTACCATAGCCGCTCGTGTAAGATAGGTTCATCCCGACCCGAGCGAAGGGTGGTTTGCGGAAACTCGGTAAACCTCGTTTTCGCAAAACACCCTACGCTCGGGTCGGGATGAACCTATCTTACACTCTCGGCAATGAAAGATACTTAATCATTTAGAAGCACACACACATACTGAAGGGCAGCGGCTATATATGTACATGTTCACAAAGACTACTTTTTTTTTCTGCTGGCATAATTAAATAACAAATAGATGATTGCATCGTAACCCTTTTTTAAAGTACAAAAAAATGAATTAGTTTACCCTTTTAAATATCTTCTTAGAATTAAGATAGTGGTTTCGGTCTCGGAGGATAAGAATAATAATAGAAAAGAAAAAGTACACTGAATGGTAAAGCTGATATGATTTTTCCATAGGCCTTATGCATTGACACGGCGGACGAGCCAGGAAGATGGAAATGCGTTTGTCAAGGGGACCTAGAAGGGGACGGGCTGAAAGAGGGCACCGGATGTGGACGTGAGTTGTTGATCTTGTTGTTAACGTAATGGTTAGTAGACATTTATTTTCAACACTTGTTTATTATGACTTTCTGATATATCGCAAATAACTATCGAATGCCAATAGTCCAAATCACCCAGAGATAATGTGTTTTTTTTATTGGGAATGATTTCATTAAATGATCTTCTTATGAGGCGTTTGCGGTGTTGCATTTACTATTAATGTCAGCGAAAAGTCTAAAACAAACTAAGGCTACAATTTACATAGAGCAAACTAAGGCTACAATTTACATAGAGCAAACTAAGACTTCAATTTACATAGATCAAACTAAGGCTACAATTTACATGGATCAAACTAAAGCTACAATTTACATAGAGCAAACTAAGGCTACAATTTACCTAGAGCAGACTACGACTACAATTTACATAGAGCAAACAAAGACTTCAATATAAATCGATCGAACTAAGGCTACAATTTACATAGATCAAACTTAGGCTACAATTTACGTAGAGCCAACTAAGGCTACAGTTTACATATAGCCAACGTATGCTACAGTTTACATATAGTCAACTAAGACTACAATTTACATGTAGCCAACTAAGGCTACAATTTACATATAGCCAACTAAGGCTACAATTTACATGTAGCAACTTAGGCTACAATTTACATAGATCAAACTAAGACTTCAATTTACATAGATCAAACTAAGACTACAATTTACAAAGAGCCAACTAAGACTACAATTTACATATAGCCAACAATGACTACAATTTACATAGAGCCAACTAAGGCTACAATTTACATATAGCCAACTTAGGCTACAATTTACATATAGCCAACTAAGGCTACAATTTACATATAGCCAACTAAGGCAACAATTTACATAGATCAAACTAAGGCTACAATTTAGATAGAGCAAACTAAGGTTGCAATTTACATAGCGCAAACTAAGGTTACAATTTACATAAAGCAAACTAAAGCTACAATTTACAAATAGCCAACTAAGTCAACAACTTACATAGATCAAACTAAGGCTACAATTGAGATAGAGCAGACTAAGGCTACAATTTACATAAAGCCAACTAAGGCTACAGTTTACATATAGCCAACTAAGACTACAATTTACATAGAGCAGACTAAGGCTACAATTTACATAAAGCCAACTAAGGCTACAGTTTACATATAGCCAACTAAGTCAACAATTTACATAGATCAAACTAAGGCTACACTTTAGATAGAGCAATCTAAGAGTGCAATTTAACATATAGCCAACTAAGACTACAATTTACATATAGCCAACTAAGGCTACAATTTACATATAGCCAACTAAGACTACAATTTACATATAGCCAACTAAGACTACAATTTACATATAGCCAACTAAGGTTACAATTTACATAGCGCAAACTAAGGTTACAAATTAGATAGATCAAACTAAGGGTACAATTTACATATAGCCAACTAAGGCTACAATTTACATATAGCCAACTAAGACTACAATTTACATATAGCCAACTAAGGCTACAGTTTACATATAGCCAACTAAGACTACAATTTACATATAGCCAACTAAGGCTACAATTTACATACAGCCAACTAAGGCTTCAATTTACATAGAGCCAACTAAGACTACAGTTTACATATAGCCAACTAAGACTACAATTTACATAGAGCAAACAAAAGCTACAATTTACATATAGCCAACTAAGGCTTCAATTTACATAAAGCCAACTAAGACTGCAATTTACATATAACCAACTAAGACTACAATTTACATGTAGCCAACTAAGGCTACAATTTACATATAGCCAACTAAGGCTACAATTTACATGTAGCAACTTAGGCTACAATTTACATAGATCAAACTAAGACTTCAATTTACATAGATCAAACTAAGACTACAATTTACAAAGAGCCAACTAAGACTACAATTTACATATAGCCAACAATGACTACAATTTACATAGAGCCAACTAAGGCTACAATTTACATATAGCCAACTAAGGCTACAATTTACATATAGCCAACTAAGGCTACAGTTTACATATAGCCAACTAAGGCAACAATTTACATAGATCAAACTAAGGCTACAATTTAGATAGAGCAAACTAAGGTTGCAATTTACATAGCGCAAACTAAGGTTACAATTTACATAAAGCAAACTAAAGCTACAATTTACAAATAGCCAACTAAGTCAACAACTTACATAGATCAAACTAAGGCTACAATTGAGATAGAGCAGACTAAGGCTACAATTTACATAAAGCCAACTAAGGCTACAGTTTACATATAGCCAACTAAGACTACAATTTACATAGAGCAGACTAAGGCTACAATTTACATAAAGCCAACTAAGGCTACAGTTTACATATAGCCAACTAAGTCAACAATTTACATAGATCAAACTAAGGCTACACTTTAGATAGAGCAATCTAAGGGTGCAATTTACATATAGCCAACTAAGACTACAATTTACATATAGCCAACTAAGGCTACAATTTACATATAGCCAACTAAGACTACAATTTACATATAGCCAACTAAGACTACAATTTACATATAGCCAACTAAGGTTACAATTTACATAGCGCAAACTAAGGTTACAAATTAGATAGATCAAACTAAGGGTACAATTTACATATAGCCAACTAAGGCTACAATTTACATATAGCCAACTAAGACTACAATTTACTTATAGCCAACTAAGGCTACAATTTACATATAGCCAACTAAGACTACAATTTACATATAGCCAACTAAGGCTACAATTTACATACAGCCAACTAAGGCTTCAATTTACATAGAGCCAACTAAGACTACAGTTTACATATAGCCAACTAAGACTACAATTTACATAGAGCAAACAAAAGCTACAATTTACATATAGCCAACTAAGGCTTCAATTTACATAAAGCCAACTAAGACTGCAATTTACATATAACCAACTAAGGCTACAATTTACATATAGCCAACTAAGGCTACAATATACACATAGTCAACTAAGGCTACAATTTACATATAGCAAACTAAGACTACAGTTTACACATAGCCAACTAAGACTACAATTTACATATAGCCAACTAAGGCTACAATTTACATATAGCCAACTAAGCCTACAATTAACATCGATCAAACTAAGGCTACAATTTAGATAAAGCTAACTAAGACTTCTATTTACATAGAGCAAACTAAAGCTACAATTTACATAGATCAAACTTAAGCGACAATTCTAATAGATCAAACTTAGGCTACGGCATTCATAGATCAAACGTAAACTATGGTTTTCATACGTTGGGCGTTTTTTTCAAATCCGAAGGATCTATCAGTAGAGTGTGTTCTCTTGTCGTATGCGATGTCACGTTCGTGTGTTGCGCGAGTCTCGCTAACCTCGTCTGTTTTCAGCACGCTCCTGTCGGTTCGCCTCAGAGTGCCACAAGCTAGCCAACTGTACGGAAATGGCGGGCTGCGAGTGTCTGTCGGGATATGAAGGAGACGGATGGGACGAGTGTCGGGGTAAGCTTCAGTACATGTACAATCATGCTATTATCTAACAATAACTTGGAAGGAGACGGATGGGACGAGTGTGTGGGTAAGCTTCATTACATGTTCAATCATGCTATTATCCAATGAAGGAGACGGATGGGACGAGTGCGTGGGTAAGCTTCAGTACATGTACAATCATGCTATTATCTAACAATAACTTGGAAGGAGACGGATGGGACGAGTGTGTGGGTAAGCTTCATTACATGTTCAATCATGCTATTATCCAATGAAGGAGACGGATGGGACGAGTGTGTGGGTAAGCTTCAGTACATGTACAATCATGCTATTATCTAACAATAACTTGGAAGGAGACGGATGGGACGAGTGTGTGGGTAAGCTTCAGTACATGTACAATCATGCTATTATCTAACAATAACTTGGAAGGAGACGGATGGGACGAGTGCGTGGGTAAGCTTCAGTACATGTACAATCATGCTATTATCTAATGAAGGAGACGGATGGGACGAGTGCGTGGGTAAGCTTCAGTACATGTACAATCATGCTATTATCTAACAATTACTTGGAAGGAGACGGATGGGACGAGTGTGTGGGTAAGCTTCAGTACATGTACAATCATGCTATTATCTAACAATTACTTGGAAGGAGACGGATGGGACGAGTGCGTGGGTAAGCTTCAGTACATGTACAATCATGCTATTATCTAACAATTACTTGGAAGGAGACGGATGGGACGAGTGTGTGGGTAAGCTTCAGTACATGTACAATCATGCTATTATCTAATGAAGGAGACGGATGGGACGAGTGCGTGGGTAAGCTTCAGTACATGTACAATCATGCTATTATCTAACAACAACTTGGAAGGAGACGGATGGGGCGAGTGTGTGGGTAAGCTTCAGTACATGTACAATCATGCTATTATCCAATGAAGGAGACGGATGGGACGAGTGTGTGGGTAAGCTGCAGTACATGTACAATCATGCTATTATCTAATGAAGGAGACGGATGGGGCGAGTGCGTGGGTAAGCTTCAGTACATGTTCAATCATGCTATTATCTAATGAAGGAGACGGATGGGACGAGTGCGTGGGTAAGCTTCAGTTCATGTACAATCATGCTATTTTCTAACAATAACTTGGAAGGAGACGGATGGGACGAGTGCGTGGGTAAGCTTCAGTACATGTACAATCATGCTATTATCTAACAATAACTTGGAAGGAGACGGATGGGACGAGTGCGTGGGTAAGCTTCAGTACATGTACAATCATGCTATTATCTAACAATAACTTGGAAGGAGACGGATGGGGCGAGTGTGTGGGTAAGCTTCATTGCATGTTCAATCATGCTATTATCCAATGAAGGAGACGGATGGGACGAGTGCGTGGGTAAGCCTCAGTTCATGTACAATCATGCTATTTTCTAACAATAACTTGGAAGGAGACGGATGGGACGAGTGTGTGGGTAAGCTTCAGTACATGTACAATCATGCTATTATCTAATGAAGGAGACGGATGGGACGAGTGCGTGGGTAAGCTTCAGTACATGTACAATCATGCTATTATCTAACAATAACTTGGAAGGAGACGGATGGGGCGAGTGCGTGGGTAAGCTTCAGTACATGTACAATCATGCTATTATCTAACAATAACTTGGAAGGAGACGGATGGGGCGAGTGCGTGGGTAAGCTTCAGTACATGTACAATCATGCTATTATCTAACAATAACTTGGAAGGAGACGGATGGGGCGAGTGCGTGGGTAAGCTTCAGTACATGTACAATCATGCTATTATCTAATGAAGGAGACGGATGGGACGAGTGCGTGGGTAAGCTTCATTGCATGTTCAATAATGCTATTATCCAATGAAGGAGACGGATGGGACGAGTGCGTGGGTAAGCTTCAGTACATGTTCAATCATGCTATTATCTAATGAAGGAGACGGATGGGACGAGTGCGTGGGTAAGCTTCAGTACATGTTCAATCATGCTATTATCTAATGAAGGAGACGGATGGGGCGAGTGCGTGTGTAAGCTTCAGTACATGTACAATCATGCTATTATCTAATGAAGGAGACGGATGGGACGAGTGCGTGGGTAAGCTTCAGTACATGTTCAATCATGCTATTATCTAATGAAGGAGACGGATGGGACGAGTGCGTGGGTAAGCTTCAGTACATGTACAATCATGCTATTATCTAATAACAACTTGGAAGGAGACGGATGGGGCGAGTGCGTGGATAAGCTTCATTGCATGTTCAATCATGCTATTATCCAATGAAGGAGACGGATGGGACGAGTGCGTGGGTAAGCTTCAGTACATGTTCAATCATGCTATTATCTAATGAAGGAGATGGATGGGACGAGTGCGTGGGTAAGCTTCAGTACATGTTCAATCATGCTATTATCTAATGAAGGAGACGGATGGGGCGAGTGCGTGGGTAAGAATCAGTACATGTACAATCATGCTATTATCTAATGAAGGAGACGGATGGGACGAGTGCGTGGGTAAGCTTCAGTACATGTTCAATCATTGTATTATCTAATGAAGGAGACGGATGGGACGAGTGCGTGTGTAAGCTTCAGTACATGTTCAATCATGCTATTATCTAATGAAGGAGACGGATGGGACGAGTGCGTGGGTAAGCTTCAGTACATGTTCAATCATGCTATTATCTAATGAAGGAGACTGATGGGACGAGTGCGTGGGTAAGCTTCAGTACATGTTCAATCATGCTATTATCTAATGAAGGAGACGGATGGGACGAGTGCGTGGGTAAGCTTCAGTACATGTACAATCATGCTATTATCTAATGAAGGAGACGGATGGGACGAGTGCGTGGGTAAGCTTCAGTTCATGTACAATCATTCTATTATCTAATGAAGGAGACGGATGGGACGAGTGCGTGGGTAAGCTTCAGTTCATGTACAATCATGCTATTTTCTAATGAAGGAGACGGATGGGACGAGTGTGTGGGTAAGCTTCAGTTCATGTACAATCATGCTATTATCTAATGAAGGAGACGGATGGGACGAGTGTGTGGGTAAGCTTCAGTACATGTTCAATCATGCTATTATCTAATGAAGGAGACGGATGGGACGAGTGCGTGGGTAAGCTTCAGTCCATGTACAATCATGCTATTTTTTAATGAAGGAGACGGATGGGACGAGTGCGTGGGTAAGCTTCAGTTCATGTACAATCATGCTATTATCTAATGAAGGAGACGGATGGGACGAGTGCGTGGGTAAGCTTCAGTTCATGTACAATCATGCTATTATCTAATGAAGGAGACGGATGGGACGAGTGTGTGGGTAAGCTTCAGTTCATGTACAATCATGCTATTATCTAATGAAGGAGACGGATGGGACGAGTGCGTGGGTAAGCTTCAGTACATGTACAATCATGCTATTATCTAACAATAACTTGGAAGGAGACGGATGGGGCGAGTGCGTGGGTAAGCTTCAGTTCATGTACAATCATGCTATTATCTAACAATAACTTGGAAGGAGACGGATGGGGCGAGTGTGTGGGTAAGCTTCAGTTCATGTACAATCATGCTATTTTCTAATGAAGGAGACGGATGGGGCGAGTGCGTGGGTAAGCTTCAGTACATGTTCAATCATGCTATTATCCAATGAAGGAGACGGATGGGACGAGTGTGTGGGTAAGCTTCAGTACATGTACAATCATGCTATTATCTAATGAAGGAGACGGATGGGACGAGTGCGTGGGTAAGCTTCAGTTCATGTACAATCATGCTATTTTCTAATGAAGGAGACTGATGGGACGAGTGTCGGGGTAAGCTTCAGTACATGTACAGTCATGCTATTTTCTAACAGTAACTTGACTTTTTGACATTGGTTCCAGTCTAGCTATCAAATTCGAGCGATCAAGCCCTGAGTTGATTTCATGGCATCAAAATTGAAAAAGAAACATATCTAGTACAATATGATGTAAAAATATAAAAACCAATTGGTACATTTTTATAAACAATATTTTTAAAATATATATATGTTTTTTTATAAATAACGTGAGTTCATTATGTTTATTTTGTTTAATATTTGTTTACATTCCCTAATAAGAAGTGCAGCTTCGCAAATTTTGAACGTCTTACGAGGTGCAAAAACAAAACTTACCTGACCTGCACATGTAAAACGTTGATATCGCGACTAAACGACAGATTTTCCACATGTACATCGGCTGGACGCGGTATGCAACCTGAAGCTGAATGTTCTTAATGTTATTTTAAGAGTATTGCTTACTGAAACGAAAAATGACTCAATCATTTTCACTTACAGACGAAGACGAGTGTGTGGACTTACCCTGCAGCCAGTATGCCTTGTGCGAGAATACGGACGGAGGGTTCAGATGCACGTGCAAGATGCAGCTGGGATACGTTGGAGACGGGTTTACCTGCCATCGTAAGAACTGAGTGTACATAAACATATATTGAAATTAGAATGAATCAACAAACAGAACGTCGGTGTGTCATTGCTTCTCCTATTTTCGTAAATTGGGTAGTAATACATTCCGGTACATGAATTGCCATGCTTCATGTCTTTCATTTGTTCTCGTATGTGTAGTTGTATGCTTACTTAACTTAACGTGGTGTGACTTTAATTTAGTTTGTACACAAATAAAAACGGATTCCACATATTTTTTATACGTATAGCGGATTTGCATATAAGCAAATATTTCAGATACGAGCTGGATTCACACAATTACATGGAAGCATACATGAGTTGCCATTTAATGCAGAAACATATACATCATGTTCAGGCAAAGTTAAAAAGCGAAATTCTTGTATAAGCGAAATTAGGACAATAACTAGAATGGGATATGTTAACGAAACAAGTGAACATTTTTAGACCAGTGCAGCGTGGACTACGACTGCGGGGCCAACGAGAAATGTAGAGCGGAAGTGTGCGTCTGTGCGCCCGGGTACGAGGCGGGGGATACCGGATGTGTAGGTGGGTCCCACAGAATATTAGTACTAACGTACACATGTTATTATTCCGTGGATTGAGCGAACTAATATATGGTAACTTCGAAGATAAACTTTTCTCAAATATTTCATTTTGTATTAAACCAGCTTCTGTAAGTAGGTGTTTATTTATTTAAGTAAAAATTTCTCGAACAATTCTTATGCGTAAATGGCTTAAATAGTCCTATTTCATTAAGCCACATTAATTTCTTAACTTGATTTTTACTTGATAAAAATACTTAACCGTGATTTATATAAAGACAATTTCTATAAAAAGTCTTAAAACTCCTCAAATTGAGAATGTAAAACAATTTATTTCAAAACAAACTAGATCATGTTATAACTTAAAAGGCACTTAAGAGCAATGAACCATGTTTTGTGGAACAATACATATATATATATATATATATATATATATATATATATATATATATATATATATATATATATATATATATATATATATATACATGAACGTTGCGTGCAAGCACATGGCCGCTATTTCGAGAAAGAGTAAACTGAATTGACGTTGACGTTATAAATTTTAACGTCGGGATGCTCCGCCATATCGTTGGTACATGTTTTAAATTTATTGTAACTTTTTTACTGTTATATGTATGGAATCGAAATTTTAGAGTGATATGGAATAAAAGATGAAGCAAATCCGTAAAAGGTTTCATTATAATACAATGAGCCTTTCAAAAGGAATGCGTTCAGTCCGGGAACTTTCCGAACATACCTCGTATATGTATATAATAAACACCTCGTATATAATAAAGCAATGTAAAAACGTTTTAGGGTTATGCCTGGTTTGCATATTATCTTCTGCCTTTTCGTCCATTAGGTATTAAGCGGAATATTTTATTTGTTGCTATATTTTAATAAAAAACTGCTATATTTAGATGAGAACGAATGCGAGGCTAATCCGTGTGACGGCAACGCTACTTGTGTGAATACCATTGGTTCGTTTGTCTGCACGTGCAAGAATGGTTTCGCTGGTAACGGAGAGGAATGTAAAGGTATAAAAGTCACACTATTCATTTTATTACTCGTACTTTTTTTATAATTATAATTTTTATCATTATTATTATTATTATTATTAGTATTATTATCATTATTATTATTATTATTATTATTATTATTGTATGTTATTGTTATTGTTATTATTTTCATTGTTATTATGATGATAATTATTATTATTATTATTATTATTATTATTATTATTATCATTATTATTATTACTATTATTATTATTATTATTATTATTATTATTATTATTATTATTATTATTATTATTATTATTACCATTATTATTAGCAGAAGTATTATTATCATTATTATTATTATTATTATTATTATTATTATTATTATTATTATTATTATTATTATTATTATTATCATGATCATTATCATTATTATTATTTTTATTTATATTATAATTATGTCCGTCTCAAACTTTACAACAGAGGCACTTTCTAATGGTCTCTTAAAGCATTCACAATCCAGTAAATGGACACACCCTGATTCAGATCACCGTATTGTCACAGGCTGTTGTCTTCACAACATCGATAATATATAGAAATAGAAACTATCAATTTAAAACGTGACTTCGTCTGCCTTTTCCGCCAGCCCTGCCCCGGAACTGCCACGAGGTAAAGATCGCGCTTCCTGGATCCCGCTCCGGGAAGTATACCATCGACCCAGACGGAACCGGGGACATGGACGCCATTGAGGTGATTTTTAATGATAAGTTTTCTTCTCATGTTTTGTGCTGAGAAAGACACTTTCTTTTAGGAAATCATATTTGTTTAACATATTCACTCTTTTTTACAAAGGATAACAGTAAAAAGTTAGGACAAATTTCACAATGCGTTTAAGAACTCTGATTTGATTCTTCAGAAACATGCGAATGCATGTCACACAGAAGTATGTTAGAGTGACTTTGTAGCCAAAATGATAACTATTGTGCATATACACTGACGTTTGTACGATGATTTAAGATCATAGGTCGTTAAATTCGGCCTACAAAAACAACATCGGATGTGTGCCGGTTCATCAGTAGAAGTAGTTCGCGAAAATTGAAAAACTAGTTATTGTCAATTGCATTGTTTAAACGAGTTATGTGTATTGAACTGATTCCCATTGCAGTGTGTAATTGCATAAATAATTAAAATCCCCATGAGAAAAGTCATAAAGTTTAACTGCTTAATTGAAATATCTTCGCGATCTACTTGCAGCGTAGTTAAACGTAAAGATTTCTGACATTTTAAATATAAACATCTGAGGTTGTTTTCAATGGAAAATGGCCGAGTTGTTCCGAATGGTTTAACTTCGTGACAGCAATTTCGTAAGTTGTCTGTGTCCTTTCTTCTATACTCAACATTACAAGATGTGTTGCATGTACCATGGTTGTAGGCGAGATTGAGCACAGTGCACCGTCCATCGATTTTCCACTTCACATGGCTGTTGATATTTATATTTTTTTTTATAGAAAACCATATATTCCTCGGAGCAATTCAGAGTAATAAAATACAAAGCGCGAAAATCTATTCAGAAGTTTACATGAAAAGAAAATGTGTTACCATGAGGATAAAGTGTGTAATGATTTAGTGTTGTATAGCTATAATTAATGTTTACTTAATTGAATAACCATAATAAAGGTAATGAAATAAAACATACATAACCTAAGCATGAGCAACTTAATTCTAACCAATCATCTCTGAATACACAACAGTGTGTGTTAAAGCTGCACTCTCACAGATTAACCGTTTTGACAACTTTTGTATTATTGGCTTCGCACGAACCAATTTATAAGAAAATTCATGTAAAACAGAAATATAAGACTGCTGACAGAACATTAGATTGCAGATGTTTATATTTAAGTTCAAAAATTGATGTTTTATGCAATTTTTCTTAAACCGTTAGTAACGGTTTAAGCCATAAAACATTAATTTTGGAACGGAAATATAAAAATCTGCGATCTGATCTTTTGTCAGCAGTCTTTTATCATTGGTTTGCAGATATTAACGCAAAAATTTGCTCATTCCAAGACAAAAAATAAAAAAAAATGTCAAAACAATTAATCTGTGAGAGTGCAGCTTTAAACGCTTATACATCGAACTATAAGTACCTAAAATTATTCGGCGTAAATCAAATAGAAATAAACTCAAAGCAGCGCAGCAGAAAACTATTTATCGACGAAAAAGTTATGTCTATATACGTATGAAGCAGTACTTCTGTATGTTGATGTACTGATTAACAACATATTATTTTTTTCTTAACAACCTTTCGCAATAACATGGCGACCAATGATATTATAACTACCTGATGTCTCCGGCAGAGTACGGGTTACAGGCCGAGCGGTTCCGATTGGCTATCAAAGGATTCGCCACGTCTCGGATCCGTCTACTGCACGCACTACCAGAGGGGTTAAAACTATAAACAATGAGCTCTGTAGGACCTTATTATTCCAAAATCATAATCTTCACAAGGTCTGGGAAAAATAGGATCCAATTCTTCACAGCTTCAAACTGTGACATATATGATTGACCAAAAATGGTGGATATTAATAATGTAATAATAAAAAGAAATAAAAAAATAATAAAAAATAAAATAATAATAATAGTAGTAATAATAATAATAATAATTGCATGATAAAAGTAATAATAATAATAATAATAATAATAATAATAATAATAATAATAATAATAATAATAATGATAATAATAATAATAATAATAATAATAATAATAATAATAATAATAATAATAATAATGATGATAATTAATAATAATAATAATAATAATAATAATAATAATAATAATAATAATAATAATAATGATAATAATAATGATAATAATAATAATAATAATAATAATAATAATAATAATAATAATAATAACGATAATAATAATAATGATAATAATAATAATAATAATAATAATAATAATAATAATAATAATAATAATAATAACAATAAAAATTATTATTATAATAATAATAATAATAATATTAATAATAATATTAATAATAATAATAATAATAATAATAATAATAATAATAATAATAATAATAATAATAATATTAATAATTATAACAACAACAACATCATCAACAACAACAAATATTCTTAAAACTACGCCTTATACAAAAACAATAAAAAATATTTTACAACAACAACAATAACAACAACAACACCACCAATTCTTAAAACTAAAGTTTTCTCTTTATTTATCTTGGTCGGATTGTGTCCCCGAGGGTGAATTGTTACACTTTCGTAAATGCTCGACCATATTAGGCAAGCTCGGAACAGAACTATCTTTAAACCAAAGATCTTCTAGCACGCCGAAAGCGTTGGAAATTCATTTTCCAGTACATCTGTCTTTGCAAACACAACTCACGACAACAAACACAATGCCATCTACCTTTACTAGGCCTTTACTAGGCATACATCCACTATTACGGTGCCAGCAAGAACCAATACTATTCCTACTTATACCACCAATACCCATACAGCAACAACATAATAAATAAAACAAATAAAACAACTATCTCTGCAACAACCGCTACTGCGCCTACAACTGCAGCCGACTAACACCAACAACAACAGCAACAGAAACGACAACAACATAATCAACGATTCTTTATGACTAGAATACATACGCATACATGTATATCAACAAAACATATCTGCAATACAGGAAATAGCAATCTGTGACAAATGTGACTTAGTTGTAAAATTCACTTTTTCGTGCGAGGTGGGAAGAATATGATCTGGGAAAAATAAGCTCTTACAGAGCTCAAAGTACCGGTTAGGTCTAATTTTAAACACGATGGTTTGGTGATTTGTTATTAACTGATGTATCCTTTAATGTGGGTGTAAAAACCGTTGGCTAGTATTGATTGACAGATCATTGCAATTTCTCCGTACGCTACTTATTGTACATAAGTTTGCTCCGCCTACTGGTTTCCATTCTGATATAGGAGTTAATGCTCACACGCACATGCACAAACACACGCACGCAAGCACGCACGCACGCATGCACGCGCACACACACATACACACACACACGCACGCACACACTTGATCTGTATGCAGTCCATCAACTAATTCAAAAATTCGGGAAATGGCTGCAGCTGCTAATTTCCTTTCTACGGGGATGGATATTGGGCCTTTAATCACAGGGAGATTCCCGTTGACCTTAAACTAATTGACATTGATTTGCTCTCTAATTTCAATGTGCTTTTTGCAAGATAATATTCAATGAGTTTTGTAACATAATAATACTGCTTTTATATCCATATGTTGCAAGAAGGTTTTTCTATAATTCCGGTCTGATAAAAAGAAATATAAGACTGGTTTTAACAAAACATATTTGTTTTGCGACAATTACAAGGTTTCAATGCAGATGAAACTAGATATTAAGACATGAGTCATTATGATATCTCCAACAAATCATTATGCAAATGATTAATTACGAGTTGGCCTATATGTATGTTTTATGTCCGTAGCGTGGTCACAGTTGCAATTTACCAAGACCGGCACTCTAGCAAGTTGTATCTAAAGATGCGCTCTAACTCTCAAATAAGCAGTACCACAATTAATACAGTTTACCGAAGAGGATTGATATATACATAAACAATGATTCTTATGAAGGATACCATGTTTAATTTGAAAGACAGGTGCTGAAAACACGGTATTCGTACCATATGAGAGATCGTTGATCACTGTAAATCTTTTAGGACCCTCCATTCATTTAATATTTGTGCGTTTTCAGGTAGTACATACATACAATCTTTATTCAGAAATTTGTATTTTCCACAAATGCATTATGCATAAGTAAATAAAGGTTTATCACTCAAAATGTGTGTTTGTTATACATGTATATGTATTGATTTTGAATACGAGTGTCACTTTAACTAAGATCCGTTTGAGGCCATGTTGGCTTATTCACAGAGACATGCAAGTGCACATGTTTACAATAGTATAAGTGACGGTGTTAGTAGGGAACCCCGTAACGTATATATCACGTCGATAACCTGTTTAAACGTTTTATTTACTCATCGAAATATTCATCGGAATCGGAAAATAGACGCCATTTTGGTACAATATCAATTTAGTGACCAAATATGGAAACAATATGGAGTCACTGCGTAACCAGTCCTGGACCAATGGCGTTGCGGCATTTATGTTGGAGACGTGATATAGGTTGATGGAAAAGCTTCTCTTTTTTTAATCCATTATCATGTTTAACTCATTTGACTTTAATGATAAAAAACAATTGATTTAGTAACAGATAAAAACTATTAGCGATATTTACGCGCTTTCTAAATGGAGAATTTGTGGCTACGTAGCTAATTATAAAAAAAAAACATTTATAAAGGTCAATTTTATAAAGATTGTACCTTAAGCATTGGTGTGTTTTTTTCGTTTTTAACATTTTAAAGTCTTATAAGTTCAAAATGTTCATAAAAAATCAATCAACCTTAAGTGTCCGCCCTTAATTTCAAGGTCGAATGTGAGATGAGACCGGCATTCGGTATTACCATCGTCAAGCCAATAGAGACCAAACACGTCCGCTACACACGCCGGGATCCGAATACCACGTACGAGTACACACATCCTGTGGAGGACATTAAAGCCATCATCGCCACTTCCGGTTTCTGCTACCAAGAGATGACGTAAGTTAGGCAAAAATGGCACTTCTCTTGCAAAAATAGTTATCTTTTCTGAAGGAAATATATCATTCAAGTATGCGTAAATTCTACATGAAAATAAGTAACATGAATTTCACAAGTACATGATGATTGACAGAAAGGTTCTTGGTTAAGTCTTAATAATGCAACCCCTTTCAAATATGCTATAATTAGGAGCGCTTTTCACTCCTGTGATGGCTGAAGTATTAAATCGGATTCTTCTGGCGCTCCATGTGTTGCTGAATGACTTTGTACCGAAAACCACACACCCCTGCCCCTACCCTCTCACCCCTTCCCCCGTCGATGCACAGTCTGCAGTGCATTGTTGGTGTTTTTTGGTTGTCTCATGAAATAAAGTTCGTTAATTTCATTTATATTTTAACGGTTTTTACATTTTGGTTGTAATTGTGGCCCCCTTTTGGTCGATGTCAGCAAAATGTTTAGCAAAAGGATTTTAATAATGTGTCGGATTTTCCCGTTGTTTTAAGCAATTTGATACAACGTTCAGGTACACATGTTTAAATCCCGCCCAGCTCTAATACGATAACATTCAGTGGGGAGTTGGAATAGGGAAGATCTTTCGGATTTCTCATACGTCATTCCCTAAGGAACTTAAGTTTGTACGTGGTTACTATATTTCAGGTACGAATGTTATCAAGGTGCCCAGCTCATGGACGGTGACGACTTCTGGGTCAACGGAAACGGAGAGAAGGAAGTCAACTGGGGAGGGGCATCCATATCCGGCATGGTATTATTCGTCATGATGTATTATTTAGTTAAAATGAGGATGGGTCTGATTGTCCTCTGATTAAGCCTAGTGGGTCCATCTTTCACCAAAGCTTTATATATATGAACATAACGAAGAGATCTCGTGATTTGATTACTCTTATAGCACCAAATATATCGTGGGTTCGAGCTTCGTATTCATGTTCATTCAGTGCAAGTGACTAAAGTATATGTTTGTATGGGTCGATTTCGCTCAAAGTTCAGATTCCTTTCCATGCAAGTTATTCGCTTGGCAAGCTTTGGTAATGTTGGTCGGAATTTACAAATATAAACGAACACATTCATCACAAGACTCCATTACTTGGAATAAAATACAGTCTAACCCCGTTGGCTCGAACCCGCTTGGCTCGTATTCCTCATTGGCTCGAATTCGCTTGGCTCGAATCCCTCGTTGGCTCGATGAAGGACCGATTTTTTTAGACTGAATGTAAGCATTCCTGCTTGGCTCGATTTTTTCCGAGGCTCGAGCAATTTTCGCCGGTCCCTGGGAGTTCGAGCCAACGAGGTTCGACCGTACTTGTTAAAAACTTTTAAAACGAAATATACATGTATTCATTATATTCCCAGTGCGCGTGTGGGCAGCTGGGATACTGTGAGGACCGAAGCCAAGCTTGCAACTGCGACGGATTTCCAATAAAACGGATTGACGCCGGGAAGGTTGTGGACAAGGCGCGACTTCCGATACTCGCCGTCAACATCCACCCGGGGGACAAGGGCTACGGGTTTGTGCTGATAGGATCCGTCATGTGCGCACCCACACCCTTTGGTAGGATTTATACAAGCCCGCTCCTTTCAATTCATTTGTTAAATGTACTGCCGGTTGATCTGTGCTTAAGATGTCGGTTCTACAACATTGAATTGCCAAAACAGATGGGGGTGATGCCAAAACTTTAGGTCAAAACGTCATCTTCCATACATTTTGTTCATGACTAGTGATATTGACTGCAAGTGGTCAGATGAAGCGTGTCTTGTCGCGAAAGGATACGCCCCCTGTAGACCATCCTCTGATATGATCTGATGATGCTCCACAGCCTTATTTCCCTATCTCTTTATTTCCTTTGACCCTGTCTTGAATGCATAGTTTAAAAATCTCTCCCCCCCCCCTCCATCCCCCTTTTTGAAATGTCTTTATTCACGTTTCTGTATAAATCAACTTGCCGCTGTGGCCCATGCCTGTATGAAATAAGTGTTCTTTAAATAGAAATCACAATTCCTTATTACTGGCTTCCAAATAGAAATCGCCAATCAACAGATTTAAAACATCGTATGGAAGGTTTTCAAAAACGATTCTAATGTCCTAAAAACATTTCACCGCTGTCCGAGTTTTCCAATAGTTCTTGTTTTGGTCATCTGTCAAACAAGCGAACGTTTGGAGGACACCATTTTTGTTTTTCTCGGAAATTGTGGCTTTGACGTAAAAGTTTCGTACCCAGGCAACTTCGCGCGTGAGAAGTTTCGCATAGGCCAATAAATGTTTTAGGCCCCGCCCCGCCAACGAGACAATTCGTACATGAATAACACATCATGTGGCCAGATTTAAACCGATGGGAATCGCAGAATTTCATATGAATTGTATTTACCTGATTATAAATCATGTAGAATGAACGATATCATGTGTCATCATTATAAAAATGACAAAACATTATTAAATACAGAAAGGTACCTCTATCTGGAAATTCCATCAAAATAAAAGATTGCCTTTGCTAGGTTTCGCTGTTCCAACCATAAACTGAATATGGAACTTGGAAGATATATATAAATACTCCACAAGATAAGAGACTTTATGTATATTGTCTGAATCAAAATTTGACAGTTATTGATTGTGAATATCATGCATTTTTTCAATGTCCTAAATTCGATATTATTCGTAGACAATATCTTTTTAATTGGTATTAATCTGGTTTAAATGATTTCTAATATTTAATGTCTACTGAAAATGATAATATAATATTGAAGTTAACAATCTATGTATACCATCTGTTAGACATGATAAATGTGTAAATCGTATGTTGCAACTACTATACTATGTTTGCTGCTTGTACATTTTGTGTATTTTGGGCCGGTGGCATTTATTTGCTGGAATAAAATGAATTGAATTGAATTGAATTCATTCGCAACTTATATTATATGGTAACTCAAAACTGCTCTGATTTCAGACATCCCGATCAACTGCCACGACGCCAAGTTCAATCCCCTCTACAATAAAAGAAAGAATGGACCTCAGGTTCTAGACTTTGACGGCCCTGATGGTGCTCTAGATCCGGTCCTCGCGCACTGTGATATGGAGACGTGGAGACACGTGGGCGTTACCGTCATACCGCACTCAAGGTTTCTCTAATAATATTGCCCACCTTCTATAAAGCTCATTGTCTCATAACCTTTAAAGCTGCACTATCACAGATATTCCATTTTTTACATTTTTTTTTATTTTTTTTCTTGGAAAGAGCACTTTTGCATTTTTTATCTGCAAACAAATGATATAAGATTGGTGACTAAAAATCAGATCGTTGATTTTTATATTTCCATTCGAAAATTAATGTTTTATGGCTTAAACCCTTACTAACGTTTTAAGAAAAATGCATAAAACATCATTTTTTAAACTATAATATAAAATTCTGCTATCTAAGTTTATGTCAGCAGTTTTATATAACTGGTTTCCATGCATTTTCGCATACATTGGCTCGTTCCAAGACAAAACAAAATTCAACGTTCAATCTGTGAGAGTGCATCTAATTATGATAGTGAAGAAATTGTTGATTTCACCTAAAAGCCCAATCTTGGAAGGAGCACATTTTTGCGTAAATATCTGCAAACCAATGATATAAGACTGTTGACAAAAAATCAGATCGTAGATTATCATATTTCCGTTCGAAAATTAATGTTTTATGACTTAAACCTTACTAACGGTTTAAGAAATACGCATAACACATCAATTTTGGAACTTAAATATAAAAAATATTTGTGTCATTGAACGAGGCAAAGGCAATTAATTGTTGTTGTTTTTATTATTTGTGCTGATGCTTTTACTTTGTACATGTCTAGTGCATTTCACCTGCAGGTCCCAGCCAACCACCCCGAACTCTACAGACCCGATCCCCCTCGAATACGTGATCGGCACCCTGGAACTGAACGCTCTCATTGACGTGTCCACCAACTGTATGCAGGAGGCCGAATATGAATGCACGGTGCGGGAACACATATCTATAGTTCTTAGTGGCATTTTAGGCTTGGGCTTGTAATAGACCACAAGAAATCAACAGGTCCATGTGGAGTAAATCATCATACTCAAAAGTACCAGATTTTAATGAAAATCTGTCTCTGATATTTTAAAGGCCGTACTCTCAGATTTTATATTGGCAAATATTTTTCTTTTATCTTTGTGGATATTAAGGTTTTAGTATACAGTATACGTTTTTATCAACAAACACTTCACAACAACAGATACACATTTGACCAGAATTTGTAAAAAACAAACCTAAAATAATTCAAATTTGTATATAGCGTTTCTTACGCTTCTTGGAAATATGTACCCTTTTCCGTCACACTTTCTATATAAAGTCAAATGACAAAGCTCTAAGTTGATATTTTGATGATGTGTATTCATTGTTACAAGTAAAACGTAAGCGAGTCCCTTTAATGCGGATCCGTGGTCTAGTGGTAGCACCCTTGACTGTCAAGCCAGGGGTCACAGGTTTGATTCCCCGCCGCAACACTAAAATCAATACACATCGTCTGACGGGAGGGACGTTAAATGGGTGTCTGTGTAAAAGTGCTGAACACTGGGGCGCGTCAAAGAACCAGGGTAGCTCAAACCAGGGTCACATTATGTCTACGCCCTGTCCAAAATGTTAATATGACTCACACATCGGAGCACTCTCCGAAAGGGCCTTCCCCGAGTGCAAGCATAAATAAAATTACACACACCGTCATTTTTGATGTCATTTTTTTCGGTTCTGCAGAATGTCTGGCTAGAGATTTACACGTGCAAAGTAGTAAAACAAAGTCAAGGACATACATGAAGGTTAATATTCGGATAATCTGTTTTCTAAATGAAACAAGTCTTTGAATTGTTAATTTAATAATCTAGGACCTACACACTAGCGGTTTTAGAGGGCGCGCACACAAGTGTACTTTTTATATTCATCTGGAGAAAAAAGTAATAAAATACGCACGAAATGCACCATTTATGACTACAAATTGTTATATTTTCTTGAGGAGTAACCCCAGATCGCCATGCAAACAATTTATGCAATATACTTTCGGTCTGAGGGAGGGGCGCCCCCTCTTACATCAATTCCTGGAACCGCACCTGCTACATATATTATTTAGTTGACATAATCTATTTTAAAGTCTTTTTTATACTAGAACTCCCGTTTGATGAACAACGGTGACCGACGAGGCTGGTGGACGGATATTAACGGACGGAACAGGGATTCTTGGCCCGGGGGGCTGGGAGAGTCAAACAAGTGCGCATGCGCCATCACAAAAACATGTGCTTCCGGTATTTGTCAACATTTACACACAAATTCTCACGACCCATTGTCAATACTCTTACAAAAGGTCACCAACGACCGGCTTCTAAACTTGACAACAATCAAAATGGAATTGAGTCTGTTTTTATTTAAATTCGATGTTGGTTGATTTAACGGCATAAAATTGCTAGACAATTAACACCAAATGCAATAAATACACCCTTTTATAAAGAAACATATAATAAATTTATTAAAACGTATTTGTATTTCTGGATATATCTTCCAACCATTAGCCGAAAAAGCATTCTACGCTAAATTCCAGACTCTTACGGGTGCAATTGTGACGTAATGGACGGTAACACACGGAAGGACTTTGGACGCGTGTACGAAAAAACGGCGATAGGGGCCGTCACGTTCCTGGACGTTGGCGGAGATAGCCGTGGAGCCTTTTCCGTCGGTCCGCTTATGTGTGCGGACAGGGAGTTTGGTGAGTATTCGTATCTTTTAAGCATCTCGCATTAGGGACCGTTATATACTTAGACTTTATCGGGAACAGCTGTCTTTGTTTTAAGTCATCATTCGAAGCAAAATGTTGCCTTCCGACGTAGCATTTATGACGTAATTTATCACGTGGTATACACACACTGGAATCAAAGAAAAAAATAGCGGAACAAGTAAACCTTGGAACCTTTTTATATATGTCGCATGTATAGCCGGTAAATGTTTATTGGTATAAATAATAATAATAATAATATGTTTTACATGAATCACTGTATAACGTGTGGTCGGGCATGCAGACACGTAAAACGTTTCTTCGTTTCCTTATTTACCTTGTGACCTTCCTGTACCTTTTATCCAACTTATGATGCACGCACCTTGTTTGGGTCATGTTTGATAATTAACTTAAACAGCGTATTTGCTAAACAGCACATGTGTTACCATCTTGATAAATTGATAAATGGTTGAATGATTAATAATGTATGAAAAGCATTTTATTAGACACAATAATATTCCTCAGCTTCAGTTTCTTAATTGACCGGCGTTTCGGCAGCTGCGAAAACTTTCCGATGAATGCAACATTTTCGGATAAGTTCGGATCGTGAATAATATACATGAAAATTGTTTATTTTGTTGTTGTTTTTAGGCAGGCAATGGAAAAAAATTCAGAATTCATTCCTTAATGTTATCTGCCAGCCCTCGTATACAGATTTATGGGCTTTTATAAGACACTGATTATATCAGCCTTTGTATACTGGTTCACGGAAACATCAGTATCTGATATCTGATATCTGATATCTGATATATAACGAGGAGATCATTGTAAGTGAAAATAGTCCAAGGGTTATCAAATAAAGAAGCAGATTGAATCGTTTTACTTTGATCGACATCACACAGATGTCACTCCATAAACGGTGTCAAACAGCCTCACCTCATTCAACACCTTTCATTCACCTTCTAATTCCTTTCTTCGGCTATATAAGCTAATTATGTACTTTTACCGTGACCGGACTATATATGTAACACGTTTGGCATAGTTTGCGACCTCTGAGTGAATGTACTGTTAACCATCTTGCTGACGTCATATTTGATCATGTGACTTCAGGTATCCCAGCCACGTGTCAAGATTACGTAGCGACTGGTTACACGGACAGCCACACCTACATCGTGGACCCAGATGGACCTGCGCCCAAAGGTATGAGTAAAGGTTTTATTTCTGATGTGACGCCACAATGACGTTATCATTGTCCCACGACCCAAGGGATCCCGATTGCGTGCCAGTCACATGTACATGTTGGTTTAAAGTGTTTTCCACGTTTATAGTATATTAACTGGTCACCCAAGCATGCAAGAGCAGCTTTTCAAAACAATTCAATGCAGCTAAATATTGCCATGAGATATTCGTATGACATATTGTATTGTTCGTGCGGCTCATATAAGGATTTCATTGTCTTTACAATCAAGGTTGATATGTCGCTAATTTTTGCAAGAAGCAATGCTATGATCGTGATGTCTATCGCATCTTTGACTTTCCAACGAATGTTTACGTGATGTTTCAGGGTCCCTTGACCCTTTTCCGGTATATTGTGAGATGACAGGGGAGCCGCTGTACGCTATCACCATTATATACCACTCGGAAGAGTTTGAGGTAAGCGCTCCCTCTCTCCTCTGACAAATTCACAATTATACTGTATGAATGGCTTGACCCTTTTCCTGTATAAAGTGAGGTGACTGAGGAGCCACTGTACGTTCTCAACGCCATTTATCACGAGGAGGAGAATGAGGTATGTACGCTCCCTCGCATCTCTGACAATTTCACACTCATACTGTATGCTCATCCAGAATGGCTTGACCCTTTTCCTGTATAAAGTGAGGTGACTGAGGAGCCACTGTACGTTTTCAACGCCATTTATCACGAGGAGGAGAATCAGGTATGTACGCTCCCTCGCATCTCTGACAATCTCACACTCATACTGTATGCTCATCCAGAATGGCTTGACCCTTTTCCTGTATAACGTGAGGTGACTTGGGAGCCACTGTACGATATCAACGTCATATACCACGAGGAAACTGAGATAATTACGTCACAACGTCATTTACCTCGAGGAGGAGACTGAAGTATCTATGCTATCAACGTCATATACCACGAGGAGACTGAGGTATCTACGCCACATCGTCTTTTACCAAGAGGAGGAGACTGAGGTACCTACGCTATCAACGTCATATACCACGAGGAGACAGAGGTATCTACGCGACATCGTCATTTACCACGAGGAGGAGACTGAGGTATCTACACTATCAACGTCATATACCACGAGGAGAAGAGTGAGGTATCTACGCCACATCGTCATTAACCACGAGGTGGAGACTGAGGTATCTACGCCACATCGTCATTTACCACGAGGAGGAGTCTGAGGTTTCTACGTTATCAACGTCATATACCACGAGGAGGAGACTGAGGTATCTACGCCACATCGTCATTTACCACGAGGAGGAGACTTAGGTATCTACGCAACTTCGTCATATTCCACGAGGAGGAGACTGAGGTATCTATGCCACATCGTCATTTACCTCGAGGAGAAGACTGAGGTATCTACGCCACATCGTCATTTACAACGAGATGGAGACTGAGGTATCTACGCCAGATCGTCATATACCACGAGGAGACTGATGTATCTACGCCACATCGTCATATACCACGAGGAGACTGAGGCATCTACGCCACAACGTCATATACCACGAGGAGGAGACTGAGGTACCTACGCCACATCGTCATATACCACAAGGAGGAGACTGAGGTATCTACGCCACATCGTCATATACCACAAGGAGGAGACTGAGGTACCTACGCCACATCGTCATATACCACAAGGAGACTGATGTATCTACGCCACATCGTCATATACCACACGGAGCACACTGAGGTAACTACGCCACATCGTCGTATACCACGAGGAGGAGACTGATGTATCTACGCAACATCGTCATATACCACGAGGAGGAGACTGAGGTACCTACGCCACATCGTCATATACCACGAGGAGGAGACTGAGGTATCTACGCCACATCGTCATATACCACAAGGAGGAGACTGAGGTATCTACGCCACATCGTCATATACCACGAGGAGGAGACTGAGGTATCTACGCCACATCGTCATATACCACGAGGAGGAGACTGATGCATCCACGCCACATCGTCATATACCACACGGAGCAGACTGAGGTAACTACGCCACATCGTAATTTACCACAAGGAGGAGACTGAGGTATCTACGCTATCAACGTCATATACCACAAGGAGTAGACTGAGGTATCTACGCCACAACGTCATATACCATGAGGAGACTGAGGTATCTACGCCACATCCTCATATACCACGAGGAGGAGACTGAGGTATCTACGCCACATAGTCATATACCACGAGGAGGAGACTGAGGTACCTACGCAACTTCGTCATATACCACAAGGAGGAGACTGAGGTATCTACGCCACATCGTCATTTACCACGAGGAGGAGTCTGAGGTTTCTACGTTATCAACGTCATATACCACGAGGAGGAGACTGAGGTATCTATGCCACATCGTCATTTACCACGAGGAGGAGACTTAGGTATCTACGCAACTTCGTCATATTCCACGAGGAGGAGACTGAGGTATCTATGCCACATCGTCATTTACCTCGAGGAGAAGACTGAGGTATCTACGCCACATCGTCATTTACAACGAGATGGAGACTGAGGTATCTACGCCAGATCGTCATATACCACGAGGAGACTGATGTATCTACGCCACATCGTCATATACCACGAGGAGACTGAGGCATCTACGCCACAACGTCATATACCACGAGGAGGAGACTGAGGTACCTACGCAACATCGTCATATACCACAAGGAGGAGACTGAGGTAACTACGCCACATCGTCATATACCACAAGAAGGAGACTGAGGTACCTACGCCACATCGTCATATACCACAAGGAGGAGACTGAGGTATCTACGCCACATCGTCATATACCACACGGAGCACACTGAGGTAACTACGCCACATCGTCGTATACCACGAGGAGGAGACTGATGTATCTACGCAACATCGTCATATACCACGAGGAGGAGACTGAGGTACCTACGCCACATCGTCATATACCACAAGAAGGAGACTGAGGTATCTACGCCACATCGTCATATACCACAAGGAGGAGACTGAGGTATCTACGCCACATCGTCATATACCACGAGGAGGAGACTGAGGTATCTACGCCACATCGTCATATACCACGAGGAGGAGACTGATGCATCCACGCCACATCGTCATATACCACACGGAGCAGACTGAGGTAACTACGCCACATCGTAATTTACCACAAGGAGGAGACTGAGGTATCTACGCTATCAACGTCATATACCACAAGGAGTAGACTGAGGTATCTACGCCACAACGTCATATACCACGAGGAGACTGAGGTATCTACGCCACATCCTCATATACCACGAGGAGGAGACTGAGGTATCTACGCCACATCGTCATATACCACGAGGAGGAGACTGAGGTACCTACGCAACATCGTCATATACCACAAGGAGGAGACTGAGGTATCTACGCCACATCGTCATATACCACGAGGAGGAGACTGAGGTATCTACGCCACATCGTCATATACCACGAGGAGGAGACTGAGGCATCTACGCCACATCGTCATATACCACGAGGAGGAGACTGAGGCATCTACGCCACATCGTCATATACCACGAGGAGGAGACTGAGGTATCTACGCCACTTCGTCTAGGGTCGCAGGACCCTTTTCCGGTATATTGTGACATGACTGGTGAACCAAGGAGTTGATGCATATACAACTGCTCTGTACGTTTTATCACGTCTAAGTTCGTATATTGAACGGTACAATTTAACAGCGAGTACAGGAAGTGGAGCGCACAACTACTTATCTTTTCGTAAATATGTCCATGATATCAATATGGTAGATAAAATACGTATAAAATATACAGAACATACGTTCTGAAGTTTTACATCACTTACTCTTTTATAGACTGAGGAACCAAATGACCTGTACCGGAAATGGATAACACCTGAAAAAACTTATGACTGAATTACTTTAATGATAAGAATCACAAACGTGTCAAATATTTATTTTTGTTTTATTTTATGTCAACATGGCTATATATCTATTTTGTAGGTTACACTGACGTCAGCTGGCCAGATCGTGTACAAGTATCTCCGAGTGACATTAGCGCAGATAGACGCCCTCGTGACGCGGTCAGTCACTTGCTCACAGACCGTCAAGTACACGTGCACAAAGGCTCCGCTGCATGGTGAGTTAATGACACGTATATTGCTGAATTTTGGAAAACATCCAGGTTAACAATGGGCCTATTATATGGTTCAGAACGGGGTTAACGTCGACAACGTTGTTAACTTCATCGTTGTTAAATTTCAAATCGTAACTGTATAAACATGGACTTGAGTTCCGATGCGTAGAATTTAGACCACGCGGGAATTTCTTGTATGCCAAGTTTTATAGTCTTAAACACAAATTAGATGTGATAATTTTTTTAACTAATTACTCGCTTCCGACAAGCTTGCAGCGAGTCCTTGGTGTGACGGACGGTAACTGTGGCAGGACTTTAACTTCAGAAGACATTTCTGTACATGCATAAATAATAAAAATGACTTCCTTATGTATAACAACTTTAACTTAATTTTTCAATCCAGCTGGTGGCGAGTCCCTGGTAAGCTGGGAAAGCGGTGACGGCCGGACGATGTCCTATTTCGCAGGAGACGGTACTTCCGGTTCTGTCTGCGCATGCGGAATGACCGAGCCAAGCAGTTGCACCGGGAGAGGGGATTGCGAGTGTGATATGGCGGACGCTGTGACAAGGTATTAATGCACAAGTTATACAGAACACTTGATGTTGAAATATTGTTTTACGACATTTCATGAATCAGATTAAAGTGAAACTATCATTCAAAATCAATACATACATGTATAACAAACATCAATTTTGGTGAGTGCTAAAAGATTTATTGGGGTCTACTATAGTCTCATAAGGTAAAAATACCATGTTTTATGCTCATTTCTTTAAAATTAAACTCAGTATCCTTCATAAGAACCTTTGATTTTGATATTTATTCATTCTTTTTGGAATATTAAGACAATAGTATTACTTGTGGTAAATCTTATTTGGGAGTAAGAGATCATCTTTAAATCATCAATATTGAAAAGTGTAAACTGACGATGAAAAAACTGATAATGCATCCTGATAGAAAGATTTTTCAGAAAAAAACAAACTATTTAATGATAAGATGACATGAATTAAAATCTGAATGATTAAGAGCGGGCTGAGTGAGCGTAGCAAACGAGCCATTTTTAATCATCAAAATTTTAATTCAGGTCATTTAAATGACTTAGAATACAACTCATTGGCTGACACATTGTCAACGTAAAATCTGACGTAGGGATTGTGTATCGGAGTGGGCGGACCCTCAAACACCCGCGAAGGTTGAAATTCTAAATGATTACGCCTAGTATACTAAATAATTGCCTATCTGAAATTTCAACGGATATAATGTAGGTTGTTTTCTTAATATGCATACTGAATGAAAATAGCAGACCTGTTTTAATTGAAACTGTGAATTGACCCTTATAGTAAGCGTACATGATTAACGACCGCCTCCTAGTCCCGGCTCTAAAGTGATATGTAAATGCGAACCGATTTTACACATACTTATGAGATTATATATACTTTTAATCTAATAATAATTCCATTCGTACCTCATTCTACAGAGTGGACGAGGGTTTGCTAATAAACAAGAAGGACCTTCCGGTCGCCTCTTTGAACGTAACGGGCGTCGGTGGCATCTCTGGACAGGCGGGTGTCCTTGTCGGGCCTCTCATGTGTAAAGGTAATACTAGTGAACTGTTTATATTCGGGCCTCTCATGTGTAAAGGTATTACTAGTGTACTGTTTATATTCGGGCCTCTCATGTGTAAAGGTATTACTAGTGAACTGTTTATATTCGGGCCTCTCATGTGTAAAGGTAATACTAGTGAACTGTTTATATTCGGGCCTCTCATGTGTAAAGGTATTACTAGTGAACTGTTTATATTCGGGCCTCTCATGTGTAAAGGTAATACTAGTGAACTGTTTATATTCCGGCCTCTCATGTGTAAAGTATTACTAGTGAACTGTTAATATTCGGGCCTCTCATGTGTAAAGGTATTACTAGTGAACTGTTAATATTCGGGCCTCTCATGTGTAAAGGTAATACTAGTGAACTGTTTATATTCGGGCCTCTCATGTGTAAAGGTATTACTAGTGTACTGTTTATATTCCGGCCTCTCTATTTATTTACAGTCTAGCTTAAATCATTTGTTTAAAGTGTTATGTTTTTCTTATGTATTTTTCCAGACCTGTTCCCGAACTGCGCGGAAATGTTCATATTTAAGAAGAACAAGCGTCTAGAGAGCGAAAACTCAATGGAGAACGGGGCCTACCCGGTGGACCCTGACGGCGAGGGCGGCGTGGAACCTTTCCTTGTACGGTGCACGAGCACCGAGACTACTGTACCAGTCGTAGTTGGTATGGGATTAAATCAAATGGAACTTCAATTTTGTTATAGCTCAGAGATCTTTCCTAAGGTATAAAATCATTTATCTTTAGCGCAGAAGCTTTATTCGTACGTTATAAAGTATGAAAAAGATCAGTTAGGTAGATCTTTTCTAGAGCTATAAATTCATATATTTATGTCTCAGATCACTTATTTATAGATGTTTATAGCTTAGAAGATGTTTCCCTTAATAGTCTTATTCTTTGTTTATGGCTCATTCGGAGCTCCTCGGACATTTTTATCGCAAACAACCTCGGATGTATATGGACGGTTTACAATGTAAGAAATCGGTACACTTTAACTATATATGCTGCAATTAAATTGCGAAGTTTTTTTCAATTCAGCAGTTAAAATTAATTACTTAATTCTTGGGAATCTTTATTATGTCTGCAATAATACACTGCACTGGCAATCATTTTAAGCTTAGGTCAACAAATACAAGCCAAAACACTACTTTTAAATACTAATATAATTCATTTTGTAACAAGTCACTTCTACTGATGTATCGGCTTACATCCAAGGCTGTTTTCGTAGAAAAAGACCAAGGTGTTCCGAATGAACTAGTATATGATTCGTTATAATGTGTAATGAAATGTCCACTGACAGTTCCTAATGACCCCACTGACGGTAACCCAGACGGGCCAGTGTCCAAGTGTCACGAGGTCAAGTACATGACCAATGGTGTGCCTGTGTCTCCGGAACAAGTCCAGGTAGGGAACATTCTCGCGATATTGTTACTTTCGTAATTTGCATTTCCGATTTAACTTGCTTTAATTACTAGCCCATGTACGTCCAACAATAAATAGCATACAGGAGCAGTAAATAGTGTTTTATAGTGTTTTTATTAGTTATAACCTTTAGCATGCCTTGATGGAAGTTTAAATAGTCTATATGGCGAATTACACCCATTCGGAAATGCCTATTTATTTTTACATGCCTTATTTCTTTTAACTGACACATGGCCGGGAATCAAAGCATGTTTAAACCATCTCAGACCATTGGCTATCTTCTATATTTACGAGTATAGGTTTTGATGCTAAATGGTTTTCGAGTTCAAAAACACGCTGATGTTGGATCTACTTCATCTACTTTTTATTGTTTACGTTTTCACCGCATTGTTTTTCCTCGTATACCGGATATTGTCATTTAACCGATTACAGAGTGGTTACGTTCAACCAATTTATTTTTCGTAGGAGATACGTAACTTTTTTTTAACTTTGTCTAATGTTAAGTACACAAGTGGAGCTTACTTCACATTATATGGTGTTGCGGGTCGTGAAACACTAGAAATCAGTATTATCTTTTGTGCAAATTGGTCAATTGGATATACAATGTAGAATACGTAGGCAATTTATATAGTTGTGTCAGACCTATAGATGACATTGCCAAAAGTAACCGATATGCTCCCATCAGAAACCTATATCATACTTTAGTATCATATCACTAATATACTCACTCCCAGACATTGCTTACGAACAGAGGGTGTTGAGAAATAGGAACAGTAACATTGTTTTAACGCCCCATTACTCGCCGCCTTAAGCGTCGACAATAAATAGATTCTATACAGTCTTTGACAAGACAAGTAAATGGCTCTCTGTAACGTAATAGCCGCCTGTAATAATACACGTAAATGGCTCTATGTAACGTAATAGCCGCCTGTGCCAATACACGTAAATGGCTCTATGTAACGTAATAGCCGCCTGTAACAATACACGTAAATGGCTCTATGTAACGTAATAGCCGCCTGTGACAATACAAGTAAATGGCTCTATGTAACGTAATAGCCGCCTGTGCCAATACACGTAAATGGCTCTATGTAACGTAATAGCCGCCTGTGCCAATACACGTAAATGGCTCTATGTAACGTAATAGCCGCGTGTGACAATTCAAGTAAATGGCTCTATGTAACGTAATAGCCGCCTGTAACAATACACGTAAATGGCTCTATGTAACGTAATAGCCGCCTGAACAATACACGTAAATGGCTCTATGTAACGTAATAGCCGCCTGTAACAATACACGTAAATGGCTCTATGTAACGTAATAGTCGCCTGTGCCAATACACGTAAATGGCTCTATGTAACGTAATAGCCGCCTGTGCCAATACACGTAAATGGCTCTATGTAACGTAATAGCCGCGTGTGACAATTCAAGTAAATGGCTCTATGTAACGTAATAGCCGCCTGTAACAATACACGTAAATGGCTCTATGTAACGTAATAGCCGCCTGTAACAATACACGTAAATGGCTCTATGTAACGTAATAGCCGCCTATGACAATACACGTAAATGGCTCTATGTAACGTAATAGCCGCCTGTAACAATACACGTAAATGGCTCTATGTAACGTAATAGCCGCCTGTAACAATACACGTAAATGGCTCTATGTAACGTAATAGCCGCCTGTGACAATACAAGTAAATGGCTCTATGTAACGTAATAGCCGCCTGTGACAATACAAGTAAATGGCTCTATGTAACGTAATAGCCGCGTGTGACAATACAAGTAAATGGCTCTATGTAACGTAATAGCCGCCTGTGCAAATACACGTAAATGGCTCTATGTAACGTAATAGCCGCCTGTGCAAATACACGTAAATGGCTCTATGTAACGTAAAAGTCGCCTGTGCCAATACACGTAAATGGCTCTATGTAACGTAATAGCCGCGTGTGACAATTCAGATAAATGGCTCTATGTAACGTAATAGCCGCCTGTGACAATACACGTAAATGGCTCTATGTAACGTAATAGCCGCCAGTGCCAATACACGTAAATGGCTCTCTTTATACATTGATAGGCGCTGGTGGAGAGCAGCGAGTACTGTGCACAAAGTCTAGAACAACAGTGTTTGAACGCCCCGGTCACTGGACATTCTAACTTTACCACTTGTGACGGACAACCACAGTCAGGTGATAAAAATAATTATTTTGCATTTGGATTCAATATATAAGTGCTTTTTAATTGCCACATTGTTGCATGGTATTCTTTTGAAATATTGGAATAGGCGTAGCTATCAAAGTGGGAAAGTAGTTAATGACTACCAAATAGTTGTTTATTAGATGATGCCAGTAAGATTACTCGTATATACCAGTTGTGAGGTAAACACAGTCTAGATGTTGAAAGAAAATGAACACACGTTTTATTTCAGGTTGGTCCGGAAGTCGCGGAGAAGAACAGTGCGCATGCGGTGTAACCGGCGCATGCGCGGGTGGACCGGAATCACTGTGTAACTGTGACCTTGAGGATGGAGTGCAGCGGAAGGACGGTGGCTGGGTCGTCAACAAGGATAGACTAGCAGTGTGTGAGGTTCGTAAACGTTGTAAATTGAAGACAAACGTTATGGAACTAAATTACAAAAATGATAGATTAAAAATGAATCTACACAACATATTGAAAGTTTCGCGTTGTGATTGCCGCTAATACTGAGGTCGTTGGTAATGAGGTTGAAATGATGTACGTACATTTTGTATTGCCGATGGATGTACAAGTAAAACCACCAATTTTCAATTACTTTTAACGCGTGTATGTATTTGGAAAACAAACAACATTAACAGAAAATGGAATTACAGATAGGCAATCATTAAGTACTAGGCTTAATTATGAAGCATTTCAACTTTTGTGCGTGTTTAATGGTCCGTCCACTGCCACTCACCCGATACACACTCCCTATGTCAGATTGTGTGTTGACAATGTGTCAGACAATGAGGTTGTATTCTAAGTCAGTCAGACGACGCTCATTCCGCCCATTCTTAATCATTAACAATTTAATTCAGGTCATCTATCTATAACTTAACAGATGAAGCCGTGTCACACTGCGTCATCATTGTCATGTTTTTATTTAAGGTGTGTGTTTCCCTGGATTCAACCAGCAGCTTGACCTCTGACCCGAAAACCCGCAGGGTCAGGCCCGTAATCTCTGACCTTTACTGTGGTAACAAACCAACCGGTAAGGTCGGTCATGAATGCAATGTTTCATTGAGTCACATAATATCTGTTCGCCCTATTGTCAGTGATTTATAACAGCACGATGGACTGTGACGTCATCTTACGCCACATATTTTTATTCGATTTAAAATCGGGTTGGTCCCTTAAAGCTGCACTCTCACAGATTTATCGTTTTGACGATTTTTTGTGTTTTTGTTTTTGAATGAGCCATTTTTGCGTAAATGTCTGAAAACCAGTGCTGAAAAAATCAGATCTCATGATAGCATATTAACGTTTGAAAAGGGACGGAAAATAACTCACGCTTTAAAGCTGAACTCTCACTGGTTGAACGTTTTTTATTTTTTGTCTTGGAACGAGCCTATTTTTGCGTATATGTATGGAAACCAGTTATATAAGACTGCTAACAAAAATAGATCGCAGATATTTATATTTAAGTTCAAAAAGTGATGTTTTATGCATTTTTCTTAAACCGTTAGTAACGGTTTAAGCCATAAACATTGATGTTCGAACGGAAATATGAAAATCTGTGATGTGATCTTTTGTCAGCAATCTTTTATCATTGGTTTGCAAATATTTACGCAAAACATTTTTATCCTGCAGTTAACAAAACAATTGAGATATTTTATATTGTGAGTTATCATATATAGGATTGAATTTAAGGCATTGATGCCAAAATCAGCTGATTCTTAAAATACTTTTTTTTAAAAGTGTCACAACTGAAAATCTACGAGAACGCAGCTTTAAATATCTTTAAATATCTAGCATAGCGAAAGCATTACACTGAACGATTTTATCCCTCAAAAAATGCACATGCAGGCACGAATATATATAAGCTTAATGACAGTATAAAGTTTATACTTATGCAGATTTAACTAAAGCACGTGAATAAGCACACCTATTATCAGTTTAGTCTATTCCGATATGCTATACATGTATCTATCTTTACAAAACTCACATTTTAAACAATAACACTCATGGAAAACTATCATGTTCATTTACTTTGGATCATTTAAAATCTGTTTCCTATTGCAAAGTTAATTAAGTTTCAATTATTTAATAATATTTTAATGAGCATATTATCTTACTACAGTTTCGACTGGAAACATGCACAAAAGTTCGTTTGGTCAGTAAACAAGCAGGAGTTGTGTTGCTGCAGCATAAACAGAAACTGCGCTCCATTCATATTAACTTTATGTTTCCATGTAACACCACTTCGATAGTGGATTCACCAGAAATTGAGTGACAAGGCAGTGTGTGTATATACCACGTATATACCACGTGATAAATTACGTCATAAATGCAGCGTCGGAAGGCAACATTTTGCTTCCAGTGAAGACTTTAAACAAAGATTGCTTTCCTATTTCGTTACCATTTTAAATAAAACATAGCGCAGTCTTCGCGGCTTACGGAGCCCCGCCTTTGGTATATTACCAGAGTTTGATTGAGAGTTTAGTTTCTTAAAACATTTTTTTTTTGAAGTGTTTGATGAAACTAATCACCTTATCATACTCCGGTAATACAACAGAGGTGGGGCTCTTTTAAGCGACATAGACTGCCCTTTGTTTCATTTAAAGTTATCTTTGATTTAAGTCTTCATTTTTTAAGCAAAATGTTGCCTTCCGACGTAGCATATATGACGTAATGTATCAAGTGGTATACACACACTGTTGTTTCACGAAATTGTTCGTGGCCGACGCGAACGTAGCTGACAGATTCCTGGATAGTTTACTTTTATCAGTCTTATCACGTCGTGTTCATGTTAGGTCGTGGGAAGACATGTCAGCAATGGAGAGACGAAGGCAAGACGGAATCAGAAGCGCTCATGATTGACCCTGACGGCAGCGGACCCTTGGAGCCAGTTCCGGTCCACTGTGTCCTTCAGACTTACCCACCCGCTGGATGGACGGTACGTTTTAATCTTATTTAAATACGTATATTGATGAAGTTGAATTCATATATTTTCTTTCTTAATTAAAACGCCCGCTGTTTGAAATAAAATATTTGTGCCTCAGGAAATTATTCCAAAAACACCGGAAATCGAAGTTCCGGAAGAAGGAACTAACGTCACCGTTGAATATTACGTGTATGAGATGAAAGTCATCTACGAACTGATCGCGCGTTCCCGGTACTGCACTCAGGAGCTTGTGTTACACTGTGTGGACTCGGGGCTCGAACTGGGCGGGGTGTACGGATGGTATTCCCAGGATGGGGTGGTGCAGGAAAGCTGGGCGGGGAACAATGAAGGTAACGTTGAAATCCCGCATTTAAAGGCGCCGTTGATATATTTCCTTGATATTTGTCATTAAAATCTTAGATGAGTTTCTAGTTTGATAAAGAGACAAACATTATCTCCTAAGACTAGTACAATGTTGATTATATACGAACAAATGTGCAAGAATTCTTCATTTGTTACCCTTTCCACATTGCAAAGGGACCCCTGGATGTGCTGGCGGAGAATGTCAATGTAACCTGGCCGGTTTACGAAAGGACGGAGGAAACATCACTGATGGGTCTCTACTTCCAGTATCGCGCGTTGTGCTGGGACCGGCTCCGGGGACAAGGACCATGAAAATAGGGGCTGTAAAATGTTTTGGTAGGAATGTTTTTGTGCGGTCTCTTGTCGTCCGAAGTTGAATGTCTTGTTTAATTGCATGTCTGAACTGAATGTCTTGTTCAATTGCATGTCTGAACTGAATGTCTTGTTCAATTGCATGTCTGAACTGAATGTCTTGTTTAATTGCATGTCTGAACTGAATGTCTTGTTCAGTTACATGTTTTAGTTGAATGTCTTCTTTAATTGCCTGAATGTCTTGTTTAGTTGCATGTCTGAACTGAATGTCTTGTTCAATTGCATGTCTGAACTGAATGTCTTGTTCAATTGCATGTCTGAACTAAATGTCTTGTTCAATTGCATGTCTGAACTGAATGTCTTGTTCAATTGCATGTCTGAACTAAAAGTCTTGTTCAATTGCATGTCTGAACTGAATGTCTTGTTCAATTGCATGTCTGAACTGAATGTCTTCTTACCACCACTCAGTAAGAAGGAAGCCGTGGATGTATTTATGCACCTGGTTGTTCATTGTTTCCTTTCCCAAGAAAGAATACCCTTATTATGCACCAGTCAATTGTAACCACGGCCCCACCCCCCAGGCCCGGGGGTATACCGGGGATAGCCGGGGAAATAGGCCGTGTTTTTACCTTTCAGGTGGCCCCGCAGTGCCGGGTGAATGCGGTGGTTTTGTCTCCGCTCAAAATATAGCGGGGAACGGGCCTTACCTAGGGTCCCTTGAGTGCGAGGGCATTTGGCAGGAATTTTACCATCAGTTCGTCCCCGCAGGATGGGGATTTTAGCCGGGGTTGGCTGGACCGAAAGTCAAAGTCCCCGCTATTCTCCGGACCTGGTGGGGCCGTGGTTACAATTGACTGGTGCATTATATTCAATGATTTGCCCATACAATGAATAACCTATAGTCGGGGTACAATGATATCCATAATTATATACATTACAGATGTGTACCGCGACTGTGAAGACATCCGTGCGAACAACGCCAGGACCAACCCTCTTCGTAACAACGTGTACGCCATTGACCCGGACATGTCGGGAGAGGTAGAGATGTTTGCTGCTACGTGCGACTTTATAACGGACAAGGACATCGGCATCACTGTCGTACGTATTAGACCTATATATTGTCATGTCTGTACATTATCCGATGTATTCAAGTATCTCCTTGTGCCTCATAGCCATGGCCGGAAGGAAGGTTTTCAACCACCTGCTACTATAAAACAGATAGGAAGATCGCCATCACTATGTTGTGCCTTTTAAAGTACACTTGGGACAACGTCTATTGCTATTAAACATTTGCCCTGGGGTCATTCCATTATGAATCCTAGGGACAATTTTAAAGCATGCAATACTACTGTTTAAAAGCTCTTCAAGGTACGAACTCGATACAAGGATTAATTGTACACGGCCTACAGTACTTCTGTTGAAAATCTCTCATAGGTTCGAAAAAACTACCTTTTGTACGAAATCGCTCCTATAGCATCTTATTTAAATGCCCTCCAGTACTACTGTTGAAAATCGCTCCTAAGTACGAAGAAGCTAAACTAGGAACGATATCGCTTCTTACATTAATGATGAAATGCCCTCCAGTACTACTGTTGAAAATCGCTCCTAAGTACGAAGAAGCTAAACTAGGAACGATATCGCTTCTTACATTAATGATGAAATGCTCTCCAGTACTACTGTTGAAAATCGCTCCTAAGTACGAAGAAGCTAAACTAGGAACGATATCGCTTCTTACATTAATGATGAAATGCTCTCCAGTACTACTGTTGAAAATCGCTCCTAAGTACGAAGAAGCTAAACTAGGAACGATATCGCTTCTTACATTAATGATGAAATGCTCTCCAGTACTACTGTTGAAAATCGCTCCTAAGTACGAAGAAGCTAAACTAGGAACGATATCGCTTCTTACATTAATGATGAAATGCTCTCCAGTACTACTGTTGAAAATCGCTCCTAAGTACGAAGAAGCTAAACTAGGAACGATATCGCTTCATACATTAATGATGAAATGCCCTCCAGTACTACTGTTCAAAATCGCTCCTAAGTACGAAGAAGCTAAACTAGGCACCTGACTCATGACACCTTTTGTTACTATTGAAAAACTCTCACAGGTACGAAATCGCCCAATTTTTTTTCAAATGGCCTTAGTATTACTGTTGAAAATATATCCACGATACGAGACCGCTCCTATGATAATTTATGGTATGGCCTACAGTTCTACTGTCGAAAATATTTCTTAGTCACGAAATCGCTCCTAAGATTATTGGTGAAATACCCCCAATCCAACTGTTTGAAACGCCGTCCTAGTTACGAAATCGCTCCTAAGATTATTGGTGAAATACCCCCAGTCCAACTGTTAAAAAGCCCTCCTAGTCACGAAATCGCTCCAAAGATTATTGGTGAAATACCCCCACTCCAACTGTTGAAAAGCCCTTCTAGTTACGAAATCGCTCCAAAGATTATTGTTTAAATACCCCCACTCCAACTGTTGAAAAGCCCTCCTAGTTACGAAATCGCTCCTAAGATTATTGGTGAAATGAACGTATCCCTGTATATCTTCTGTATATGTAGATTCCGATCAGGATACCGGAAGACACATCGGTACGGTATCGAGTAGAGCCCGGAAGTTACAAGGTGTCCCTCGTGTACGATGGCGCCACCCACATCCAGATACACACACTTGCAACAATATCCGGTTTTTGCCACCAGGTACCAGTGTAAATTGCACATTTTCGGCTCTATTTTTGAATCACACAGGAAGCGTAGCTAGAACGGATTCAATTCGTCAAAATATTCAAGAAAATGGTTTTACCATTAAACAAACACTTTAACTTCAAGTTCGTCTGGAAGGGGAAGCATCCAATTTGCGCATGTTAAATTTACGTGTATTCAGTCAGACGCATTAAAAAAAATAATCTTATAAACAGCAAATTGCTGTCGTGGCATTTAACACCAACCAAATAGAATCACTATATCTATTCTGTACTTCTACAAACTCCTTTATTTCCAGGGCATCCAGTACGTATGTTACAAATCCCCTCTCATCAATGGGAACAGTCCAGCCCAGAGTTACTACACCACCTACGGGGGAGCTTCCTCTCCAAGCTGGGGCGTGGCTGGGCACCCTGATGTTTCGGGATGCGCGTGCATGGCCACAGGCACCTGTCCACCAGGGCATAGTTGCCACTGCGATTCTATGGGGTCAATGACGTATGTTGAAATGATAGCTTTCTGATTTAAACATCAAATGCAAGGATAAAGTAAATATCCTGTGTCTTGCTAAACGTTCAGTTTTGCGTGAACGTTTACACGTACAATAGAAAGTAAAGAATAAACGATTTACTTGTTTTTATATAATTACACAGTGTGTGTAAACCACGTGATAAATTACGTCATACATACTTCGTCGGAAGGCAACACTTTGCTTCGAATGAAAACTTAAAACAAAGATAACTTTTCTTTTCCTCCACCATTTTATATTATTCTAAGGGCAGACTATATCGCTTAAAGAGACCCGCCTTCCTTTAATTACCGGAGTTTGAAGAAATAGTTTAATTATCTTTGTTTAAAGTATTTATCCGATGCAAAATATTGTCTTTCGACGAAGCATTTATGGCGCAACCTGGACCCGGACCTGGAGCCGTGGTTACAATTGACTGGTACATTAGTACGAAATATATACACACTGTAAATAAGACCAGTACATGCTCTCGTTTAGGCCAAAGCGAAAGATCTTTGTTTCCACTATAATCTCCAAAAAATAGGGTGGATAGGTACTAGGTAGGCATAATTTTTGTTTTTCTTTAATTATTTATTTTCCTTCAAAGAACTCAAATTATTTAGGAAATTACGAAAGAATACTCCACACTACGCTCAAAAATGGGTGTAGGGTCGAGAGAAAATACAGTCGAACCGCGTTGGCTCGAACTCGTTTGGCTCGAATCACTCGTTGGCTCGAACTTGATGTTAAGGGCCCATTTCTTTATACTGAAGGTAAAGATTCCCGCTTGGCTCTAATTTTCTGAGGCTCGATGTATTTTCTCCGGTCCCTTGGAGTTCGAGCCAACGGGGTTCGACTGTATACGGGTCGGTCGAGTTAATGGAAACATACACGTTGTTAACGCCTTATTTCTGATCAATGCAACATTTCCCTGCTAAAGACTGAAGACACGCTTAGAGTGACGTCAGTTGAAATTGTTTTCCAGTGTTGACTACGGACATGAAACTGATCGACAGGTCATGCCGATTGAGCAGCTGAACTTTGGTGGTCAGTTAAACGACTCCTCCGCGCTATTTGACGTCACAGACGTGAGGTGTGCGCCAAAACCGTTTGGTAAGATATTTAAAAGATGTCACAAAACCTTTTCTCCCAACCCAGATAAGTAGATCCAAATATTTGACCATGCTTGAAATCCTTATTTTGCCCACGGGCAAACCTGAAAGAGTACCCGTATGGAACTACTTTTTTCACTAAGCACAAAATAGTTCGAGCGAAATAAAACAAAACATTTCTACTATATTTTCTTTAACTGAGATGGGAGCAAAGAATCTATCATGTCCGCTCCTTTAAGATTCACTCCACCTCTCGCGCATGGGCTGATCTGCGGAAATTCGGTAAACTGCGTTTCCGCATAAAAAACCAACGCTCGGGTAGCGATGAACCTATCTTATACTCTCATCTTAGCCATGGGAATTACTTATAGTCCGCCTTGTTTCTTTTAGCATATGTTGTATCTGATATGGGCAGTAGGTTGGATAAAGCAAAGCCGCCTTAATGAGTATACAACATCATTTAAGCACCAAACGAAAAAACGTTTTAATTGAAAAGGGGAATAACACAGTTGTTTTGGGGGGGTTAATGCAACCAAAGTAAATGTCATATAAAGAAAAATCAAATACAAATTTAAGTATACATTTGTACGTATATTTTATCCAGATTTGCCAGAAGATTGTCAAGACGCTTACGAACGGGGGTCCCGTACAGGAGAACATCTCATCTGGCCCTCAACAGAAGTGGAACCATTCCTCGTTTACTGTGACATGGACATTCTCCCAGACGGAGGTAAGTTAGTCTTAATCATACATATTGACCTCTACTGAGCTGCCTGAGCACAAAATGCCGAGGTGTATGGGTGATGAATATTTGGGAGCGGCTCATCTGGCCGTCGGTGGAGCCCTAACCTTTCAGCAAACTGTGACATAGACGGACGATACTTTTTGTACTATTATGTATTTTTTTACAATGATGCCTAGGAAACTATATTTGCACTTAAAGCTAATGTACATGCTTTCAAAAGCAGGAACGTTCTCTCTACTTATTATATCGGACACCATAAATCTAACTAATTTAGAGCCAGCTAATTTAGTCCATTAATCTATGAATCAGTCAAACAGTACTATATTAATGTGCAAATTAACTTCTTATATGGTGTACGTTGTTTAATAAACACAAGATAAAGTTTCCCCCCAAATTCATTCAGGGGTCACCATTATCGGTCACGACCGTGAGAGCGGATCTCCGGTGACGTTTAACGTAACGGAGAAAGTGACGTACAAGGACGCCGACGATGAGCAGGTGGAAGCTGTGACGGACGTGTCAAACTTCTGCTACCAGCCGTTCAGATACGAGTGTCAAAACACACGGGTATGCTGTTGTTTTAGCTGCCTTTTTTCGGTGTCATAGTGTTAAAAAACTTTGATCTTGAACACAGCTCAAAAGGAAATTCCCATAAAACTTGGTACAGATGACTGATGAGAAAATGCACACGCGTATAGTAAGAATCATTACACTGGCTTTGATTTTGTTTGCATTATGCTTCTTGGTCGTCCATTATGTTTATTAGTTGTGGTTATTTTATTTTCTGTGCATTAATTTTCCGTTCTTTATATTTTTTTAATTTGCTATGAGGTTTCTTTATATTCAAAATCAGAGTAAATTGTTTAGCAGGTTTATCAATCAATCGTGAAAGCGTATACTTAACACTTAGTATCCTTTGTGGGAGGAAACCATAGCAGTGAAAGAAGAATTACAAATCTACTACAGAATTTATACATGAATTAAGATCTTGCGATCTCGACCCTTCAGCTGTTGAGCAGGGACGGGTACTTCACGTGGATAGGCGGACTTGATAACGCCCCACAGTCGTACGTGGGTAGCGGGAGGCCTTTTGCCCATGAGTGCAACTGTGGATTGGAGGGGCTGTGCGGCGGAAGTGAGGACAAGGAGACCCTCAAGGCCACGGGGAGGTAAGTTTGCAGTGAATTGATCTGAATAATACTCAGTTACATCCAATGAGATGAGTAAGGAAGATCGGACGTATGCCCAAAGTTCAACTTAGGATCTAGTTACGGTAAAGACAGTCAAAATTAGTTATCATGGCACCAGCATCAGTGATGAATTTGACGAAAGTAAAGATATGCGTTTATTTTATAGCGAATTAGAATTTTGATTATGTTATAGAAAGTTTACTTTTTATGTAGAGCGTGCAACTGTGACGCCGCTGACGACGTTTTACGGGCGGACGCGGGTGTCTTTAACAGCTCCGTGCGACTTCCGGTGCGCGAACTAACGTTCACAGATCCGGAACTCGCGGGGGCATATGGCTACTTGGTACTAGGGAGACTGTACTGCTCCAAGCAAGACTTTGGTGAGTCTGAATTTGTAACGGTAGTCAAGGAAAGTGAAAAGTATTAAAATGAAGTACGATCTACCTTTGTTGATAAACCGATTATCGGACAAATGAAGTGAACTTTTTTGGATTGTAGATTAAAGGGACTAGACACCAGATGATTCAATTGCATGAAAATGGTCAAAAACTTACATAAAATTGACATCGTTGTTTACAACGCATTGAATCTTATTTACTGGTCACATCGCTTGCGACACATGCATCTTTCGCAGTTTATGCGCATTTCTCGAATTTGAAATTTACTAGGGTTGTCTACCACGTAAATCCCAGTAAGTTTAAAAATAGCATCGGTATATTTATCTGTACTCATAAACATGTATAATTTAAACTGGGAAACCATTATGCGCGATTTTAAACGGGAAAACACATGAGACAGCAACAATATGACTGTTGCGTTAATTATTTAAAAGATGTAAATTGACTTATCTTCCGCTCCCACTAGCTCGCATTGAACATTCTAGGCTTGTTTTGAGGAAATATTGTTTGTGCCGATTTTTGGACCATCTGGAGTCTTGTCCCTTTAATACCCTTGAATTGTTATTATATGCTTAAACTAGCTTGACTTTGACTTGTGCAATATTTTTTTATAAATTATGTTCATTCACACATTCAACACATTCCTTATTAGACTCATCGATCCGTTAATAAAATAAATTACATGAACGTCGTTGCAACTCAAGTTAACGTTACTTTGACAACTAACAAGTACATGACGGTGTAGCGTAAATTCATTCATACATACAAGATACAAACTATTTAACTTTGTACGCGACTTCTTTTCGCAGACATTAATGAGTGTCGTAGCGAGTTCCACGACTGCCACGACCACGCTAGCTGTATCAATACACATGGCGCGTACGACTGCTACTGTAAGCCGGGTTGGAGAGGGTTGGGGCGTCCAGACGTCTGGGCGAACGGCAGAAACTGCTACGGTACACTGGAAAACACATTGTTGTGCTGGTGCAATTATTGTATTATTCCGTTGCAGCTCTGTTTCAATAATGTTCGATTGCACTTATATAGAGATACACACCTGTCTTCTGAGTCTTCAGTGCTTTGATTTTAAATAAAAATATAATATGATGTTAAAATAGGAGCTTAGCAACGCTAGAAATTTGTTGGTGGTAGTTTATCAGAGGTGTTCAAAGTAATCGATAAGAGTATACAATCAAGTGTTATAATTTCTTAACAAAATACAAGCCTTTATTTGGTCAACTGGATGTCTGAATGTTACCATCGTGTGGGTTTTAAGAGAAAAATATTAAACAAGTTTTTGATTTCAAAAATAAAAGATGAAATTAAATCCGTAAATTGTATCCCTGTATACAGACGATGACGAGTGTGCAATGAACCAATGCCCGTGGAGCGCTGACTGCGAAAACCTTCCCGGAACCTTTGAATGCACGTGTAAACCGGGCTTCCGGCAGCTTGGGCCACGCAAGTGCGAAGGTGTGTAGTTCAAATGCATACTCAAGGCCACATATAGAATATGTCACAGCTCAAGAATAAAACTCCCCTTAGATGCATATTAATACAACTTTAGTTTTCTGGAGCATGACTAAAGTTTAAAGTATTACGTCTTATGTGTATAATGAATATATTCAAATCGTATTCGCACATTGTCATTAAGGTGCACACAACTCACTTTCAAATTATGCACCACTCAATTGTAACCATGGCCACCCAGGTCCGGGGAATAGCGGGGACTTGGCCTTCGGTCCAGCCAAGCCCAGGTAAAATCCCCGCCCTGCGGAGATGAACTGCTGGTAAAATCCCAGCCAAAATGCCCCGCACCCCAAGGACCCTAGGTAAGGCCCATTCCCCGCTATTTTTGACGCGAAGACAAAACCATCGCATTCATCCGGCACTGCGGGGCCACCTGGAAGGTAAAAACACGGCCCATTTCCCGGCTATCCCAGGTATAACCCCGGACCTGGGATGTGGGGGGAGGGGCGTGGTTACACATGACTGGTGCATAATGCTGTTTAACACTGCTTCGTATTAGATTAATGGAGTATCCTGACAAAATTGAGAAGGCCTTAAAAAATCTTTTTTTTCCATGAACGTATCAAAATTGAACATGTTCACTCAAAAGAATGCACATTTTTAAGAAACAAAAACTCTTACAAAATCTACACTACTGCAAACAAGTGGCGGGTTGGGGGGGGGGGGGACAATATGGTCAGTTATGTTGGTGGAAACCTAAGTTTAAGGTAAATCGGAAATGTTACACTTTCTCGTCAGTCAGCCTTAAATATCAGCCTCTTTGTATCATGTTTGTAGAAAATCTAATTCATATTTCCTCCTGCAGACATCGACGAGTGTGCGGAAGGGACGCACGAGTGTCACGCCAACGCACGCTGTTTCAACCTGGCCGGAAGTTACGACTGCAGATGTGACCGGAACTTCCGAGGAGACGGATTTACGTGCGAACGTAAGCTATTGATGCATGCAGTTTGTGTATATTACATTCAAACCTGATTGAACGGTCACCTGCTTTAAAGGGTCACCTGCCTTATCAGGCCACTTTATATTGTCACTTTTGTGATATTTTAATCGAAAGTTAAAGTAAAAAAAAAACATAAACTAAATAATTTCTACAATAGCATCTGTTTGTAGCCCTTGCGTTGTGCACGTGTTTTGGTGACCCTCACTGTATCACATACGACACGCGGCTTATTACGTACCAAGGCACGTGTCAATACGTAATGGCTCGTGACACGTGTGATGATTACGATACCACGCCCAGTTTTGAAGTTCTTGTCACGTTTGAAACACGGGGGAAAGTGAAAGGGCCCGCGTCGTGGGTAAAGGAAGTTACGTTCAACATTTATGACTACGTAAGTGTTTAATTGTGTGTGTTTTGGGGCATTTTGTTAAACATTTCCGTTCAAAGAAATATCGTAAGGCTTAAGATTTCTAATTTTCCAGGCGTATCCTCGTTTTGGGCGTGAACTTTACTTCAATAAAACTATCGTAAGGACATTTTCTGCATATTCTCTGTACGTCACTTTTCGGAACCAGCGTAATGTTTGCGACGAAGAATATCTTATTGAAAAAGAGCCCTGAATGTTTTGTTATTTAAAAACAATGTACGAGTCGTATCGATCAAAATAAGTTTTAGGCATTCGGAGCTCTCCATTTTTCTCGAAACAACCTCAGATGTATGCCGGTACATCCGTTAAAGTAGTTCGTAATTTCTAAATTATATCATTAATGAAATGAAGTGTTTTTGCTGGTATTTGTTGATCTAAGTTTAAATTAATTGCCAGTGAAGTGTATTATTGCAAACATAATTAAGATTCCTAAGAGTTAAGTCATTAAGTTAAACTGCTAAATTAAATTACTACGCGATCTTCTTGAAGCAAACTTAAACATATTGATTTCTGAGTATGAAAACCGTCTAAATACATACGAGGTTGTTTTCGATAAAAATGGTCGAGGAGTTCCGAATGAAGTTTTAGGTTAAGGAATCGGAGAAAAATGGCCCTTTATCAAATTAGATTATACTAAAATATTTTAAGCTCGTTTGCGAAAGCTAGTAGCCTATTTAATCTCTCTCTAGCCCATTTCCTGTACTCACAGAAACCAGTCCCGGTGTCCATTTTGACAGGCTTTGATGGGGGTCGAACCGAATACCTCGTGGTGGAGAGGCGGAAACCGCCACTACTAGAATATTCTCTCCCTTTGTTATATACTTCTTTCTGAGAATTAATATTATACTTACGTCTCGGAGTAGAATAATGCTTAAACATGAAGTCGGCTAATTTATCTTTTAGTCCATTTTGCTCCTGGCGGGCGGTGAGGTGAGAATCAATGGACGGACTGTGAACTTGCCGTACAGACAACTGAAAGTGAACATCGCTAAATATGGGAAATATGTCGTATGTATACATGCTTCAAATAGGCTTAGCATACATGATATAGGCACATTTTGTTTTATAAACCTTTTTGAATGTTAATGACATTATAGTGTAGGCCTTTTTCAGTACAATATTTAATGTTAACAGCAAAAGTTGAATAAACTTTCTTATAAAAAAAATAAACAACATCGATTTTTTGAAAGGAAAAAAACAATAACATTTATTTTCAATCGTGGAATAACCTAAAGAAGAATGTTTACCGTTGCTGTCAGATGATCATGGTCTATTTAGCTCCTGTTTTGGAGTTTTGGCGAAATTATGTCACAAAGATGCGACAAAGTTTAATTTCGACTTATAACGTTATCTTTCCAAAAAGGTCGTATACACCGATATCGGTGTTGAAGTGAGTTGGAACGGCCAGGCTGCCGTGGAGGTCCACACACCCGGAACGTTCGCCAACACCACGTGCGGTTTGTGTGGAAACTACAACGGAGACCCCGCCGACGACCTGACCGTAGGGCCGCAGTGTCCCGACGACGAGGGGAAACAGGTAGGACAGCCGTTATTTATCTAACCTGACCGTGGGGCCGCAATGTCCCGACGCCGAGGGGGGAAACAGGTAGGTCAGTCCTAATTTATCTGACCTGGACATGGGGCCGTTGTGTCCCATTGATGAATGGAAACAGGTAGGACAGCCCTAATTTATCTGAGCTGGACATGGGGCCGTTTTGTCTCATCGATTAATGGAAACGGGTAGGACAGCCCTAATTTATCTGACCTGGACATGGGTCCGTTGTGTCCCATCGATGAATGGAAACGGTTAGGACAGCCATAATTTATCTGACCTGGACGAGGGGTCGTTGTGTCCCATCGATGAATGGAAACAGGTAGGACAGCCCAAATTTATCTGACCTCGACGTGGGACCGCAGTGTCCCGACGACGAGGGGGAAAACAGGTAGGACGGCCCTTATTTATCTGACCTCGACGTTGCGCCGTAGTGTTCCATCGATGAATAGAAACAGGTAGGACAACCCTAATTTATCTGACCTGGACATGAGGCCGCAGTGTCCCGACGACGAGGGGGATACAGGTGGGACAGCCCTAATCTATCTGACCTGGACGTGGGGTTGTTGTGTCCCGTCGATGAATGGAAACAAGTAGGACAGCCCTAATTTATCTGACCTCGACGTGGGACCGCAGTGTCCCGACAACGAGGGGGGGAACAGGTAGGACAGCCGTTATTTATCTGACCTCGACGTGGCGCCGTAGTGTTCCATCGATGAATGGAAACAGGTAGGACAACCCTAATTTATCTGACCTGGACGTGGGGTTGTTATGTCCCGTCGATGAATGGAAACAAGTAGGACAGCCCTAATTTATCTGACCTCGACGTGGGACCGCAGTGTCCCGACAACGAGGGGGGGAACAGGTAGGACAGCCCTTATTTATCTGACCTCGACGTGGCGCCGTAGTGTTCCATCGATGAATGGAAACAGGTAGGACAACCCTAATTTATCTGACCTGGACATGGGGCCGCAGTGTCCCGACGACGAGGGGGATACAGGTGGGACAGCCCTAATTTATCTGACCTGGACGTGGGGTTGTTGTGTCCCGTCGATGAATGGAAACAGGTAGGACAGCCCAAATTAACCTGAACTGGACATGGGGGCGTAGTGTCCCATCGATGAATGGAAACAGGTAGGACAACCCTAATTTATCTGACCTCGACGTGGGGTTGTTGTGTCCCGTCGATGAATGGAAACAGGTAGGACAGCCCTAATTAACCTGAACTGGACATGGGGGCGTAGTGTCCCATCGATGAATGGAAACAAGTAGGACAGCCCAAATTTATCTGACCTCGACGTGGGACCGCAGTGTCCCGACAACGAGGGGGGGGGAACAGGTAGGACGGCCCTAATTTATCTGACCTCGACGTTGCGCCGTAGTGTTCCATCGATGAATAGAAACAGGCAGGACAACCCTAATTTATCTGACCTCGACGTGGGGTTGTTGTGTCCCGTCGATGAATGGAAACAGGTAGGACAGCCCTAATTAACCTGAGCTGGACATGGGGGCGTAGTGTCCCATCGATGAATGGAAACAGGTAGGACAGCCCAAATTTATCTGTCCTCGACGTGGGACCGCAGTGTCCCGACGACGAGGGGGAAAACAGGTAGGACAGACCTAATTTATCTGACCTCGACGTGGGGTTGTTGTGTCCCATCGATGAATGGAAACAGGTAGGACAACCCTAATTTATCTGACCTCGACGTGGGGTTGTTGTGTCCCGTCGATGAATGGAAACAGGTAGGACAGCCCTAATTAACCTGAGCTGGACATGGGGGCGTAGTGTCCCATCGATGAATGGAAACAGGTAGGACAGCCCAAATTTATCTGACCTCGACGTGGGACCGCAGTGTCCCGACGACGAGGGGGGAAACAGGTAGGACTGCCCTTATTTATCTGACCTCGACGTTGCGCCGTAGTGTTCCATCGATGAATAGAAACAGGTAGGACAACCCTAATTTATCTGACCTGGACAAGGGGCCGCAGTGTCCCGACGACGAGGGGGATACAGGTGGGACAGCCCTAATCTATCTGACCTGGACGTGGGGTTGTTGTGTCCCGTCGATGAAGGGAAACAGGTAGGACAGCCCTAATTTATCTGACCTCGACGTGGGACCGCAGTGTTCCGACAACGAGGGGGGGGGGAAAGGTAGGACAGCCGTTATTTATCTGACCTCGACGTGGCGCCGTAGTGTTCCATCGATGAATGGAAACAGGTAGGACAACCCTAATTTATCTGACCTGGACGTGGGGTTGTTGTGTCCCGTCGATGAATGGAAACAAGTAGGACAGCCCTAATTTATCTGACCTCGACGTGGGACCGCAGTGTCCCGACAACGAGGGGGGGGGAACAGGTAGGACGGCCCTAATTTATCTGACCTCGACGTGGCGCCGTAGTGTTCCATCGATGAATGGAAACAGGTAGGACAACCCTAATTTATCTGACCTGGACATGGGGCCGCAGTGTCCCGACGACGAGGGGGATACAGGTGGGACAGCCCTAATTTATCTGACCTGGACGTGGGGTTGTTGTGTCCCGTCGATGAATGGAAACAGGTAGGACAGCCCAAATTAACCTGAGCTGGACATGGGGGCGTAGTGTTCCATCGATGAATGGAAACAGGTGGGACAGCCCTAATTAACCTGAGCTGGACATGGGGGCGTAGTGTCCCATCGATGAATGGAAACAAGTAGGACAGCCCTAATCTATCTGACCTGGACGTGGGGTTGTTGTGTCCCGTCGATGAATGGAAACAGGTAGGACAGTCCTAATCTATCTGACCTGGACGTGGGGGCGTAGTGTCCCATCATCGATGAATGGAAACAGGTAGGACAGCCCTAACTTATCTTACCTGAACGTGGGGCCGTTGTGTTCCACTTACGAAGTGACACAGGTTGGACAGCCGTGATTTATTTTACCTGCCGTGGGGCCGCAGTGTCCCATCGACGAAGGGACCCAGTTAGGATAGCCGTTATCTATCTGAACTGACTGTGGGCCGCACTATCCCGATGGCGAGGGGAAACAGGTAGGACAGCCATAATTTATCTGACCTAACCGTGGGGCTGCAGTCTCCCGCCGACTAAGGGGCACATGCAGGACAGCAAGTATTTGTTCTGTACATATTCTTGGTACTACTATTAAAATATTACAACAGGATATCTTTTGTACATTCGCCATCTCCACCTGTGGGTTGTTAGGAAACTAGTGTCAAACTAAAAAGGCGACCCTCCCGACGTACATAGCAAAGGGCCGTCCCCCCCCCCCCCCCCCAGAAATGAGTTCACCAAGAGTCTGGTAAATTATAAGAAATGCTATTTGAGAACTGAGATATTTTTTGTCCGGACGCCAAAAGACAAGTTCGATATGCTGTATTTGCAAGTTATCATTTATGTCACAAAGTCATAGTTTGAAATGACAGTTGTTTACACGTCCATTTACACAAACAGGCCGAAAATGTGAACAGATTCGGCAACTCGTGGGTAGTTCCTGCATGGGTGGCGGAGAATCCCGAGTGCGCTTCAGACTGTTCCGCTCCTCCCGACCCCGGCCTTTGTAATGGCACTAACCTAGAGCAGGCCAAATTCACGTGCGACAAGATTTGGGACACTAACGGGCCTTTTCAGGTTGGTAGATACCATACGTACTTTTATCACTGGCATCTTGGAATACAAAATTTAACTTATATATCATAGTCGCAGTTGATAAGATGAAGTTGTATAAGGTTGTAAAAAAGTCAATCCTTATTCTTTCCGTAATCCATTTAAGAGAGTTGCCTAAAACAAATTGAAAACGCGTAACAAAAACATTCTGAACCTAGCATTATACTTCATTAAACAATATAGAGATTACTCTTTGATGATTATTTCAGGAATGTATATCTGGTATGGACGAAACGGCAATTGAGATGTACTATACATCCTGTCTGTATGACATGTGTCAAGTCGATGGCGACATTGAAGGTGGTAAGTCACTAGCATGTAACACGAAATTCTAATGATCAGAGTTTCGTTAACATTTAAAAGCTTTCTCGATGTTCTTAAATTGAGACAGAGAATATGAGATTCATTGATATGCGTCTGTTTAAAGCATTTACTTTTTATAATCATATCAAATATCCTTTTTGATCCTGTTTCAGCATTTTGTAACGCGGCGGAAACGCTGGTTGACACATGCTTGCGCGTCTACAAATCGCCAGTGAAAAGTTTCCGGAGCAAGGGTTTCTGCGGTGAGTTATGATGATTGCAGAATTGTAGTTGTAGCCATAGTAGTTGTAGTAGTAGCAGAAGTAGCAGCAGCATCAGCAGCAACAGCAGCAGCAGTAACAGAAGTAGAAGCAGAAAACAGCGTGACTGCGCTACCCCCCCCCCCGTTTTCTCTTACAAATACACACACACGAACACGCACACGCACACACATCTGTGTGACGCAGCTGCAATGCATGTGGACAACTGCATGCTGAGTGTTTAAGCCTTGACGTGTCACATATTTTTATCAGTTCTTCATCAGCAGAGTTTCCATACAACTCGTTTTCACCCTCTCAGTATTTTGAGATAAAAATCGGCAATGATTTCAAGCATAAGGGAATTACAGCTGTACGCTACATATCGCTACAATCGACTGCGATAACCGCCTATGCAAGGTACCCTAACCTATTGTACTTCCAGTGCCTTGATTTTTTCTTAATTTTCTTTTCATCTCAGAACATACTTGTGGAGAGAACATGGAGTATAAAATATGCGGACCCCTTGGTGAACCCACGTGTGCTGACTTCCGATCTGGCACAACTCCAGGGGAGAACGGTACCTTGTCCGGCGGAGATACGGATGGATGCCATGAGGGATGCTTCTGTAAGGAGGGGTACATGCTAGATGGGGAGGATTGTGTACCGGAAGAGGAATGCGGCTGTGTCTTCAATGACCAATACTACAGTGTGAGTAGATGGTAAACTTTATCTTCATTTTAGGGGAGGGCTTTCATAAGCTGTTTATTTTCTTACAGCCCAATATTGAGTATACTATTGCATATGAACGTTCTCTGGAAATTAAATATGATAAATCCAATCCTCATATTTAGGATTAAACACTATGTTTACAATATACAAATCCTAAGTACAATTTATAGCAGACCCTGGGTCTATCACATAACATCAAACGTTGTTTAAGAAATATTAACCATAGGTCGGAGACGAGTTTGTGGTGGATGGCTGTGGGTCCCGGTCGGTTTGCCAGCCGGGTGGAAACATGCCCGAGGAGGGAGTCACGTGCCATGAGAACGCCACGTGCGATCTCCAGGACGGACGGTACGGCTGCCACTGCAGGGATGGTTTCTATGGGGACGGCGTGCATGTTTGTGTTGGTATGTGTTTGTTCTTTTGAGCTGATCTTTTTACGATTATTACGACTGTACTATAGCAGACACATTTAGTTCCAATATGTTCATACTTTTAACCTTTATATAAAGAGTACCGTTGTAAAAAGAGCGATATGTATAATATATATGGTCACCTGCTATCAATGCATAAATGCTGAAAGCAGTGGGCTTGTCTTGGCCCAAGTATTTCGTCCAACATATATGTTCATATTTAATCTCCAGAGAAAGCATGCGAGCTGGACTCTTGTGGTGAGAATTATCCGGATCCCGGCTTGAAGCCCCACCAGCTTATATCCTTTTATTTTTGTTTCAGAGGACCCGTGCGATCCGGACCCCTGCGGTGAGAATGAAGTGTGTATTCGGACCCCGGAAACAGACAAGCTGTACGTATGTCAGTGCGAGATGGGCTATGAGGGAGACTGCGGGAACTGCACAGGTATGCGTCTCGTACAAGAATCGATCTGATCTCTAACTCCCATATAAGATTTACCACAATCCATAATATTGTTTAATATTCAAAAGGATGAATAGATTTCGAAACAATGGTTCTTATGAAGGATACCGAGTTTAATTTGAAAGAAATGAGCATAAAACACGGTACTGCTACCTTATAAAACTATAGTAGACCACAGGAAATTTTACCATTTACCAATAATTTAACATTTTGCGCTTTCTGCTATTAAATACACGGTTACAGATGGAAACCAAGAAAACACTCTCCAGCATCATGTTGTTTTTAGAGAAGTTTAAATGAATATTATGCAGTGTATGTCTTACAAATTGCTTCCACGCTTTATAGAGATAGACGAATGTTTGACGGCGACCGACACGTGCCCCCAGAATGCCCGTTGTATTAACACCGAGGGCTCGTTCGAGTGCGAGTGCTTCGATGGATTTATAATGAGCGCTGGGCAGTGTGATGGTAATACTGATTTTGGAACTTTGCTACACACATAAGTATATGTTTGGAAATGTTTGGCATATATGAGAACATAACTGTTTAAACATGACTCTTAAATTTTGCTTTGTATTTTTGTCGGCACAAATCCAATAGCAAGACCGTGGCAAAATGGAGCTGTGTTTAAAGTATTTATAATAATGCAATGGTATTAGCATAGCATAGAACCCATACTGTGGTCCTGCACAAGAAGCATTGTCTGAAAATGGCATTCGAATTACACAAAAAAATAATAAAACGGTTTACTAAATATCGAAAAATCGACAATGAATTATTTAACTAATTACTTTTTTCATTACTGTTCATTGTTTGTTTCATTGAAATCATGAAGATGTGGATGAATGTAAACTAGCCTCCAAGAACACGTGTGGGAACAACAGCAAGTGTTCGAACAAGCCAGGCGGGTTCGAATGTCCGTGTTGTGCCGGCTTCGAGAAGGACGACAATGGGGAATGTGTTGGTAAGACTCATTACATGAATGTTTGCTGTTGAGTTGTATCTATTTAAACAGCAAGCAGGGGCGGTTTCAGGAGTTTGCCTTAAAAGGACCGCACTGGTAACACAACTAGGAAATTACGCCCCTTCCTGATAAATACAAACAATACATAGTTTTAATGGGTTTTCAAGGGCTTGTGGAGGTTTCAAATGTAGCATTTTGGCATTAAATATGATGTAGTTTTTTCAAGTGCATTATTTTTGTATGATTTCTCTGATATTGACGTAAAAAAAATTAAACAATAAAAGAGGGGGCGCGTGCCGAGTACGCCCCCATCTTAAACCGCTAGCGTCAAAGTAGCAAATGTTTTGCAACAAAACTCTTTTGTGGTAAAACTATATCAAATGTAAAGGGTATTCAAAAGCCGAATGTATTTGTTGTAAATTTAGAGCAAACAGTATTACTGGATCGACATTATTACCAAATACCCTGAGTATTACGGTTATTTATAGCTTTATAAATGACTTTGAACAAATCGTTTGCCATACATATATTTAGAGTGCTCAAATAATCTCTTTTAACGATCCTAAAATAAAAACAAAATCATCTATGTATATCCAGCTACCGAAGGTCCAGGAGCAGCCAATTCGCCCGTGTGTTGTGTTTGTGACGCCGCGATCTGTGATGAGCCGGGCAAGGTAAGTTTGTGATGGCGCAGAAAGGTGTTCATCTTAAAAAAGGAACAAAGCATGTTTGACTGGAGTAACACGTATGTATATTGGAAATTATTGGAACAAAACTCATTCGGTTGAAGTATCCAGTTGTATAGAGAAGTCATCTGTAATTACACTGCATAAGTGTTTTTTAGATAATAAAAACAGCTGAAGTAAAATCACTTTTTCTATCCGGTACACAAAGAGGACGAAGTGACGTACGACAGTATCCGGGCCCAAAATTCTAGAAAACGTTGAACCTCTGATAACGGGGTCAGGCTGTGCACACTAATTTTATATTTTGGTAAAATTTGTGTAATAGTGACATATATTTTATAGATTTCTCGACAAACGGGGACATGGACCCGTTGAAATATAATTTCTCGTTAAATCTTACGCTGCTTAAACGTGCTTGGAGTTGACCAACAAGTTACGTGCAGAATGTATACGATCAATATTATTACGGTTATTTGTCTAATTTAAAAGCAGTTTACGCCCTTAACGGGGCTACGCCTGAAATTTTACGATCTTAAGTCTTCCAATCTTTATTGAAACGGGGCCATGGGGTTCATATAGGGGCAGTGTGATAATTCAATGTAGGATTTAGTAGTATGTACAGTGTTATACATTAGTGCACGTAAAGAACAACAAGCTTTAACAAGGATAACATTCTGTCTGTGCACCATGCTCCAAAAACCAAAATGACGAACAAACTTATCAGATCACTCGCCGAATGGGCAAGGCCCGAGTGCGAGAAAAAAAAGCTTACATACACACACTATCTTGTTGCAGGTATGTGGTGAGGATGGCGTCACCTACGACAGTATCCGGGATATGGTCATCTCCAACTGTGAGGCCGGACGTCAACCTAGGAATTATGTAACCATTGACTACAAGGGAAGATGCAAGGGTGTGTGATGGTTATTTGATACACGTCGCAAACATTTAAACTTCAGCTGCTTCTAACAAATACCAATGATTAAGGGGAATGAAAACACCTGGGAACGATGTCCCGAAACTTCTTAAGTCTTTAATAACAAGATTAAGCTTACCTCACTAGTTTTGTATCTCTATAATTTGCGTAATATTTACTTTTAGGAGTTTTTCGAATTTAGATAGGAAATATCTTTACGCTTATCCCAATAAACCACTTTTCATTTATTTAAATCATATTTAAGTATGTATTTTAGCTAATTGAAATACGCTACTTATGCCTTTTAAGCTTAAATAGTTTTGAGAAAATGGGGCCAGTTTTTCTTTATTAAAAACATGTGATATATAAAATGTGTTGTCTTGTGAGGATTTGGTCAGCCTCATAACGGCTGTAGATCAATACCTGTTGATTTTAGCCACGTTATTCCGCAATATCTACACCTCAACTTCCATTCCTTAAATATTCACGTTTTGCATTAACTCGAGTTGAAATATCTATGACTATGGAAAACATTTAGTAAATAGTGACGTCATAATGTTTGAATGAATGGCGTCGGTAAATTCATGATTGCGTACAGAAAATTTGAAATAAGACATATTGTACAAATAGGAAATTATCATTACTATTATAATCTAAATTATGCAATAATTGTGAAAATACACCGTTTTAAACTCTTGTGGAAGCCTCTTTAATATGTTAATGACCTCATGTAGTGTAAAATACTATATTTATATTCATTATTGTTTACTTAAATCCGGCAGTTTGAACTCATACAACTATAATCGCATTTTTTTCAGACTCGTGTTCCAATGTAGACTGCCCTCTTTACCAGAACTGTGTGAAGTCCGAGGAGACGGGGAAGCCAACTTGTGTGTGCGACCCGTGCACTGCCACTGAGGTCGAGTCAGGTAAGTAAAACATAAGGTTTGATTTTTATTTACATTTCCAGCCTTTAAACTCGCATTCAATAAGAACCGCTCCAACTTGCCATCTCCGGCAAGATACGAAGTAGTCAATTATGTTGGATAATAGCCGACGTGTTCCCTTTAACAAACATGACGTCGACGGTTCCCTGCGTGGTGAATTATATTTATGATATTAGTCAGAACATATTGTGTTAATTTTAGATGATTAAGAATAATGCTCGCTCGTTTTAAAGCATTAAGCTTTGAACAAGCGTTTCTCAGTATTACATACTACCATTGTTAAGTTTTTATTTAATGTTCTAAATTTATCAACTAAAACAATTACTCAGTGTTGATGCGGGGTATTTATAAATACGTAATGTTTACGAATACAGAGTTGTTATAATGGAGATTAGGGCATGGGCGGTTAGAAATTTTGTACACGGGTACCCGATCGTCAATTACCCGCGGGTAACAGGGTACCTGTTAATACATTTCACGCCGCAGAAATCTCTTACCATGGAATATTTCGCAACTTTCTTTCCCTTTTAAAGCACCGCGGAGAGTAAACCATGTCGTCTAAAACAAAAACAAGCACAATTTGGAAGTTTTTGATCGAATGTCGAATCATGTGGGCTTGGTCACAATTAAAAGGTGTCCGGGAATGTCATCCTTGGAATAAAGCACGTGTACAAGAAACACACTTACCCTTCATTCTCTTCAATAAGCAGTTAGCGACAAGACTGGCGTCAAAAGAAACCATAAAAAAAAACACTTAACATCATTCGGAACTCCTCGACCATTTTTATCGAAAACAACGTCGGATGTTCGCCGGTACATCAGTAGAGGTAGTTCGTAAAAAATAAATTATATCATTGATTAAATGTAGTATTTTAGCATGTATGTATTGATTAGTTTAAATTGATTGCCATTGTAGTGTATAATTGCAAGCATAATTAAGTTCCCAAGAGTTAAGTCATTAAGTTTAATTGCTAATTTAAATTACTACGCGATCTACTTGCAGCGGACTTAAAGTGTACCGATTTCTGACATTGTAAAGCGCCGTATACATCCGAGGTTGCTTTCTATAAAAATGGCCGAGCAGCTCAAAATGCACTGAACATTTGATGATATTGATATATTGGTGCGATACCCTTGAAAACGTACCCGGCCCGCGGATAACCACCCATGCCCTAATGGTGATACTTGTATACAAGCATATTGCGAAAGGGTAGGACAGGAGAAGTGTACTAATCTTGTATTTACCCGCTCATGGTTTATTGCAGAGGAGAAAGTGTGTTCATCAAGCCTAGTTATTTACCCGAATATGTGCGTGTTCAAGCAGATACAGTGTATGATGGACTGGGAGTCGGTCCCAGAGAGTGATCTAACGCCGTGCGAGGAGGCACAAGGGGGTAAGCACCATATACAGATATGATCGTAGTGTGTTTAAGCAGATACAGTGTATGATGGACTGGGAGTCGGTCCCAGAGAGTGATCTAACGCCGTGCGAGGAGGCACAAGGGGGTAAGCACCATATACAGATATGATCGTAGTGTGTTTAAGCAGATATAGTGTATGATGGACTGGGAGGCGGTCCCAGAGATTGATCTGATGCCGTACGAGGTAGCACAAGGGGTTATGTTTGTGTGTTTTTGTATCAGATACATAACTGTTTATAATGTGTTCAAACTATTGTCATGTCTTCGTGTTTTTTCTGAACTTTTTAATAAACATTTTGCCATTAACAATCATGTAATTGCGACTTTGCTCACGAACAGTTTACTTTCGATCGAGTTTTGATTTGTGTACGTTTCTCGCAAATGCCTAAATGTAAAGTTCCTCCAGTAATAATAGAAACACATTATTATACATAATAGCCGTATGTTCTAACTATAGAGTCACCAGTGGGACCATGGAGTGACTGGGGTCCATGCAGCGTGACATGCGGCAAAGGTGAAAGTTCAAGGACGCGACCCGAGTATCGCCCGGGCCAACCGTATGATACAGTACAGACAGAGGACTGCTATGAAGATCCCTGTCCTGATGGTGAGAAATGAAATATAATCATGGATTTGGATAATGATTATTCATCTTTTTGCGATAGATAGTTTGAAATTTGTAAACCAAGGTTATTTGACTGGTGTATGTCGTTGAGCGGGCTGGCGGGCTGGCGTGCTAGCGTATGGCATGGCGTCGACAGTTCGTATCCATGCTGTTTTTTGGCATGGATAAAGGGATTTAAGAAACAACTCTGTAGGTCTAGTGTCAAGGTCACATTAAGGGGACTTTGTCAAAATTTCTTGCTGAAATGAGTTGGTACAAATGTTTGACATACTGATCAGGTCTGTCTGGTAAATGATTGATGTAAGGTCAAGGTCAGACTTAAATGACATTTGTGAAAATTGGTCATACTTTGGAGAATTTTTTAAATAACTCTACACAACAGTTCACTATGAGAAGCTGGCGTGTGACATGCAGAACCCATATCAGTTAATCAAAGTTCAAGGTCAAACAGAAGAGCCTTCTCATGTTCAAAATACATCTCATTTATGTGTTTTTTTACAACCTTCGCAGATTATTTCCGTCATTTATATTCAACGGCTGGCTTGACCTTGTTGGCGTCTCTTAGACAACGTCTAGCGATACTATCTGCCTACACCACTCTAAGCATATATAGAGCATATAGAGTAACCCTCGTCTATGGTCGTCCATCTGTATGCATATCCATTGCTGATTCTATTTGCCCAATCTATTTGAATGCCCACGTTCAAAACCTGCCGAAATCACAGTACATTGTGGCGATTATAATTATATACTGTCCTTTTACACAAAGAAAGCCATTTTGGTGTTTTATATCGTATCACATCTAAGCATTGCAAACATGTTTGTTATCAAAATGTCCACTATTTTTTCCGTGACGTACTCAATTATTTTCTCTTTAAAACTGTAATCATTTTAATTGCATCGTTTTCATGGATACTGAAAATTGCTTATTTCCATACAGGTCCATGTTTCAATTTTGACTGTAACAACGTCGCTGCCGAATGTGTCGTCAACGACGAAGGCGATCCGGAATGTGAATGCCCCAAATGTACGGACATCGGTGTGGACGAAGTGTGTGGGTATGTATCGGGTGTGCGGGGAGGTGCTAAGCCGGGCACCTGGCAGTCCGAATGTCACCTGAGGAAGTTTGCCTGCGAGATGAACGTGCCGGACTTCGAGGTCATGCACCCGGGAGTCTGTGGAGGTAGGTTACACAGGTCCCCCCCTGAGGACCGAATACTCCTTTATTTTTTACTCGAATCCTGCGGCACAACTGAATTTATAACGATAATGAGGCTCTGGGTACTGAAAACGCTTGAATTTGCGTACACCCTTATTAGTCCAAGTAATTCTTAAGAAGTCGTTTAAAGATGCGCTCTCACAGATTAAGCGTTTTGACAACTTTTTTTGTCTTGGAATGAGCAATTGGTTTTGGTAAATGTCTGGAAACTAGTGATATAAAAATATTGTCAAAATATAAAATTGCACTTTTCATATTTGCGTTAGAAAACCAATGTTTTATATCTAAAAGCGTTACAAGCATTTGATGAATAATGATGCTCTCGGCATAAAACATCCTTTTTTTAACGTAAATAAGAAAAATGCGACTGATCTTTTGTCAGTAGCCTTTTATTACCGGTGTTCAGATATTAACGCAAAAAAATAGTTAATTCCAAGACAAAAAAGATAAAAAAAAAGTTGTCAAAGAAGTCAATCTGTGAGAGTGTAGCTTTAATACGGCGTACCAAGAAGGGTGGGGCCAATCTCATAATTGTACAAATTTTATAGATTTAAGACACAATAAAAGTCCTCATTGAAATAATATAAATATTTTAATTAAATATCCAATATTTTCAGTTAAGCCCCTGAACTGCACGCGTGTACCGCACATGGAGGTTGTCCACAGCGCAAATGACACTGAATACCGGTCACTCAAAAGCGTGCAGACGTTCGCGTGCGAGGGCGGCTGCGGGCACAACAAGGATCAGTGTTGCCAGGCCAGCAAGACCGAAGGCGTCACGGTCATCATGAAAAACCTTGTAAGCGACTTGAAGGAAGAGGAGGTAAATCATCTTTTATTACATTATTTCTTAAATATTTTATTTAAACCAGTGTTTTATCGCTCTTAGCCTGACTGTATGACGTTTAACAGGCTTGAATTTATCGTACATATAGAGAATAATGTTGGGGTTTTTCAGTGTTAAATCGTACTATATTTCACAGAATGAGCTCAAAAAGCTAATTAAATATAGTTTTTCATAAAAGCGTTTCAAATTATATGCGAAAGTAACGTACTTTTGGAAGTCGGAAATGACTTCGTTGAAATTGTGTGCCAGCCCAGTGCGCAGAAGTTTGATTTCGAAATGAGAGCGATCTAAAATTTAAAAACAGTGAAAATATCAAATTGTTATTTTATTAATTAAACACTTAAATATAATTTTTATATTACTAATAAATCTTTATAAACCACCGGAAGGCATATAATGAATATAAGCACATATTTAGATATATTGATGTTTGCCGTTGTAGCTCCGCCTACAGTCAAAACGGAAATACTTCCTTTATACATGTACCTGCAAAACTCCTCACGGACAAATTTATTTTCAGGTTCAAATTATAAGGGAATGCGAGTGTGTCGAGATAGAAAATGGACGTAAATAACTCTGGGAGCGATTTACAGAAGACTGCTAACATTCAATCATTAAAAACTCAACATTTTGGATCAATGGTTTTTATTTCTTTAAAGTTTTAAATATGCTTCAAGAATTTAAGTTTTAACTGCTGTGATTCCAGTGGACATTTATGCGCATGTGTATCGTTAATACTGTTGACTTCAACTCCGTTGTTATTTAGTTGTTAAGTTTAGTTGTGTTCCACCTAATAAAAGTATCCATTACAGATGTCTTGTGTTATACAGCTGTGTACCAAAAGATAAACTCTTAATCACGACATAGGTCGTAAGTTCTCCCTTTAAAGGATATGTGTTTGGACCCAAAATAAGTTTTCCCGGTTTGCATCTGAAAACACTTATTACGTCGTCGCCTACTTTAATTTAGTTTCGGGTTAAAGTTGGAGCCTCGCCGTTGTACGGACTAACAATATTTGTCATGTGTTTCCGGTCCAGATAGAAAATTCCGACCCGAGGGCACCTGCGTTGCCAGGTAACGGGGCTTTCTGAGTTAACGGCTACGCAGCGTGCCCAAGGCTCGGATTTTTCTTTTTGGAACGGACACTACATACATCAAGAAATTCCTTCAATATAACATACTTTTAGAATTATGTTGTGTTGTTTCGCCGGACAATATGACTCGCTTGTGTCTGCAATTATACGACTACGACAAACACATATGATATCAATGTTAAATAGTGAATCTGGAGCAAACATACACACACACCATTAACAGGTGTCCGTGAATGTCAAATCATAAAAGTATATATATCACAATCATAATTCCTAAAACAGTGCTGCACTTTTGCTTATGTTAAGGTCCGTCTGTTTAGTTAGTTGAAACTAATTGCAGTTAGGTTGAAAATAACTTTTGATAAATAAAAACAATTAATATATTCCAAATTCGTTATCTCTTAGATTTCAAATCATTTAAAATAGAAAAATAACAGCAAAATAAACACTACATTTGTGAGGTCAAATGTAGGTTGAGTGGATATTTTGTTATCATGTGATTAAATTTGTACACAACTATGACCTACTTAAGGAATGTTTCTTATCGGATTTCTTATAAAGGTAAAACAACAATCTATACAAAGTGTTTTTTTGAAAATGGGTGTGTGAACTACATTTTCTTACATTTACCTGAGAGTAAAGTTATTCTGTTTGTACAATGCAAACAAGTGAAATAACGGCGTGAAATAAAACTTTCTAGAATTCTGGTAGGGTTTGGATACGGCGTTCTCTTCAGCGAACTCGTCCCAAAAGGTAATAATATATCATGTGTTCGCTGAAGTTCTTTAGCTAGGTTTCTGTTTAATCTGTGTGGAACTTTCGGTTTGGTATCGTCACGGACGAGGCTGCATATCAATACGGAGCTTCCGGTCCGGATATGCGATGTTTGTTTGATAGATGAACGGAGCTCTGGGATGGTATCATGATTAGTTGTGCACCAGTCAATTGTAACCACGGCCCAGAATTATAAGCCTATACGCAAATTAAGTTCTCCACAGTTTCGATTAATGTTTGTTTCGTTCACCAGGACGGACGTAGTAGCCTCCAGTGCGAGTGTACTTATCGGCCACATAATACATGGATCTAATGTTTGTTTCAGTTTTTTTTAACATGCAAAAATACTTAAATTTGTATGCGTGTATGAAAACTTGTTTTCGTCAGTACCGTTGTACCAAATTAGGAAACGTAACTCTAGCGCTATCCATGCTATCTTGCTTAACGCCGAGCTTGGCCTAAGCTTAAAAGCTCATATGCAATGTTCTAGAGTTTCAATAAGTTACAAGAACACGCCTCCAACATAAATGACGCAACGCCATTAGTCCAGGACTGCGGTAAAACCCTTTTTCTGTATTGGGTCACCAAATTTATATCGTACCAAAATGAGGTCTATTTCCCGATTCCGGTGAATATTCCAATGAACAAATGAAACATTTAAACATGTTAACAGGCTTCGCTCTCACCCGATATGGTTTCCTTTGCCCCGTATATCCCATATCGTGCCACCTACTAACCCCGTACCTTATAATTACCAGTGTATGAGAATGAAGATGGGACAAAAATATTAAGGTTCATTTGTACTTAAAAGGCCAAACCTGTGAGGTTTTGAAATAAGTTTTCCTGAAATTAAACTAATTCTTCATTTCATTCTTCGAAATAACTATTGTTAAATGCAATGAGTTATATGGACTGCTAGCAAAGTTTGAAGGCAGATTGTCAATATTAGCAAAATGCTCAATCTTGATCAAATTTGTATAGAAAGTATGCCAATGTCTTCAACTGTTAAGTAATATCAACTCATAACATGCACTGGTGTTGATAATGCAATATTGCGTTTAAAAAGTAAAATATTAAAAACTTGTGTATGATAAGATTAAATTGACTTCAATGCTTATTGTAACGTTTCATTACACTTTCTTATATTAAGAGATCGCAGACGACGCCTGACAATATCCCCCGCTTGTGTCTGCAATGATAAGGCTACGACAGTCAAATATGATAGCAATGTTAAATGATGAATCTGGTACAAATGCATTCGGAACTCCTCGGCCAGTTTCCACCGAAAACAACCTCAGATGTATGCCGGAACATCAGTAGAAGCAGATCGTAAATTTTAAAATAAAAGAATTAATTAATGCATGGTAGTGTTTGAACGTGTATTTTGCATAACTTACTTTAAATCAATTGCCAATGAATTTATTTATTGCATAAATAATTCAAATTTCCCACAGTAAAGTTATAAAGTTCAGTTGCTTAATTGAGATAACTACGCGATCTACTTGCAGCGTAGTTAAATATAAAGATTTATGAAAACGTAAATCGTCAATATACATCCGAGGTTGTTTTTGATTAAAAATGGCCGAGGAGTTCCGAGTAGTACAAACATGCACATACTAAAAAACTGAAAAAGGTAACGGCATTCCGTATCTGTGAATGTCAACTGCTAAATAAAGACATATCATGGCATAAAAATGTAGTGATATTGACAAACATAATACATAAAATATTGCTGTTCTTCTGCCCATGTTAAGGGCCGAATACTTGATCCCTATATGGAGGTTCCGGTTTGCTTATATAGGTGGTGCTGCATCTCAATACGGAGCTTCCGCTCTGATATCATGGTTACTGTGTATTCCCTGTACGGAACTTCCGGTTTGGTATCACGGATAGGCTGCATCTCAGTACGGAGATTTCGGTCCGGATATGCTCTATTTGTTTGATAGGTATATGAAGCTCTGGGTCTGGTATCACGATTAGTTCCTCAGCTCAGTAAGAAGGTTCCAGTCTCGTCTCGTGGTCTTTGTATGATAACTGAACACAATTTTTGTTCTGGTAGGTTAACGTATGTGCCATTAACTCACTCGGTTAAAACAATGCTGAGTCTGCTGTAACATGATGAGCAACTTCCGATCTGGTGTCACGGGTTCTGCTGGACCAGAACACACAACCTTGTAACCTGATGATTTTCAACGACTAATGTCTTGACTAGTGTCTCGGGTTCTCTTGAAAAAGTGCACGCAACTTCCGGTCTAGTGTCGCGGTTGTCGATGGCTCCCAACACAGCATTACCTAAAATGGAATGAATAGTTTGGGTTAATGACAGTTCATTTATCATTATTTGAAAGTAGTTATAATAATGTAAAAGGCATGAATAGTATCCATTTCTCCTTCGCGAAATTGTAGTTCAGTTATCAGGTAGAGAGTTACGGAATGGTGCTGCACCATGTCCTGTTTTAGAAGCACCCTTCTGTTCCATGAGGAGCAGCACGGGTACCCTTCTGCCTTCATAGAATTAAATGCTTTATACTGTCAAATATATTTTTGATTTGTTTAAAACTCATAATAAGCATATAAAGACATACGCACTTTACATAGGTGGCAGTTAACACCGAATAGTATTTATGAATACAATAAGCAAAAATTCTGAGATTTTCTTTCAATTTTATAATGTTTAAGTTTTCCACAGCCTGCTTTAATGGAACCCCGTTTCTCCTGTATTAACCTGTCCTTTTTTAAACTCTAAGATACATTCTAACATCTTGAACAGTTTAGTAATCAACACCTTGAATTGTGGTCACATTCACATTTATCGACATTAACTTATGCCTGTTCAAGCAGTTGGATGAGGGTGGGGTACTAGTATATGTGTCCGCCCACCAGGGATACTTTTTAATGGTCTCAACCGTGTGTAGAGACACATATGATGCCAATATACCATGAATAATTAAAAAAAAAATTATAATGTTAAAGAGATTTTTTTGTTTGCTCTAGTGACGACGTTTTGGTGATATAACCCAAAATATTTTTATGACGTTTCTTTCCTTTCGCTTCAGTTGATCAAAGGACATAACCCATTTTCAAAAGAGAATACAACACCTTAACTAAATTTATATATATGTGTTTTGTAATTCATAATATGTATTTAAAGTCTTATGTAAGAACCTCAAACTGTTAATATTAATTACCAACGGCAATGATTTTTTTCACTGTCGTCAGGGAATAATTTATTATCGGCACTATTGTCTGCCGTGCTAAGACTTTAAAAATCCTAATATCTCCATTCTCCGAAATATGGCCTAAATAGAATTTACGTGACAAACAGTTTGGATATTTGTATCAGTATTGGGACTAACATATAACCTTGATTGTGTTACTGCGGATTATTAAACTTTTGACCTCATGACCTATATTAGTTTATCGAGACATGACCCATGGTCGACCTTGACCTATTTATGACAGAGTAACATACTTTAAACAACACTTGTGTCGTCTTGATTAAAACAAAAGTTGTTCATATATATATAATAGCACGCATTCGAAATAAGTTCTTTGTAGCTTTGGTAGAGTGTCATAATGAAAATATCGACCTATATGCATAACCAAGTTAGTCCATATTTGACCGTAGAATAATACTTTTACTGATGATTTCACTTTGGTGAGATATTTGCAATGATGCAATCATTATGGAAGGTTTATAAATGGTTTAACTTGTAATTCCAAAGCACCGTTAGTGAACAATTGTACTGGCATTGAAAGACTTTAACCACGATTTTTGCAGAAACTAAAAAAACGACATTGAAATAAGGTTACATGAAAATAAGGTTGGAAATGTGGTAACATGGAAATAAGGTTACATGGAATTAAGGTTACATGGAATTAAGGTTACATGGAATAACATTGAATTGCGACCTACTAAAGGTTCAAAACACTTACACTATACAAATTAACGCTCTGTGAATTCCAGTGAAGTTGTCAATTATCCCGAGGTAATAGAAGTTTATTGCCGGCTCCCCGTCATGGATTAATAGCCTGCCCCGCCTAAGCCGCAGCCATCTCCCTACCTGGATAGAGGCATCTGAAAGAAAACAAAACCCAAAGTAATATCCATACACCATATATATTTAGACAATTTTATACTTTATATTTAATATGTTCCTGGTTGATCAATGCTAAGAGTGTTTGTATCATCTACAATTGTCGTGGGTTCGATTCCCGGTTAGCCTGCATTGTACACAAGTCAATGGGGGTCAAATATGGCTCAAGTTGTAGAAGACAAGTTCGAAACCGCATTTTTATATAGGAAAATACAAAGCATACTGTTACACGTTTAGTATCCAATGCAGATATATTGCTAATCCATAACATATGTTTATTGCTTATGTTTGTTCTTGAGAAATGTTTCCGCTTCCATAGTATTGTAGCGGTATTCTTAATTCTTACACGGATCCTGCATTTGATGATATTATTATTTATGATATGATGGACTTTTGCTATAATAAGATTGCAATGAAAACGCTTTTAAAATGACAAGGCGGGGGACGGAAACATAGTTGTAAACTAATGCTGTCTTAACCAAAGTTTGAACAACTGATTCACCGTTTAAACCTTGTTTAATGAGCATATAACGCTTCTATTTATTGACATTACATTTAAGTAAAGACATACACTAAAACCTTAAAATGAGAATGATAACATGACGATCTACGAAAATGCAGTTGCCAACTTATGTTGTACTTAATCAAAGTTGGATTAACTGATTTTTCGCCTGAATTTTATAAACTCTACCACGACAGCATAGTGATCTAGATCTGATAAGCGCTTGCGGAGGCAGCCCCGCTCATGAAAGTCCCTCTAAGCCACCGAGGTCCCTGTCGCTACCAGCACATAGAGTTCTGGAGAATATTCGACTCAGATTTCTAGAAGGCGTCGAGCGCGTGTCCACCAAGGTTGAGCATCAGAGGTATTTCACTTACAAGAAAACCCGAACAAGCGCTACCAAATCTAGACAACCGCACTATCGTGATAAAAAACATGAAAATGATGCAATTTAACTAATTATTGAGTTATAACCATTGTAATAATATATTAAATTTTCGTTAGCATAAAATGTCCACCAATATCACGTGTATGCTTTGATACGCGTGTTTTTAGTATGGTTTTGAATCACATTGGCCAAAAAATGCTTTGTGAAATGTTTACAATAGAAATTGAAGACTTTTCCAACTTTATTTTACTTATTAGCGTAAGTTCCAAAACGGGCAGCACTAGCACTGCAAAACGCTTACAGAAAAACTCTCAGTTTTGTAACAATTCATATTAGAAATAATAAAACTTAGCTTATTTCCACCATTTCTGCGTCATCCAAGTAACATGCCAACACTGCTGGTACTAAACGTTTTAAAAGTATGTGTAATGTAAATGAATAAATGGTAAAGGTTGACTAATCATTAACTGGTGGCTAACCCTCAGATTATATAATACGCTAATGCTAAATTGAAAGGAAATTGATTGACTCGCACACTGGTTAACATCGCTCACTATTGTGTTATTGTGGCGATAATTGCTAAACAGTGTGTTACATTCGTCCTAACAGTAGGACATTGTGCATGTTCGTTACTTCCCTACCAGCGGCAATTTTCATAACGTTTTCCTTTCGATCAAAACCGTTTTTCCCTTGAAGAAATTCTAGGCCGTGATTACAAACTATATTTCTTACAACCTAAAAATAATACAACGCAGTTGCGATTTGCGTGTTACGCTCATATCGTGATGACACGAAACAGAGTACAAGATGAAATACAAAGCTTGAAAATTGATCTTCGTGAGCAATGACGATTCTCGTAAAAAATAAAATGTATAGCAACAAATATAATATTACGAACGTGGTCGACTGTCAATTACCACTTGACGTCGGACCTCATCTCCCGAAAACTCCCTACCAACACTGTATTGAACAATTATCTTATAATGAATACATTTTTTATATTAAAATATTTCATTTGTATTATTGGGATACATGTGTAATCAGTTATATGTAAAATTAAACAATCATTTCAAAACATTGAATTTGAATTGGTAATTCGATGTCACCACGAAGAGTGAGTCTCTAGAACTGATTACAAACTAATCCCTATTCCAATTATATCCCAAAACACTCAATCGTACAAACCGGTTTGTTATACAATGTCCGTAAGGACAAAAGTACTCTGCAATACATTGTAACGCAGAGTACAATAAGTCCTAACTATATTTCTTACAAACTAAGAAAAGTACAACACAGTTGCGATTTGCTAGTGACGAATATGGAAATTACAAAGCATAGATAAGAAACAAAACAGTTCAAATTCAATCCCTGCTGTAAACATTCACAAATTAAGTACTTTTGTAACTGAAAGCCTACGTTGTAAATAGTTTTCAACATAGCCATCTTTGGCTGCATCGGTTTTCCAACGACCATGTCTCTTCAGACATCCGACACTTTGGCTGAATTTGCAAAAGACGATAGAATGTAACTGTGATCACGTTTGACCTTCATGTCAACTTAAAAATGGCCAAAGCATCGAATATGTTTACTAAGCTTCGCTTTGTTGAAAGTACTTTCTTTATGAAGGACCTAGTGAAAACGCTTAATTGGCCTGGGTTAGAATTGAATAGCACGCATTCGAAATAAGTTCTTAATAGCTTGGGTAAAAATCGACTTATTTGCATAACCAAGTTAGTCCATATTTTACCACAGAATGATTATTTTACTGAAGAATTTCATCTTAGGGAGATACCTGCAATGATGCAATTATAGTGGTTGGAAGGTTTATAAATGGGTTAACTTGTAATCTCAAAGCAAGATTAGTATACAATTGTGCTGAAATTGAAAGACACGATTATCGCAAAAACGACATAAAAATTAAGGTTGCATGAAAAAATGTTGAAAATGAGGTAACATGGAAATACGGTTACATTGAAATACAGCGACGAAATGTTGACGATAGCCGAAAACAGAATAACAACGACCGATCGATCGCAGAAGCTAACCAAGACCACTTGAACTGCATTTTATTTTAAGCCCAGACATTGCAGCCATTTTATTATTCTGCTGATCAAATATCCGTTAACATTGGTGGTGTGTAACCTGAGGTGAAGAGATGTAAACAATGCATAACCAGATGAAAATGTAAATTAAAACTCATTTATGGTGTGGTGAGATGTTTTTTTCAGTATGAGGAGGAACTATTAATGTTATGTTATCACTTCTTGAAGAGTATGTAAGAGTTTGTCCAAAATTATGACTTTGTAATATAAAGCGGTCACGCCATTCAGGTAAACAAATATACTTATCAAAAAAAAATGGCCTCCAAAAATATTAACATCCAACATAGTGGGGAAACCAACAAAACTGAAACAGAACTGAAACGAAAACGTAGTGAAAACTCGAGCGTTAGTGAGATAGAGCTAGAACAGAGTTTAGTTAGTAATGAACAAACACCGAATGTTAAAGAAAAGCAAAAAAAGAAAAAGTCTAAAAAACAGGAGAACGTTAATACAAATGGCAATGATTCGAAACATGAATGCAGTTCAAACAGCAATGACATTACGGACATGGTAAAACAAATGAAACAAATAAATGCAAAACTAGAACGGGTTGATTGTGCTATGAAGAAAATTAACGAGAAACTGGAAACAGTTGTAACAAAAGATGACGGCTCTATTAAAAGTGCAATTAAAGATCTTCTTACAGAGATGAAGGAAGACCTCTTACAATCAGTGATAAAAAGAATAGAAATCTTAGAGGGCAAGCTTTTTGATAAAGAACAAGAAAATGACAAGTTAAAAGAAAACATCAAAAATTTAGACATAAAACTAAATGAACAAAAATTATGCAATGAAAAACTTGAGCATGAAATTGAAGTTGAACAAGAACAGCGCAAACGGTTTGAAAACGATAGCGAGCAATATAGCCGCCTTAACAATGTTAAATTACATGGGCTACCCGATCTAAACCCACGAGAAACAGCCGAAGAAACACTTGGAAAGGTTATTGAGTTTTCAAATGATAAAAAAATCTACAACCTTAAACCATACGAAGTAGAGTATGCTCATAGACTGCCTAGCAGGAAAAGCCAGTGTAGAGACATAATTGTTAAATTCGTCTCAAGGTATACAAAAACTTCTATTTTGAAAAACAGAAGAGCATTAAAAGGCAGTGGCGTATTCATAAATGAAGACTTAACACAATTAAATCTTCAAGTCTTAATGTGTGAAACTGCCAGATATAGTACAGGACGCATGGGCCATCGGGGAAAAGATTCTCTTCCGGAATGATACTGGCGAATTCAGGTCGTGAGATATGACAACCATGCTTATTGGCTCGACATGCCGTGGCCAGTCGTCGCAGGAACAAGCCGCACCGGAAGTACAGACAGCACTCACTAACATTTTGTACGTTAAAGACTTACTCCAGGGCAGTTTCTTTTTTATGCAGTGTATTGAATGTCCACTATACTATACTCCTATTGAACATTTACATGTATAAAGCTTTAACAATGTGGTAGTATATACTGATAATCCGGACTACCTGTGAAGGTTTATTGAATTGATACTTAGGCTAAACCAATAATACCTTAAGTTTCCTGTACTACATTGTATACACATTTAAATAGGTGTATCTTTTTTTGTCTTTCTACATAAACACTTATTTGATATCATAAATATATAGCACACACATTATGTTTACACACACCTTCAATCTAGTGAGGGGTATAGTTATAATAGCTCTCATTTGAAAACATTTAGCATTTCTGTCTCAGAAGTTTTGTCTAAGATATTATATTTATTTGGCTGTGTATTGTGCTTAGGTTTTCATGCTGTAGTGTTATACTTCATACTGTACCTAGAAACTATAATATACAGCATACTTTGCCTTTGATATACAGTGCATATGCACTATCAATAATTGTTTAATACAATATCTATTAAGTGTTAAATGTCAATGAAAAATGCATGCACTTATGTCAAACAAACATAGTTATAATGTTGTTTTTATGTACATTTAGAAGTTGGTATTATAATACACATACTTTTTAAAACTCCTAAAAATTGTTTAAAAACATGTATTTTTGATAGCCTTACATTACACTATTTTCAAACAAACATTGTTACAATGTGTTTTTTTTATGTACATTTAGAAGTTGGTATTATAATACACATACATTTTAAAACTCATAGACATTGTTTAAAGACATGTATCTTTGATAGCCTTACATTATTTAAAAAATATCATATGTGACCGACACAAACATATAAAATTTCAGTATTTTATTCTTGAACTTTAAGAATAATTACAATGCTGGACAATAACTTTAAGGTATAACCCAGACTTTTAAGTTAAAGTACAATATATCTCCCTACGTGCAGTTTTGGTGTTTTTCGAGCATGCATTCATGTTTTTCGACCAAAATATGCGTACCTAGGTGAGTAATTATTAAATAAGCCTCAATGTTTTGAAAAATGTATCATGTTTGATAAAAAGATATATTACTATATGCATTGTCATGATGCGATACAACATTCAATATATAAAAATATACCATTTCTAGTTATAAGTGAAACATTTTTCTTTCTCTTTCCTTTGTACAATATATGTTTTAGTACTACACTGCCCTCTTAAGATGTCAAACTAGTAATCAAATACGTGTAATTCTCTTTATATTGGTATGCATGTTGTTCATTGTGATTTTGGCTATGAATACTTTAAGGCTTATAGCGTTTAGAAATAATACATGCATTAAATGTAAAACATTCATATATAAGGTGTGCATATTCAAGAAGAATGATAATGGCAATTCATTTCACCACACTTCCTATCTACATAAGTACATTTTCTGTGCTTTTGCTTTTGTTTTTCACTTAATATAATTTTTAGTTATCACAGTATTTTTTGTAGTACTAAGTGGTTTTCATTCGCTTGCAATCTACGTCTAAAGGAGTGTGTTTTGTACTTGACTTTCTATATAGGTAGCATAAATACTTTTTGGTCTTCACTTTTTAAATATTATAATCAGCACAGTTCATTTTGTATTGTTAAATGGGTTTCATTCGTAAGTATACTTCGTATAAAAGAGAAAATTGTGAACATGAATACCAGTTATAACAACAATGCCTGTAGATGTATGTACTTTTAATGTTAATGGCATAGGTTCTCGATCTAAGCGCGAAGAAGTTCTAAGCTGGTTAAAAACAAATAACTTTTCAATATGCTTGCTACAAGAAATACATTTTTCACATACAGTAAATAATGTTGATGACTGGAAGAAACCTTGGGCAGGTCAGTGCTTTCTTAGTGGAGACAGTACAAAAAGTACGGGCGTGGGAATTTTACTAAATACAAACATCAATTACACAGTTGAAGAATATAAAGAAATAATACCAGGCCGATTACAGCTTCTAAATATCAAAATAAATGATATGAGTATAATAGTTATTAATGTTTATGGTCCGAATTCAGATGATTTAGAATTTATACATACTTTAGAAGATCATATTGACCTCTACAAGGATAAAACTCTTTTAATAGGTGGTGATTTTAATACTGTTTTAGACCCTAAAGTAGATAAACTTAAAGGAGACAGCTTAACATGATACTAGAAAGTTATGATATGTGTGATATATGGCGCGTCAAAAATAAAGACAAACGGAGGTACACATGGCACTCTAATAGCAAACCAACAGTTTTTTGTAGACTTGATTACTTTTTGGCATCAAATGACTCTTCAATAAAGTTATCGCATGCAAAGTAAAACCCGGTTTTAAATCTGACCACTCACTAGTAAGCATACAAATTAATTTAAATGAAAATAACCGAGGTCCAGGATATTTTAAATTTAATAACTCGATCCTTGCAGATAACAATTTTCAAAATCAAATCAAGCGATGTATAACAGAGATCGTAGAATTAAATAGAGAATCAAACCCAAATACCCTATGGGAAATAATAAAAGGCCGCATCCGTGATGAATCTATAAAGTATTCAAGCAATAAAAAGAAAACAACAATATAACATGAAAAAGAAATTTTGAAAAACATTACTAAAATTGAACAAGAACTTCTGGAATCGAACAACGCCGAAATACTGGATAAACTTAATCAAGAAAAAGAAAAACTCGATAAAATTAATGAAGAAAAAATAAAAGGTATATTACTACCGTCTAAAGCAGAATGGATAGAAGGTTTTGAAAAGAACACAAACTATTTCGCTAATTTAGAAAAGAAACGTGCACAGCATAAAACAATCACACAATTAAATATTGATGAAAATATTGAAACTGATAAACATAAAACATTAGAGTATGTAAAGTCGTATTATGAATCTTTATACAGACAGGACGAAAATATAGAAGAATCTATTAATTCACGATTTCTGACAAACATTACAAACACTATTACTGAAGAAAACATGCATCCCGAACATTTATCAGAAACTGAATGCTATAATGCTCTTAAAGATATGAAACTTGATAAAAGCCCAGGATCGGACGGTTTGACTGCAGAATTTTACAAAATGTTTTGGAATGAAATAAAAACTTATCACTCAATTTTTTTCATTAGACAACGACAATCTTACTCAGCTACAAAAACAAAGCGTCATAACACTTCTTCCAAAAAAAAGACAAGGACACAAGTAACATCAATAACTGGAGACCTATTTCCTTATTAAACATTGACTATAAAATAGCTTCAAAAGCAATTGCTAATAGGATAAAACCCCTGCTAAATAATATAATCGGTACTGAACAAACAGGATTTATAAAAGGAAAATATATTGGGAAAAATGTTCGTATTTTACAAGAAGCTATTAATTTTGTAAATGAAAATGATATAAATGGCCTCATATTTTTTCAGACTTTAACAAAGCATTCGACAGCTTAGATCACAAATTTATGTTTGGATGTCTTAGTAAATTTAATTTCAGTGAAAATATAATTAAATGGGTTCGATTATTTTATAAAAATGCAATGGCTTGTGTTACCAACAACGGTTATCTTTCTGACTTTTTCAACATTAAAAAAAGGTGTATGCCAAGGATGCCCGTTATCTCCGTACTTATTCCTTATCTGTATAGAAGCGCTTGCTGTTGAAATCAATACAAACAAAAATATATAAATGTACATAATACAGAACTGAAACAAACCTTATTTGCTGATGATGCCAGTTTCCTTATGGATGGAATACAAAAATCTTTCGAAGAGCTTATGATTAGTCTAAACGATTTTGGAAAATTTTCATGGTTAACATTAAATAAAGCTAAATATGCAGTTTTACGATTAGGTCCACTTAAATACGCTGACATACCGTTTTGTAAGAAATATAATTGGCAAATCACCCAAACATCTGCGCTAGGCATTACATTTACCAACGGCACAGTTGAGATGGAAAAAGTAAACTTCACTGATAAGATTTTAGAATTTGAGGCATGTCTTGAAAAATGGAAAAAATGGAATCTTTCGTTACTTGGCAAAATCACTGTAATCAAAACGTTTGCGTTCCCAAAACTTCTGTTCCCACTAACTGTCTTAGAAATACCATCTGAGACATGTTTAAAAATGATACAAAACAAAATGTACAAATTCTTATGGAATGAAAAACCCGATAAAATATCAAGAAATCAAATAATTCAAGAATATGAAAATGGTTGTTTAAAAATGCTCAATATATCTATTTTTGTCAAAGCAATTAAAGCAAGCTGGGTAAAAAGAATTGTTTTAAACAAACAATCTATATGGGTTAAATTATATATGCAAACGACCAAACAGTTTGGAGAAGATTTAATTTTTAAAAGTTGTATGGATGCAAAAAGCACTCAAAATCTTAAATTAAAATCTGTTTTTCTCAACTCAACTCAACTCAACTCAACTCAATATTCTTTTATTATATCACAGTTTACATTTAAGTAAAAGCATGTGAAAACGCAATATATATATATGTTAACACAGGTATAAATATGAAGTCATACAATCATGGGCATCGTTTACATATAAGACGGATACTGCGATCGTAGCAAAAGAAATTATATGGAACAACAGCAAAATAAAACTCCCTAATAATAAAACATTTTTTTACAAAGAATGGCATAATAGGGGTCTAAAATATGTCGAACATTTGTATGACTACAGAAAAAAAACTTTTTATGACTTTAACGACTTATCGAAACTATACGATCTTGGTACACATGATTTTTTGAAATACCATGCTTTAATCAGCAGTATTCCTGATGACTGGAAAACCCGGTTGAAAAATGAAGGCATATCATATAACACACCAACCTACTTTGTAGATAAAATGGAGGAAAATACAAAAATTAGTAAAATAGTCTACAAGAATCTTAATATACAACTTAAACCTGAAAATAGAACTCGAGAAGAAAACTGGGAATCTCAATTTGATCTTAACTCTATACAATGGAAAAATGTGTACACACAGGCGCTCAAACTAACAATAGATACGAAACTTCGGGAATTCCAATATAAATACATAATGAATATCCTTCCAAACAATGATAAGCTTTACACGTACAATATTGTTGCATCAAGGTTATGTGATTTTTGTGTAATGAACATCGACTCAAACATCCATATGTTTTGGGAATGTCATATTTCGCAGACGTTTTGGGGTGAATTTAAAACATTCATAATAGCGCCACCACTACTCGACAGCGCCACCACTAGGGCATCAGCGCCACCACTTTTATAAAAATGTGCATTTTTTTTTTTCTTTTTAAGAAGTGCTTATCAGTTTTGTTGTGTTCCGGCATAGATACTATACATAACAGTTATATTTGCATGCGTAAGAATGTTCCAACGGGGTGTGTTAGCACCGAAATGTACTTGCTATGCAATCAGATCTCAAAATATGCACAAGTCCGATTCGGGCGAAAAGCTCCTGGCACAACAGTTTGCACACTATTGAAACGAAATAGTAACCAGCCTACAGTAAAAGTGTTCTTACTCGGTACCACATTCTCCGATTTTCGAAATATGTCCGTTAAATGAAATTATCAAATAAAATATAAATTATACTCACGTTTGTTCATGTAAACATAGGGCACAGCTCCACCACGGAAGTGTCGACAGCTCTTTTTCTTTGCACCACCGTAAAGTGGTGGAGCTGGCGTTTAGAGGCCGTGAATATCCATACACCATAAATTTCTAGGCTGTTGACTACTTTATATTCAATATCATCTTGGCTGATCAGTGTTAAGAGCGTTTGAATCATCTGCAACCTTCATGGGCTCGATTCCTGGTTTTGCCTGCATTGCACACAAGTCAATGGTGATCAAATAATATAAACTGCTGTCATATAACAAGTTTGGAACCTTTTCTTTACATATTAGTTTTGCTCTTTTTAAGAGATATTACAGATTTAAATTGTATATCTTTACAATACAAAATGAAATCTTCATTTATGCGCATCAATCCGGCGTATGCAAACATATTTATTGCGAGTTACCTTGGATTAATAATATCAGTGCTGTTTTTGTACATAGAACACAGTGAATGAAACAAATCCGAAGTAAGAGTATCTTTCTTTTGTACTGGTTTTGAACTAATCCGCTTTGCTATTTCTAGCAATTGTTTTACAATTCTGTTTACTGTAGGATCTGTAAAGCCATGTATGCCATACACCCATTTAATTGCCTAAAATGCTGAGGAAACAACGTTTTCTGATTTCCCTTCGTCCAACAGCTCGGTAAAGTACATAGCAACACTAATGGGAAGTGCAGGTTTTTGAATGTTTTTCATTCGCACAATATTTTTCGAACATAAAAAACAAACTATTGTACTTTTCCACAGTATTGTCTGCTCTCGTTGAAGTAAATAACTGGCCATATTGTCTGCCATTATGTTGTGCTCGTCATCTTAAATCTCTGCTTCGTCCAATGATTTTCGGTGTGTCCTTTAAGCCTAACACCTGATAGAAATAAAGAACATGAGCACGAGAAAATAACGAAATGTCAAATAATGACTAGTTTTCAAAACAACACCTAAAAGGAATCATGTCAAATTGCAAAGGTGAAATTCCGCTACAAACATCGCATTTTTTCCCTGAACTTATTAGACATTTTTGTTTTTAAATCTATGACAGATGTTATGAATTGATCTTTTCGTTAACCAAACAAATGGGGCACTTTCGAACTAAAGTGTGCATGTTGCCTTCTCGGCAACGAGTTTATTTATACATGCTAACGCCAATATTGGCTGTGGGACTGTCCATTTTACATCAAGAGCCCAGTATTGCTTTAAAGCATCAAAGGCTTCTGTCCCTGGGATCCACCCCCTGGAATTGAGCCTTGCCAATGACATTTGGTATTTAAATGCGATGCAAACCGGTCTACTGAATGTGGCCCCCACTTATTGTCTAAATGTCTAAAGACAGCTGTTCTTACTTGCCAATTGTCAGAATCATAGAATCTACTTAGGTGATCACTAATGGTGCTGCTTTCTCTAGGAATCCATACAGCACAATATTCTTCTTTTCTCAAAACTTATTTAGATCTATGGCTATATCATGTATAGTAGAACTTTATTAACCCAATAAACTTTAAAGGGACTATACACCAGATTGGCACCAAAAAGTTCTTTTCTGTAACGAATCTCAGGACAATTATTTAATAAAATGTTTTACTCTGTTATATCATAATTGTAAAAAAAAAGAAAAAAAAATCGAGTCGAACCGGTTTCGTCGAAATTGAGGTCCAGTGTTGTATCCACTGTGCTACGAAGGCTTACCCTGCACGGTTGGAATATTTAAGCTATATACCTAACTTGGTAATATCACGTGATAACATCAACTAGCCAATCACGCATAAGGAATGAATTCTACTAGGTAGACATACCTAGTAATCTTTTTTTAATGGAAAATACGAAGAAACTGGGAAAAATAAATTAATTGTAAACTATGTGGTACTTCAGTTAGTAAGTTTTAATGCATTGTAGACATCGATACCAAGTTTGTTTCAGTTTTCAACATTTGTTTTCGCTATTTCATCATACGGAGTACAGCCCCTACAGGCCAAAAAAAAATTGTTTGTTTAGGGTAACCTTCCCAAAATTTCTAGGTAGGGTAGGTAGGGAATTTTTTTTTTTTTTCAAAATCTGTCGTAAGTTCAGAGTGTTTTCTTGCATATGGCAGTCTTTCCTACATTACTGTCATTGCCTGACTTTGTTTCATCATATAAACGATAATTCTGATTAAAATCTGCATTTATCCGCCCTTCGTAACTCTCTATTCGCTAACGAATATTTCTTTGCTCAGAAACGGAAAAAATAGTTAGGGTCGGCGCATTTTTATAAGTAGGGTCGGGTTACCCGAAACAGACATTTTTTAAGCCTTACGGTAAACTACACAAGTTCAACTCTACACAATTCTTTAGCATCTAATGTTTTATGTACTGAGCATATTGGAACATTTTGGTTTCATACTGCAGCAAGGTCCACGTTTATTATTATATAGGCGCACAGATAAGCAAGACATATTAATGCAATTAAAATTGTGTTTTGAAATTATTTTCACATAGGCTATATATAAGCTCTAGCATTACTTTTATAATGTAACAAATGGAATTTAAGATACAAAAAGTTCTCAAGAAGTGAGCATATGGCAGTTAAACAAACATTTTATAATGCAACAATATTGAAGCCAAACTGCAGATTATTGTTAGCTACTCTTAGCCTCTTATTTCTTGCGTAAGACGCGCAAAGCTGGATATCTTTGAATTACAGTAAGACTTATAGAACTAATGCATCAACAAATTGCATCCAGAAATTGTCTGCTGTCAGCCATATTAAAAAGACGCGGTATCTTGATTTGTTTCCTGCTTTAATTTTATTTTGGTTATTAACTGTGTACTTGTGCAGTTGCCTTAACTAAAGTACGCGCTCGCGTACTTGCGTGCGTAAATGCCATTTAAAGTAATATTGATAAACAACGAAAACGTTTTAACTCTTTCACAATTGATATAGTCTTATTACAACATTAAGAACTTTTTCATGTATAACAGTAATATCAAATAACGAACAGAATATCAGTCAACGTATTGATATTGCCTTGTTTTCTCTTTTTGATCCGAAGTATACATAATGGCCTTTTACACAATAACATAAATACATATATCATTCACATTAGATTGTGAAAAGAAAACTGATAATTTCATGATAACTCGCTATTGACCACGAAATATACAGGAATCACTGCGCAAAGGTAAACAAACTGCTGAAACACACTCGAATAGATTTTTATTCTGAAAAGGTAACATCTTGCGGCCGTGATCAGAAGAGCATGTTAAAACACCAATCATCTATTGGGGGTTACAAGTGAAATATCTCTCCCGGCTGAAAAAACACCTGACAAGCAAGCTCAAGAGTTCAGTGATTTCTTCATAAGCAAGGTTGAGGGAAATAGAAAAAATATCACCTCATATGACAAATTCAATTGCAATAAGCTATGAAACTGATCAATTGAAAGAAGTAGATAGTTTGATAGACTTCTGTCCAGCAACCGCGGAAGAAATTGAAAAGCACAATCCCCCAATAAATCGTGCGAACTTGACCCTATTTCAACATGGTTACTGAAATTGTGTATAACTGAGCTTCTACCAATAATAACAAAAATCATTTACCTATCTATGGAAACTGCAAATGTACCAATATCCTTCAAGACATCTCGTGTTAGGTCATTGCTAAAACAACCTAATCTTGATAAAGACATACTAAAAGATTACCGCCTAGTTTCAAATCTACCATATGTTTCTAAAATTCTGGAAAAGGTTGTGAGTAAAAGAATTGACGGGCATTTAACAATATACAACTTTCACGAGGAAACCCAGTCAGCATATAGAAAGTTCCATTCAACAGAATCAGCCTTGTTGAAAGTGCAGAATGACATCCTTCAATCTTTGGATCATACAAATATGACTATCTTGGTTATGCTGGACCTTCCCGCTGCCTTCGACACCATCGACCACAAAACCCTCTTGAGTCGCCTCGAGCAACATTTTGGTTTCGCTGACAAACCACTTCAATGGGTTACATCTTATCTTTCAGATCCTTTCCAAACAGTGTGTATCGACGGTAACGTATCCAAACCAGTATTGATGAACTTCAGCGTACCTCAAGGGTCTGTGTAAGGCCCCAAATTGTATACCATGTAAACAAAACCTGTAGGCGCAATTATAAATCAATTGGACTCAACCACCACTTCTACGCAGATGACTCACAACTATATTTATCATTCAAACCTACCGACGGAGCAGCTCAGAATGAAACACTTCGTCGGGTTGAAAAATGTCTTCAAGATATTGTGTCTTGGATGCATAACAATATGTTAAAGCTAAACACCGACAAAACAGAAGTTATAGCTTTCTCAAGTGAAAAAAACACCAAACACATAGTGACCTAGGCGTGAAAGTAGGGGACTCGCAAATAAAGTCATCAGAATATGTGTGAAATCTACGTACATGGTTTGAGCATGGAAAAACACGCCAACTCCGTAAGCAGATCGCGTTACGCACAAATCAGGCAGATCGGACACATCAGGCAATATTTGACATAAAATGCCACAAAATCTCTAGTAAATTCGCTAGTCACTTCACGTATGGATTAGTGTAACGTATTACTCTATGGTACCAACAAAACGTACATCAAGAAATTACAAAATGTACGGAATACTGCTGCCCTGCTGATTACACGAACATCTCGTTTTAGTCATAATACTCCTACGCTTAAGGAATTACATTGGCTACCTGTACAGAAAAGAATTGAATACAAAATACTGACTACCACATTCAAAGCTTTACATGGACAATCGCCAATATATATGAAGAACTTCTTAGTTCACGAGCCTAGGCGCAATCTAAAAGCAAAGAATGATGCGCCTACATTAGTGGTTCCAAGGAATATTCGTAATGTCACCTTTGGATAACGAAGTTTTATGTTTGCGGAGCCAAAACTGTGGAACTCTCTTCCATCTCAAATCAGACGATCTAAAACGTTGAAGTACTTCAAGAAGACACTTAAAACCCATTTCTTCCTCAAACACTTTGGTTAATAAACTGTGTGTCAGTGCTTCAGTATTTCTGCTGGATTATATATCTTCACTTAATATTCACTCAGAATATGATTTATAAGCTTCGAAGAAGTTATATACTTACGAAAAATGATATTAATTTGGTATGAAACATGCTCAATTATTGAGATCAGAACAATTTATATTTAAAACATGTATAGTGTACCATTTTGTTATTGTAATTGTAATGGATTTTATGTTTATTTCATAATATCACTAAGCTTTATCTTTAAAACAATTAACCTTTTCATTTCCCTTTTAATTAAAGTTAAAGTTGCATTGTCTTGTTGTTGTTAACAATGTTTTATTGTCCGAAAATTAAGTTCTTAGAGTAATATGTAAGGATGAGTGTAATCACGCTTATTTGGTAGCTTAATTGCTTGATTTGATATTTTTTGTGTGTGTACATGTATTGAAAAGCACTTTTGAACGTATATTGCTTTATGAAAAGCGTGGTATATAAATGAGGTATAATAATAAGTATAATAATAATACGAATTATACTGATTATTTTTTTATTATGTCCGTCAAATTGCATTAAAACGAAAGAACAACAACTTTTTTTGCGCCCGCACATTATTTGGCCGCGCGGATTATTTTTTGTTTACTTCTGAATTTCTTTTTCTTAGAATTTAAACCTGCAACGTCGACTTCGTCTTTTTTTGAAGGTATTTCCATGCTTTACATTTTTCGCGAGCAAACTTTCCTCGTGTCAGTACAAAATCAGGACCGGGTAACCCCAAAACAGCTGTTATTTGATGACAGTCTTTTTTTGTCGGGAATATTTTGCAGGACGCACCGTTGTTATTCATTTCCGGTATTATTTTCAGTTTACTAAATCAGTTTTCGTAATGTAAAATACACGTTTCAAGTGAAAACCAGTGTCAAAGTCAATGGATTATAGTCTTCAGTAAACAACAGCAGTTTCACAACGCCGAAGGCAATGATTATTTATGTGTGTTTTAAGTAATTCATTGTTTTGTACTCAAAATTTAGTGCTAAATAATAACTTAATCAGATTTTGAGTGCAAAACTTCTATTCAAATACACGACGGACACACGACTTACAACCATTGAACATGTTTTCGTGAGTTATTTTTTTAATTTCTAAAATGCATTTCTCAGTAATCATATACTCATAAGTGTTAGGGATAAGGAATAGCCGGGACTTTGACTTTCGGTCCAGCCAACCCCGGGTAAAATCTCCCCCCTGCGGGGACAACTGATGGTCAAATCCCCGCCAAATTCCCCCGCACCCAAGGGAGCCTAGGTAAGGCAATTCCCCGCTACAATTTGCGCGAAGACAAAGCCACCGCATTCACCCGGCACTGCGGGGCCACGGCCCATTTCCCCGGCTATCCCCGGCATACCCCCGGACCTGGGGGGCCGTGGTTACAATTGACTGGTGCATTATAAACAGATAAAAATGGAGGACTTGTAAATGTTTTAGAAACAGTCAGTATTTACAAATTAAGTATTATAATAACATCAGTAAAATCAGAAATCATTTTTTTATAAGTCAAATGACTGTTTTAATTTTCTAAATTCTTTGTTCTTTCTTATCGCACTTATTTTCTTTGATCGATTAGTGATAAAGTGGCCTGTTAGTAAAGTGGCCTGTTTCTTACGGGCATTGAAGCTATGTAGCTACAATAATGAGCGATCAGGGATATTTTTTTTTATTTTGACATTTCTTTTGTATATCTGTAACGGGTCTGCCATAATAAAAAAAATCGTCAAAAGACTCGTTGACGGCCATTTAGGTGGACTATGGAGCTATGGAGGCTGTCATGTTATTCTTTTTCAAGGCACGGACCTATAGACCATTAGTTCGTGGTCAATGAGTGGTCTTGAAACGGAAACATCTTTAATCCACCACCTGCACTTATATTGTCTCACAATTCAATCCACAGTGTGTTTTTTTCAGAAATGTTCTCTGTGTTATTTACATTTTCGATATGCTGCCATGTCAATGTCACCACAATTTTATCGTGTGATTCAAGAGGTTCAAATTTAAACCTGACCCAATATTTAGAAATGTTCAAATGATGATTTACTCTTACTTGTCTAAAATGTGTTTTTTGTGATAGTAAGTTAGATTAGTACGGAATGAATACAATGGTTGTTCTTTTTGGTTCGAATAATGGCACGTTACCACTGGCACCGGATTTTCAAACTCAATCATTTTTTTTAAAAAATCAAAAAAAAATCTTATAATTCCTTATAAAAATTATAATACCGAATATGTAAGAAAATATTTAAAAAAAATGTTTTTAAATATGCACTTTGTACTGTATAATATACTAACATGGTCTTGAACGTTTCTCTACCCGGGTCACGTAATCATCTTATTACTCAGTTCAAAAGAACTTCTGAAGATTAACAGTCATCGGAATTTAAGGACATGGTTTCTATCTTCCGAACACTCCACCTAAGCCCGCAAAGAAATTTGCCTATCATACGTTTTTGTTTTACTTTATTCCCATTTTTCTGTTTTCCTAGATTTTCTACCACCCTTGACTTCCGGTTTCAGAGTAAGGTTTTAAAACGGCTCATTTCATTGGTCCATGAACTCCGCGAGACATTTCGCGTACATAGTCAACAACTGTAATATTTGGACCGAAAGTGTTAATCACAGAGAAGTCTTTGACATTAAATACCGCTTTAAGTGACTTGAGCGTGCTTATTTCGGGTCAGACTGGTTCTGGAATTACACATACCATCAAAGCCGATATGAAATTTCATGAGACAACGGAAAGTGGCTTAATATGCACCACAGGATTGACTTGTTTTGACAGCGGTCTCATTACAAAAACGTTTCACAGGTAAGAAGTGCAAAATGTTTTATTTATAAAAAAAAGAGCTGTTTACCAATACGCCGTGTTAAATAATAATCTATATTATCGAGAAACATGCATGTATTTTGTGTGTATACATGAGTTTGGTTCATTTACACATGTATATTTATTAAGTAACATTATATTTATTTATATATTATACTAATTTTCTTTCATGGAAAGTTGTGGAACATATTTTTAAATGACATATATTCATTATTTTGACCAAAAAAAAAAGATAATAAAAAATATATTGATAATAAAAAAGAAAAAAAAATTGTATTACTGTATTCAGGCAATGCGACGAACACCTTTGATTAATTCATTTTGTAGTTAACTTATTGCTTTGTTTTATGTTCGTGAAGTTGGCAGACTTGCAGCCCAGCAGCCCAGCAGCTTAAAGTCAGCAGCCCAGCAGACTGGCAGCCTAGCAGCATGAAGTAAGCAGCCCAGCAGACTGACAGCCTAAAGTTTTTTATACATGCTTACAGAAATGAGTGCCATCTCAATTTCCTTTGCAATTGCCAAAATGCTCTTAAATGGACTTGGTCATGTTTTGTGATAAAAAAATAATATTTCCTGAAACCGAAAATGATTAATATTATTATGCTTAAATTTACCTGTATTACAATCGCATATATATTTCAATGTTTGATATCATAATTGTAGAAAAAAATAGGAAATAAGTAACAAAATAGACTGATCCCAGATTTGATTCGAGTCTTCTTGTGGAAACAAGTAAATTATTAGGAAAATGGATAGACCACTCAACTATATATACAGGCACATACCCCAGCTTTTGCTGAAAAGTTGAATATCAATAAATATTTTCAAAACATTTATGATAATGCAGATGCTACAAGTCCATGTGCACATTGTGCATTAATTAATAGATTTAAAATGAGTGTACAGTTGTAGCTAGGTTAAAATAAACCTTTAAAATCATTTTTGTTTTTATATCTTTGCAGGGAAGTGATGGATGGCAACACCGGTATCCGTGACGGTCATATGTATTGAAGTGTAGGCTTGTGGGCTGCAGTTCCACAGAGTGAGACACACCGGCACTATCTCCTATCCCATCCTATCCTAGATCTGGACTCAGTGGAGATGTTACATTGCGCTGTTAACAGTTTTAACATGATATCGCTACAACCTGGTAACAATGACTTATATAATGACAATCTGCTGTCTTTATCTTTGCAAGAGTTGGGATTCTGTCCAGCTTTGTGTACTTTCTCAGTAAAAGATACTTACAGTTGCTGAAATAGTATCTTTAGAAATGCAAGAAATGTTATTTAGGAATAATGCTTTGTAGGTATATACATGTATGTATTTCACCTCATCTCAATATAGGGATATTAAATGTTTAGTTTCTCAGACCATTTTGTAACATTTTAGTGGGGAGCACATAATGCTATTGTTTTTACAGGATAATTGCTTTCAATTTGTATTACCAGTTTGGCTTTAGAGCTGCACTCGCCACAGTTTGACACTGATATGAAATGTTTGGGGGGGGGGGGTTGTCTCAGAATACGCTCATGTTGGCATTAAAGCCTTCAATTCAGTTATCAAAATGAAGGTAACTTACAATAGAACAAATCTCAATTGTAAGAAAGAACGCCAAAATCTAAAAAAAAAAATAAGCGTTAATAATGCTTTTTACTATAAAACATCAATTTTCTAACATAAATTAGAAAAACTACATTCAAATATTACCATAAAACATCAAATTTCTGACAAAAACATGAAAAACTACATTCAAATCTTTTGTTAGCAGTCTTATATCACTGTTTACCACTGTTTACCAGACATTCACTCTGTAAGAGTGCAGCTTTAAATTATCAAGATCAATGCTTTAAAAGAGGCGCCCTTTAAAGTAGCAAGTGTTACCAATTCTTTTCAGCAAAATAAAGCATTTTTGAAACTTCTTAAATGAATAAACTCCATTATAAAGCTCTATTGGAACTAATAGTGATGTATTGACTTTTAAATTAGCTATATTGGAACTTTGTTACCTTTTTAACTAGTTTTTATCAATAAGGAAATTAATTATTTTGCTCTCTCTATAAATTGTGACCAAGTCAGAAGTCACTATAACCATTACATGTTTGTTGTTAATGTAGTTGTGTTGTAATATTGCTTAAACTTATATTGCAAGATTTGTGTAATAAAACATATATATAGAATAATTTGCTTGATTGTGATGAAAGTTGATAACTTAACAGCCAAGTCTGTTTGGTAGGTAGAAACCAGGCGCGTAGCTGCCTATAAGCGAAATTCACGGCTGAATCCACATGATTCTGACAAAAAATAAAACAGTTTAGCCAAAGCTACAGAATCACTATGTTTTTCTTTGAGTACATGATGTAACAGACACATGGACATTGTCATCGAGTATGTAATTATACAGTTCAATGGCAAAAAGGACAGACAATTAAACTTCTGTAAGACAATCTGAGTGTTTTTCACATTATCAAACCTTATTTGTTTGCTATTTTGTAGAAAAGATCTGCTGAGAAAATAAATTTGTTGATTTATTATCCTTAAACTGTCAATTTACAAGTATTAAAGGACCTAAGAACGCCCAGAATACACCAGATTGCTCCATTGTTTTCAAAATGTTCATAACCCCCCCCCCCCCCCAGCACAATCATGAATCCACATGAATAGAGGGCTAGCTACGCCCCTGGAAATCAGTACTGTGTGTACGTTCAAGAGCCTCATCACAATGTTCCATTTGTCACCAGGTTGGATTTAACCAAATAACTCTTGGATTGGAGGCAGACATCTTAATCCACCAAACCAGTCTCTCACCCTTCGTGACTAGTACATTGGAAACGTTATCAGAAGATGTATCTCTAGAAAAAAATTATCCAATTATAGGAATATGTATTTATTTTAATTTTATTTATTAAAGTTTAAAAAAAAAACCTGGGGTGAGCCAGGTGCGTTCCCCTATAGCTGTTAGTGGTAAGTAACTCAAATAGCAAGAACAACAAAGTTTCTTCATTATATTTATCGATTTTACTTCGTTTCGAATAGTAAGAATTTAGCAATACAGTGAATTCGTAAATAAGAAATGTATTGTTCTGTTGAGTGCAGAGTGACCGTTGTTTTCTGTTATAAATATGCATTAATCTGTATAACCATTGCATTGAATCTCTGCAAATTCATATTTCATGTGGACTTTCATTCATGATTTGCTTGATAACGGAGAAGAAGTGCCAAAATGTTAGAGATTTTAAATACGCCGCCCTTCCATTCGACCAATCAAATCACATGTTACAAACTGAGCGAAAAACAACAACAAACCGGAAGTCAAGGGTGGTAGAAAATCCAGGAAAACAGAAAAATGGGAATAAAGTAAAAATAAAATCGTATGACCGGCGGATTTCTTCGCGGGTTAAGGTTGAGTATTTTGAAGATGGATATCATGTCCTCAGATTGCGATGACTGTCAATCTGCAGAAGTTCTTTTGAACTGAGTAATAAGATGATTACGTGACCCGGGTAGAGAAACGTTCAATGCCATGTTAGTATAATATACAGTACAAAGTGCATATTTAAAAAAAAAATCAGTATTTTTTCACATACTCGGTATTATAATTTTTAGTGAGGAATTATAAGATTTTTTTTTTATTTAAAAAAAAAAACGTTTGAGTTTGAAAATCCGGTGCCACTCCCTATTTAAATTGCTGATGCAATGAAAGTTAATAGTAAAGCACTGGATCTTATTGCCATTTGTTAAATATATGTATTGAGACAGATTTTCATGTGGTACAATCAAAATCTTTTCATTTATAACTGAGAACCTTTTTTGCAATTACAGTTGTTAAAAGCATTTCTTGACATAATTGATAAATTTGGTAAGAAATATGCATTTTTATATTTTTTTTAATTTTCGCTTTTCGCTCGCCTCTGATTTGCCTTACTCCTACTTTTTATGGCAAAATCCGTAGAACAAATGATCAATTTGTTGTAGCCTCCTTAGTGTACTTAAGTTCGCCTTCTTTTACAGAATTACAGACGAAACGTTAGACGTCTTATACAAATGAACGTTCGTTATTGCATGCGCATTTTGTAGCATAATTGATCGATATTAATAAAACAGAGCTTCAAGGTTGGAGGAGAATGACCAGAAATAAAGAACTTACCGAATGTTGTTTATCACCAAATTTTCCACACTAATGTGGCTCATTATTCTGACTATGAAATCTAAAATAAAAGTGACTTTGACTGAACTGTTTTAGGATACACAACTATGATTGTATGCTTAAATTATAGGAAACTAAATTTCCACACTGCTGGGTTCAATTAAGGTTTTTCTAGGAATATTGCTAGAACACTGTTCTTTTAAAGATGTCAGTGATGATTAAATCAATCCCTTTGGAATATCACTTGAGGAAATGGAGACTTCATTAGATGATGAGGTTCTTAACAGTTATACTTATATATTCTTATATAAAATATTTTAATTTAGTCCATTTTTTTAAAAGCAGATTAAAACATAAGCAACATAACATATATAATGAACACACCTTGAAATACGACTAGCCTTACTTAGATTAACATGATGATTTGATATTGCTCATTTAAACAAATGTAGGAAAAATGACAGTCGATTTACCAGTAAACAATGCCAGGTTTTTGTAAGATATGCATGTCTCAAGATATATGTCTCAAGATATACTATCAAAAAACTAGGCTGAATTCATATATTACAAAATGATACCTGATCATATATGGTAGACAAATTCGTGGCGTTGTTACTAAGTTGATTTCAGAAGAAAACTTCAACTAAACGACAAAAAATGTTAACGGCAAAGATAAGTTTAAAGTTAAATTTCAGTAGTTGGAAAACATTTATGTCAATAATCATTAAATATAGCAAACAAAAAACTTTTACGTGTTAAGTAAATAATGTTTATTTTCCATGATTTCTTTGCTTAAGATAATTTGCACAATCTTACTTTATGTAACAATTATTTCAGACAACGGAAACACACACTTCAGCAGAAAAGTTTAAGGTACTTAAGGCCTTTTTTTAATTATATGTTTTACGAACGGCCAGAGTGTCAGAGGAGGAGAAAATAAAAATAAAAATAAAACCACATTTCTGGAAAAAAATATTTTTGGTCGGGAAAAAAACAAACAGAAAAGCAAAAGCTATGATGTATCCTTTATGATTTTCTATTTTAATGTCAAGTCACTATGTAATTGTGTGCACATTTGTTTTTGCTTTATCTGACAAGTTCACTTCATATTTTCATTAATCACTCTTTATATTTTGTAAATGCATGTTATAATTGACAAGTGACATAAAAAAATCAACTATTTTCGGTGAACTTATTTGCCATTTAGAGTTTAAGGAATCGGCCATCACTGCAATGTGTTGTCTTGGCTGCAAATTGTCCGATACCAATTCACCAACCATGTCATTGTTACAGTTAGCAAAAGAGCTTTTCTGTTTCCTTCTTTACAGCGAATAGTTATCCTCCAGGAACAAGCGAACCAGAAACTTGTAAATCAACTGATTATAGCTGTCTGATTAAACAAATGCTGTCTATCCAACAGTGATTCAAATAATTATATTTGTCAATCACACATTTTGTCCAACAAGCAGTCCAAACAACACTGGTGGTCCAACTAACACTTCCGGTCCAACCATTTATAATTGTTCAACCAACACGTATGGTCCATCCAATATAGCGGTCCAGTAAGCAATAGATTCCCAACCAACAATAGTGTTACAACAGGCACTAGCTTACATCATGTTGCTACCAATCGAGCAGCCCAACCAATTGTAGTGATGTTCTTCATTGAAAGTAATGGTCTCAGTAGATAACACCAGCATATTTGAATCATATCTGTAAAGAAAGGAATGTAACATTAAAAGTATATTTTTTATAAAATAATAAGTTACTCTCAAACTTATTTATGGATGTGTTTTAAGAAAATCTGGACCCCGATTTAATTCCAGGCCTGGGTGTATGTGACTGGTCCGGTGGCCATCATAATATTTAAACATAACTAAATAGTAACAAATCATTCAGAAGCTGAGAACACTAGACAGGTGACAGCATGACATAATTACTCTTTCTAAGTAAAATTTTATTACATAGTTATAAAGCACTCAGAGCAGTAGTAATATCATAATTTATATTGATGATGATTTATATATGTTCATTCATAAGTCTATTACATACATGTAGTTATACTGTACCTGGTAATGTACATACAGATTCCTCATTATAGATTATGACTGTCAGATAGTAAAACATACTAATGTATAATTTGTGTTCATTTTCAAAACAAATGTTTTAGAATAGATGAGAATTATTTGTTGTTAATAATATTATAGTAAAAGTAACCGCAGTCTTTTCTGAACAATATACCCCACCCACCAGAACTACTGTAACTATCCAGGTAAACAGTAAAGCGATTTATAGCTCATGACATTCAAATTATATCACAATAATGTAAAATAAACTCATTAAAATGACAAATATAATAAAAATAAATAATTAATAACAAACCTGGAACGATAATTAGTCCATATTTTATCGCTGTTATTATACTTCGATAATCCGGAAATAAACCGGAAGTCACCCTGCCGCAAAGAATTATCCGGGTGAGCTAAACCCGGTACCAGGTATCGATATCGAGAAAAGCCGTTATTACAGTTTATGATACCGGATTATGTTGATACCGTGTTATTTAAAGTAAGCATCATTGGTTGTCAAAAACAATTAATAACGGACCGTGGATACTTGGATTTATCATCTGATAATAACCCTGATATCAACATAATCTGGTATCGGAAAGTGATACAAGATACCGGGGGATACCAGGTACCGGATACCAGGTTTTTAGCACCAGGCTGCAAATCCGATGAATGTTTTTCATTGGCTTAAACTTTTTCAGAGATGTTTACATGAATATTTTACAGCTTTTGCGATATCCTCTGCTTTTAATGATTTGCCGCGATAAAGTTTCATCGGCGGAAATAAAAAAACAAAATTACAATTTTATTTTTATTTCAAAAATGAGTTTTTTTGAGCGGCGGTGTTCGTAAAACAGAGAATCAAATAAAAAAAGGCCTTAACAAATAAAAATATAAAGCCATTAGTCTATTTATTTAAAAACTAAATTGAAACCAGTCACAAATCTACACATCATTAAACAATACATTATTTTGGGAACTGAAATTGCAATAGAGTTACGAATTTGCACTGTTTTGGCTATTTGCAACTTTCAATGTCATTGCAAGAATATACCACATCTAGTGCAGTTGCAAATCTATGCAATAATTATGTTTTGGTTCTACTTCAGATAACAGTTGTTGAATACACTAATTAAACTATATACATAAGGGAATTGGTAAGAAAGCAACAACCTCAACAGTTCCCTCAACTTGAGGAACAAACATATTGTTAAATCCAGTGGACAAAATGAACAAAGATAGAGCAGTAAGGAATCGAACTCGGGTCTCTGCAATGCCAGTCCAGTATGATAAACGCTATACCTGCATAATTCATTAAAGTTCTATCTCTAATGGTGTATTTTTATTTATAGCCTTTTTATGTCGAAAGCATGGCATTAGAGTGGTGTAAGGTTTGGTGCACCTTAAAACCAGATTTATTCCCCTGTTGCCACTTGATAACTGACTGTGCCAAGGGCAATCATCCTTTTGTCAATCTTCTGTTTGTTTATAATGCCTTTCAGTAAAGTGCCTTTTCATGATAGTATAGTAACACATTTGAAAATGTATACTGTAGGTTAACGAGCATAAAATGATTGTTTATCATAAATGTTGTGAATAAATCGTTCAAAACATCAATTGTCTAATTTCATACAATTTTAGTATATTGCTAAACCCTTTTAATGCCCCAGTCTGAGAGGTGGGGGTATATAGATTTGCACTTGTCCATCCATCCGTCAGTTCATCTGTCACAAAATATTGGGTCACACATATCTCCAACAACTTATGAACCAGCGTCGTAAAACATTACAGGAATGTGTACCAGCATGTTTTTTTTTGCTCTTCGGGTTCTGTCCGTCTGTCTGTCTGTTCTGGATTGCGCATATCTCCAAAAGTAAACAAGCCAGAGTCAAACAAATTTCACATGAATATTAACCAGCAATTGTAGTAATGCTTCTTTTGGTTTATATTTTGCTGTGGCCAGTAAGTGCAAAGTTATGGCCCTAGACTTAGTTATAACATAGCTTACGGGGTATGCCATACAAAGTATATGAGTCAGAAACATAAACGTTAACCAGCATGTGTGGAATGTGTATATGATTATATTTTTGTTTCAATTCATCTTGTAATATTCCCAAAATATTTTGGTAACGTTACCAACATTTTAAGATCCAGTTGGTAATATTCCCAGATAACCTGGACATATCTCGGCATTATATGGATAAATTGGAAATGTTCATACAAATGTTGATAAAAAACGCTATAACTCTCAATTCTATAGTATCTGGTAATATTCCAAGAAACATTTAAAGTCCTACAAAAAGCTTTTGTCGAGTTTGCATGACCCAAATAATGTATATATATATATATATATATATATATATATATATATATATATATATATATATATATATATATATATATATATATATATATATATATATATAATCATGGTAAAACGAACACAAATAGAATACAAACGTGTTCCTTGAAAAGTGTTAATTAAAAGGTCGTTTAGCGTAAGCTAAAGTTATTTAAAGTTGCTCAAGGCAAAAGTATTAAGCAATTGCGATTTGCTAAGTCGAAGGCCTTTTAGAAATGTTACGTTTTGCTATTATACAATCATCATCAAACCATTGTTTGTAATTACAATATGAAATGTCGACAAAACAGTTTCTTTTTCTTTAAAATTTTGATCCTCTTTAAATAAGGGATCAGCAATACTTTGAATGATTTGTGTAAAGTCATGTATTATATTATTAATATTAGTTCTTTTTGTATATTTATATTTTCTGCTAATGTGTTGTATTTAGATATCAACCCCGCTCTTTATTACTAAAATAAACTAAATTACTTTAAATGAAAGACCATCAACATTTGTGATGTCTCCAATAAAGCAATTAAGTATCAAATGGCAATTTAAGGCCATAAAGAGAGAAAATCACGACTGAACATTCTCTCAGAGACTGTTGGCGGAAAACAACTTTATGAATATCAGTACCACTGAATAGCCTAGAAATTCATTGCGATTAGATTTAGAATGCCTGCCCTGTACTGATCCCATACAGTTCTCGAAATGTGCGATAGATGCAAAAGATTAATTGATTTTGTCATATTACTGTTTAAACCGTATGTAATAGAAATATTATTTAATTTTATTGAAGGTATCTGCACGAGGTATGGGGCCCATTACAATAAAGATCTTTGTCGATGTTAGTCGTAAAATGAAGTTATCTTATGGATATAGCTTCGTTATTGTGCTACATTGTAGTGATATTTGAAATTTAGACAATATTAAAAATGAACACAATTCGGCGATTGTTCTGAACTTTTTTTAAAGTAAACGGTGTGACTAGCGACATCGTTGTTAACTTTTGAATGTGAAATATTTTATGATGTACTTACATAAAATAATATAAAAAGTACAGCTGAAACATTTGTATCAGATCTTGTTAGAAATACATGCAGATCACAAGTGTATCAATTCAATTTCCAGAGCAGAAACGTTGTTAACTTCAACAAACTTCTGAACACTCGGCCCAATATTGAGAAATTAAATAAATAATAATCTAATTGCTTTGTGTGACGTTGATTCAGATTTAAGGTTATCGAAGTTATTTTACGGCTAAGATTCTATAATAAAAAAGGGGCATAGCTGAAACGTAAAATATGTTTGCTCTTAAAGGGACTGTACACCAGAATGGCAACAAAACAAAATTGTTTTCTGTAACGAATCTCAGGACAATTATCTAATAGGATGTGTTACGCTTTGATATCATAAATGAGAAAAAGGACCAAATTGTAAAAACAAAATGTGTCGGAGACCGGGTTCGAACCCGTTCCGCCAAAATTGCAGTCCAGCGTCGTATCCACTGAGCTACGACGGCTTACTCTTATTGTGTGACATAATAAAGGTATACACCCACCTCGGTATTATCACGTGATAACACCGACTAGCCAATCACGCTTAAGGAATGAATTCTACCTGGTAGACATACCCAGTAATCTTTTTTAATGGAAAAATACGAAATAACTGCTAAACTAAAATAAATTGTAAACTATGTGGTACTTCAGTTAGTAAGTTTCAATGCATTGTACACATCGATGCCAAGTTTATGTCAGTTTTCTACAATTTTCTTTTTTTTTGCTATGTTATCATACGGAGTACAGCCTCTTTAACGTCGCGCAATATGACAACACTCAACTCGTGCATATATTTTCATAGTTTTTTACTAACGTATGACATTTCCCCGATATTGGTAAAGCGATAAAAATGCGAAAGGGATGAGCCGCTAACCAATCAACATTTCAGGATTTGTTGCCCGTTTTGTAGTACTAAAGAGCATTAAACCGAGGCAATCATCCCTCTCCTGAAATATTTCAACATGGATGGGTATATAGAACAGTACAATGCAACGAAAGCTCAGGAATATTTATTAGAAATTATTTTCATTGGCGTTGTTTGCTCTTTTGGTGTAATTGGAAATGCAATAGCGCTGTTGTTTTATAAGAAACGAACGGTGTCGAATACATGCACATTCTTGTTGACAGTATTATCTGCAAATGATCTAATATCATCGTTCGTCAGTGCGTTCTTTATCTACGAGTCCTTTAACAGTTTAACATATTCAAGTGACATTCTTTGCAAAATACATGGATTTTTGTTGCATATATTTATTGCAAATTCTCTGTGGTTGCTAATTCCGCTGGCTTTTGATAGATTCGCTAAAGTAGTTTTTGCGTTTTCTACCTGGAAGTTCACACTCACAAAGGCGAAGTGTAGCGTGGTCTTCTTCATCGTATGGTCCGTCATAACTGCTCTTCCACAACTCATTTGGTTTTCAGCGTCGAGAGCTGTGCACGTTGAGATAGGAAATAACATTACACTGCATGGTCACCGATGCCTGTTTAATAACGACGTATATAAAGCTGCGCTGGATATTTACTTTATATTTGACATGTGTGTTCTCGGCTCTGGTGTTTTAATACTGTTCATTTTGTACGGCAGTATTCCGATTGAATTGAAGAAATTTGCGTCGTCGACGGGCTTTGAAATACCAGCTGGAACCTACAGGATGAAGCAAACACAGATAAATAGCGTGAGTCATCAAGAAGATATTCTTAAAGAAATCGACTCGGAAACAATTATTACTACAACTAACTTCGTTGAAACAAAATCAAACATTGAGGAGAACGGGACAAACAGATCGCCTAAAAATAGCAAGATTGCAAAAACAAATACAGGAGTTCAGCAGAAATCTAGAGGAAAAAATCCGAGGGTCCCCATATTGAATGATAAAACGTTACAACTGAAACTAACATTTATGACATTAACAATTACATTTGCCTCTTTATTGAGTTTTCTTGGTTATTTCTATGTGAGGATGATCCACAAGAAACAAGACCATGAGTTGTCTGTTGGTTTGAAAATCGTTGTTCGTACGATTATCTTAAGTAGCACCATTAACCCCTATATCATTGGATTGTTTAACGCGGAATTTAGATCATTTGTGTACGGCATTCTATGTTTTCGATGTATACGCCAGTAATTTCTTTAGAATTCACATATTCTCCACAAACTCCCCATTTACAGCGATAAAATATTCAAACTAAAGCTAATCCTTCTGAACTTCACAATAACATTTGACTCTTTACTGAGTTGTCTATGTTATTTTTATATCAGACTTTTTACACATGAAGCAGGACCATGAAGTGTCCGTTGGTTTGAAAAACGTTGTTTAATCGAAAATATTTCATTACGCCATTAATTGTTTTATCAATGTATTGTTTAGAGTGGAATTTACATTGTTTGTGTTTTGTGCTATTAAGTTCTTAAAAAATGAACTTCATTTTTAATGTTTAATGTTATGCTTTGCCTTAATAAGTGTATGACGCCTTTAATATAATGTTCACAAATATACATTTAATGTTTGGAAATTCGGTTTGACGTGTTTGCGTTCTAACTATTAAAAGAATAAAACAGAACAGAACATAAAATGCAAAGTACGAGCACACATTCAACTAAACCATGTATAGTTACAGTACAATGTATTGTAAAGTTATTCTTGAATACGATACGAAACAACTGATATGAACTTATCAAACGTGAACTTTACTTAGATAGTTTAAGATGTAAGTTGGTCTATGTCAGATATTGACACGGAACGTACTGCTGTGCTCGAAATGTTTTGACGCCATGACGGGAGTGGACAGATGATATCTCGATGGCGACGCGCGTCAAGCGGCTCTTGTTCCATCATGGATTCGAATATACCCGGATAGTTCAAGATATTATTCAATCAGGTTTTTTATGAAATTGTTCATCAATATATTCAAAGACAATAGTATCCAGAAGGCAATGTCCAATATGACAAAAAAACATTGTATTGTAGAATCTGTCACCAGCGCTTTCCTCTCCAATATAACAGAATCTTATCGATTTTAGATGCTTACGCATTGAAATATTGAAAACGGGCGTCATCTTATAATACCGATAGAGACTTGAGATTATGTACAATTTTACTGTTGTTAGAAAGTTGTCATTTTAGTAAAGAGTCTTAGTTAATTGGAATTAGTTAATTGGTATATATTGATTTGCGTTCAACATTTTCAACGCATATTATTTACATATTTATTTGAACTATTTTTTTGATTGTGCAATTGTATATTTGTATTATGACCGTTTGCCTTTTGAATTACAAATAAAGCACTATTGTAGTTGTAGTTGTATTGTATTGTATTGTATTGTATTGTATTGTATTGTATTGTATTGTATTGTTTTACTCGTTACTTTTTGAAGTTAAATGCGTAGTAGTAATATAAGTGAAGTAAGATGAGTGTTTGTTGACGTCACGTCACGCAGTTTGGAATAGGTTTCAATGTTGTACCATCGAGAGCCACGTGATCAAAATGGACCAGCCAACATTAATATCGTAAAATAAAACTATAAAATATGAATTATGAAAACAATTTCTATGAACAAGCAATTGTATAAACTGTTTAAAGAAAAAAGAAACATCAAGATACTAAAAAACGTATGTCTTATACCGTTTTTGTACACATTAAATGAGTAATTAATAATTTGTCCCTAAACTCGTAGGCTACGGTTTTTATAGCTTGGTTTACGAACCCGATACAAATATCCGTTTCATCAAAGCTAAGAAAAAAGTTCGGATGATGTTTTGCTTAATTTAAGTAATCTGACGTTTAAGAACTTACTACACTTGAAAAATTAATGACTATTCATTACATATAACAGTATGTTTAATACAATGTAGAAATAACACGTAACCCAACTGGTAAAGCCGTATCATTGTCCAATTACCTCCCTTCTTTAAATTAAGCTTCTAATTGAAAATAGGTATGAATATACTAGTGTAAGTAGGATTACTTTGTTTAAGAATATTGAAAACAAAAACCCTTTATCTTCATTGGTGTTGTTTATGTCACACTTGGGGACGTGATGGGGTCAAACCAAAATACAGCCGGCAAAGGTCGCGGGCAGACCTTTATAAACTCAACAACAACATGGTTGTATTAAGAAAGTCACGTGATATGCAAGTTACGTAGTGACGTTGTGCGCGCTTGATCTAGACTATACTTGTACTTTTGGAGTATTGGCATTTTGTAATTGCGATAAATGCACTTTTTTGTTATCAAACTTGGGATTAAAAATGTCAAAAAGGTTAGGAGAAGTCATTTGGGTTTACATACGTTTCGATAAGTTTACATTGCTAAACGGTACTGGGACTGGGACTTTAAACATAACATTTTTGTGGTTAAGGTTAAATAAATGAATGGATATTACTATTATATCTATGCTTAAGCAGTTAAAACATCAGGAAGTTCTAATATGATTTTTGTAATATAAAACAAAAATATAATTAACTGACAATATTTAAAATTTACTTAAGATGCCTCGGTAAAACGGACCCTATTGTACTTCTAACATTCCAGTACAATTTGTTTATTCAGACCATTATATTCTTGCAATGTGTAGAGTATACAATCATTTGAATATCATAAATGCTCAATTTTAATAATAAATACCATAAAACTTGTAATAGATACTTTGATTTTGAATTTCTCATATATGCTCCTGGACTGGTATTCATGAAACATGTTAAGATATTTCCTAACTTAAGTCATTTTCTTAGGTTAAGTATCTCACTGGTCGTATGGTATGATTATATCCGAAAATCTTTATTTCATTATTTTTTTGATACACATACTTTCATGATAAAAACATATTTTTGTTTTCCTATTTTGACCATAAACATTTAAGCAAATCGACTTAAGTTAAAAAATGACTTGTGTCACACTTAACCCATGACTAGAAACATAAAACTTTAAGTTTATTATTGTTAGTATTACAGCTTCTGAGATTTTATGTCCCAAAGGGTGATATATTATATCTGATCGTCTGTCCGTCAATCCGTTTGTCCCCACGGTTTCCAATCAATATCTGAAGAACGCATAGGCCCAGGGTTCTTAAACAGTGTAGGGAGATTGTCGTGGCAAGCGGCTTTTAGATTTTGAGGTCAGTTGGTCAAAGGTCAATGTCGTGGTGACCTTGAGTTATAAACCGGTCAAATTCAATATCTGAAGAACGCTTTGGCGCAGGAACTTTACACTTGATAGTATGATTTACCATGACCAGCAAATGAGCAATATTTATTTTGAGGTCAGTGGATCAAAGGTCAAGATGGTGGTGATCGTAAGCTGAAAATCGGTTCCCGATTCTTAGATTGCTTTGTAGACAGGTTGGTCAAAACCAGGAGATGAACTCTATTGCTTTTAAGGTTAGTGGGTCAACGCTCAAGGTCGTTGTGACCGTAAGCTTAAAATGCACAGTTTCCTATCCATTATTGAAAACGCTCAGGCATAGAGACCTCGAACAATGTAGAGGTTCCTCAAACATGAATAGCACCCTGACTTTTTTGACATTAGTTTGTCAAAAGTCAAGGTCGTGGTGACCTTGAGCTGAAGATCCAATTTCGTTCAATAAAAGGAGAATTTTTGTTTATAGGTATCTCAAACTTGGTATGCTGGTGAACTATATCTGCTTCCTTTAAGTCATGTTTCAAAAACATTCGCGTCGGTCGACTTTGACGCTTTGTATCAAACTTAGTCTTGTTTATTATATAGTATACCCCTCTCGATTAAGCGCCAGTCTGCTGGACGTATGAGACATTTATACTCTCGATTTCTATCCACCCATTTTACCTAGCTGCTTGGTCAGCAATTGGCCATATCAGAAAAAGCCCCTAGTTGGGCTCCAACCTTTGACCTCCCTCTCGGTAGGCGGACACCATGACCACGCACAAGGCCACGCATGCGGTAGTAATATTATCACGAAGCTCACAGACTTGTTCAGTCATCTCAAAGCACCTGTATCATGTTGTTATACAATTCCAGATACATATTAAAATATCGTTATTAGTTATTATCAAATTTTGGGGTAACGTCATTAATTTATCCTGTCACCTGCATACAAATCGGTCCAATAACAAGGTGCCGTGTAAACTTTAGTTTATTAGGATAGTAGACCACGTGATGTTTATCTACAGTCAGGTGGTCATGTGACCGCGAAAACGAACTTCTTTTATATATTCTGCAATGTCAGAAGAAAAGCAGAACTGCCGTTTCAGTATCTTATCAATGGACCACTAACAGCCGACCACAGCAATCACTCGCCCATAAAGTCCCATCATTATGCAAAATAATGACACTGGCAAAACAATCGACCTGAAATCTTCATGAGATGTGAAAATCTTACCCCACCCGCAAATGCTGGAAACTGTGAAACAGCATTCAACGATACTCGTCGATAGTTTATTCCATTTCTGTGGTGAATGACAAAATCTCACTTACAACAGAAATGAATGATCTCTTTGCCGGTGCAGTTATGATCATTCAACACTATCAACATCATTTAAATCCATTTAATATGTTGCGATTGTTTGTAAACACTCGTGATCTTGAATTTTGACCTGTGTACTGTACTCGGACTTGCGGAATAATTGTTACATCATCAGATAATGTTCAGAGACTGATCCATGCTTATGCACGTTTAAAAGTATTTTTATGTTTTGAATTGATATTGACGTATTAAAATGCAATGACTTTGAATATAAACGTACTAAAAAAGTTGAACAGTTTTACGAACTATTTTGGGGGCGATTTAAACATGGATACCGAGTGTGATGACGTCAACAGGGAAAAACAGTTGTTCCCCTTACTTTTAAAGATTCTTATTAATTTTAAGGTTTTATAGTGTTTAATTAAACAAAGTAACAGGATAAATAGAATACTAGGTTAGTGCCGTGGATGGAGAAAGTTTATCTGGCTCGGCTGCGGATTTTATCGGGTTCGCCTTCGGCTCACCCGATAAATTCCTCCGTCTTGCCAGATAAACTTCCTCCATCCACGGCACTAACCTAGTATTCTCTATATCTTTCAGTAAGAACTTTCTATTGGCTTTACGATCTCTCAACCTCCCCTTGCCTAATCATCTAATCGTACAAAATTCTACATAAAAGCCTCACCGAAGTAAGCAACATCTTGAAAGTAAATATGTTTAAAATAACGACAAAAACTAAAGTCAACTAACAACAACACATGTATTAACAATCCTATGCAGATATCAGCTGCCGTTGGAATGACCTTATCTGACGCGTATTTTGACTGCTATTGCCGTCATTTCCCTCTAAATTCCCTGATTGAGACATAACGATTAATAACAAACCATGGTTTCAATTAATAATGCAATAACTAAATTCCATTATCCACACCCAAATGCCAAATTGACCATTCCCCGTTCCCCGGTGTACCATTCAATATCACCTCCTGAGCTTTTAATTTGCTTGAGTAAGTGGGATCAATTAATATCAGAACAGAACAGAACAGAATGTTTATTATCTTATGCATATACAGCATATCGATGATTCAATAGAAAGTTTAGGCATAACGTCAAGAAATGTACAAATAAATATACACGATAATGAATGCATGTACAAAGTTAACGAAAACATTCAAGACAGTGCATGGTAGTAAACATACATAAAATAAGCTGAGAGCGTTAACAAATACAATTGACAGGACTGTGATTTGCGTTATTAAGTTATACTATTTATCAAATTAAGACGTTTAATAAAACATTTACACAAGAAATTAGATAAACTGTTTAGAATCGTCTTATTTTTAGTTGACAGTAACTCCACAAACTTAAACATGCTTGGTCGAATCCTATATTTTGGGGGAATAAACCTTAGTCTAAGCTCATTGTAAGCTTCACACTCGATAACGAAATGGTATTCATCCTCGATCACACCTTTGTCACACAATGTACACAGTCTATTTCTTCTTTCAATTCCTCTATGGCGCCCATGTTCAATTTCTAAACAGTGCGATGATAGTCTTAATTTTGTAAATGCATGTCTATGCTTCTTGTTTTCTATAACTGATAAATGTGGAGAGAACTCAAATACAAGTTTAACTTCCTTATATAATGCAAGAGTTGGTGAGTTATTTACAGCTAATCTCCAAGAAGTAATGTATTGATCCAACAGTCTTTGCTTTAACAAAACCATAAATACGTTTACATTCACAGATTGCGGATAATACCAAACATCATTAAAGCCGTTATAACACAGTAAATGTTTCGCTTCAATATCAACCCAATCGGTATAGAGAATGTCCCGCACAATGGAAATATTAAACAAATATCAGCTAGAGAAATATGCGGTATTCAATTAGGGTCATAGCGATCATGCCCCTCGCCTATGAGTTGCACCACATCGGAGCTCATTGAAAAGAGTTGTACAGAGGAGCGCGCTTTTTAAAAATCATTGAAATCAAAAGATACAGAAAATAGATATTAGGCGCCCAGCATCAGCAGGAATATACTGTCCTTATTATACCATTGATGTAGGATGTGGCGTATTATTTCACGTAAACGTAACCTAAGATACAAGACATAAGACACTTGTAGTAACAAATAATCAACAAAAAAACTGTCACAATATCTCACAAAATTTTAACGACGATAAAAGGATTAAAAATATTGAGCAAGGAAAGGCAACTTTAACAAGCTAAATTAACTCACAACAAGAGATGTTTGTCAAACATTATGCCCCCCACCCTGAGCGCCATGTTGTCAGGATTATATGGACATTTGAATGAAATATGCATGGACCAAAATGACAGCTGATTTGTCGCTAACATTGTATGCCGTTGAGGCAGTTTTAAGATTATGACCATTCAAAGTTTGAGGATATAGTGTGTTATGACCATGACCTTTGACTCTATGACCTCAAAATCCATAGTAGTCATCAGCTGGTCACCAAAAATCTAAATGTTAAGTTTGAGGGCCATGGGTGCAGGCATTGACAAGTTATCACACAGACAAGCATTTTTCGTTCAAGGTCACTGTAACCTTGACCTTTGATCCAATGACCCCTTAAATCATAAGGGGTCATCTACAGGTCAGACACAACTCCAAGTCAAGTTTGAGGGCCATGGGTGCAGGCATTGTCCAATTATCACTTGAAACATTTTCGCATTCAAGGTCACTGTGAACCTGACCTTTGACCCAATGACTCCTAAAATCAATAAGGGTCATCTCCTGGTCAGGCCCAACTTACATGTCAAGTTTGATGATCATAGATTCAGGCATTGTTGAGATATCACAGGGAGAAGATTTGTTAACTTTTTTGCGTTAAAGGTTACTGTGACCTTGACCTTGGCCTGATGACCCCCAAAGTTAAGAGGGGTCATCTACTGGTCAGGCCCAACCTTCATGTCAATTTTGATGACCATAGGTGCAGGAATTGTCGAGTTTGCTTTCAAGGTCACTGTGACCTTGACCTCTGATCCCTTAAATCAATAGGGGTCATCTACTGGTCAGGCCCAACCTCCAAGTCAAGTTTGAGGGCCATGGGCGCAGGCATTGTTGAGTTATCACTCGGGCAACCTTTTATCGTTCAAAGTCACTGTTACCTTGACCTTTGGCCCAATGACCCCTAAAATCAATAGGGGCCATCTACTGGTCAGGCCCAACCTCCAATTCAAGTTTGATGGCCGTGGGTGCAGGCATTGTCGAATTATCACTCAGACAACCTTTTACCATTCAAGGTCACTGTGACCTTGACCTTTGGCCCGCTGACCCCCAAAAACAATAGGGGTCATCTACTGGTCAGGCCCAACCTCCAAGTCAAGTTTGAGGGCCATATGTGCAGACATTGTCGAGTAATGACACGGACAACCTTTTACCATTCAAGGTCACTGTGACCTTGACCTTTGGCCCGATGACCCCCAAAAACAATAGGGTTCATCTACTGGTCAGGCCCAACCTCCAAGTCAATTATGAGGGCCATGGGTGCAGGCATTGTTGAGTTATCACTCGGACAACCTTTTACTATTCAATGTCACTATGACCTTGATCTTTGACCCGATGAGCCCCCAAAACAATAGGGGTCAGCTACTGGTGAGGCCCAACCTCCAAGTCAAGAATGAGGGCCAAGGGTATAGGCATTGTCGAGTTATCACTCGGACATCATTTTACCATTCAAGGTCACTGTGACCTTGACCTTTGGCCCGATGACCCCCAAAAACAATAGGGGTCATCTAATGGTCAGGCCCAACTTCCATATCAAGTTTGATGACCATAGGTTTAGGCATTGTTGAGTTATCACTCGGACAAGCTTTAAAATTATTTTACCATTAAAAGCCACTGTGACCTTGACCTTTGACCCGATGACCCCCAAAACAATAGGGGTCATCTAATGGTCAGGCCCAACTTCCATATCAAGATTGATGACCATAGGTCTAGGCATTGTTGAGTTATCACTCGGACAAGCTTTAAAATTATTTTACCATTAAAGGTCACTGTGACCTTGACCTTTGACCCGATGAGCCCTAAAATCAATAGGGGTCATCTACTGGTCAGGCCCATCCTTTATGTCAAGTTTGATGACCATACGTCCAGGAATTCTGAAGTTATCACTCGGACAAGCTTTGGTCTACCGACGGACCGACCGACCGACATACCGACATGCCTGTGCAAAGCAATATACCCCTCTTCCATTCGGAACTCCTCGGCCATTTTATCGAAAACAACCTCGGATGTATTTGGACGGTTTACATACTCAAAAAGTGGTACGTTTAAGTCCGCTGCAAATAGATCGCGTAGTAATCTTAATTAGTTGTTAAATTTTAGGACTTATCTCTTGGGAATCTTAATTATGTTTGCAATAATTCACTTCACTGGCAATCAATTTAAAGTGAGAGCAATGAATACAACTTTTAAACACTACAATGATATAATTCAAAAATTTACGGACTACTTCTACTGATGTAACGGCATACATCCGAGGTTGTTTTTGGAAAAAAATGGCCGAGGAGCTCCGAATGCACCTCTTCTTCGAAGGGGGGGGGGGGGCATAATAAAAATACTCTCTAAACAAAGCACAAAATCAAAATGAAAACACTCTCTAAACAAAAATAACTCACAATAAAAATACTCTCTAGAAAAAAATATCTCAAAATCTAAACACTCTCTAAACAAAAAATAACACACAATCCACAAAAAAACTACTATCTGAACAAAAAAATAACTCACAATGAAAATACTCTTTAAACAAATAATATATGACAATAAAAATACTCTCTAAACAAAAAAACTCACAATAAAAATACTCTATGAACAAAATTAACTCAAAATGAAAACATTCTCTTAACTATAAATAGCTTCAAATAAAGGTTATCCTAAAAATCACTAACTCACATAATAAAAGTTCAAAAATAAAAACAGTCTCTAAACAGAAACTCCAAATAAGATCTGGATGCAGGGTATTTAATATGTGCAGGCTTCAGTCTCATGTACCAAATAGCTTTGAAAACGGTTAATGTTTGCGGAGTATGCGTGTATTCTAACGAACTTACTGGCGCAGACACCTACAACATATAATGCCGTACACAAACGATCTAAATTCCGCGTTAAACAATCCGATAATATAAGGGTTAATGGTGTTGTTAAAGATGATGGTTCTAACTACGATTTTCAAACCAACGGACAACTCATGGTCCTGCTTCTTGTGCAACATCCGGACATAGAAATAACCAAGACAACTCAGTAATGAGGCAAATGTAATTGTAAAGGTCATAAGGGTGAGCTTAAGCTGAAACATTGTATTGTTGTAAATGGGGACTTTCTGATGTTTCTCTTTAGGTGGCTGTTTATCAACTTTTATCTCTGGAACACTCTCCGCATAGTTGCTTGTTTTAATAGCGTCAGTTGAAATCGCAGCTACCTCTTCGACACCGTTTGGTGTAGTAGCTTTTTCAGCGGTATCGGGAGTTGCAGTACCTACCTCAGGGATATCGTTTGGTGTAGTAGCTGTTTCATATGTATCGGTAGTTGTTGTAGCTACCTCAGGGATATCGTTTGGTGTAGTAGCTGTTTCATTAGTATCGGTAGCTGTTGTGGCTACCTCAGAGGTATCGTTTTGTGTGGTAACTTCCTCAGCGGTATCGGTAGTTGTAATAACTACATCAGGAACAGCGATCGTACCAGCTTTTGAATTAGGTTCCTTGCTCTGTTTTTGCTTCAACCTATAGGTTCCAGCTTTTATTTCAAGGCTCGTCGACGCGGCAATTTTTCTCAATGCAATTGGTATACTGCCGTATAAGACGGTCAGGATTGTAACACCAATGGTGATGACAGCAATGTCAAATATGTAATATATATCAAGTTCATCTCTATATATGTCGTTATTAAACAGGCATCGGTGACCATGCAAAGTAATGTTATTTCCTATTTCTACCTGCACAGGTCTTGATGCCGAAAACCAAATAAGTTGTGGTAGTGCAATAATGACGGACCATGCGATGAGGACGACCACGCTACACTTCGCTTTTCTGAGTGTGAACTTCCAGGAAGAAAACACGAAAACCACTTTACTGAATCTTTCAAAAGCCAGCGGTACAAGCAACCATAAAGAATTGGCTATTAATGTGTGCAATAGAAATCCATGTATTTTGCACAGAGCGTCACTTGTAAATGTTACACTGTTAAATGTTTCGTAGATTAAAAACGCACTCACGAATGACGAGATGAGATCATTTGCAGATATTACTGTCAACAAAAACGTAGATGTATTCGAAACCTTTCGCTTCTGTTCTGTTCTAAAAAACAAAAGTGCTACAGTATTTCCAAAAACACCAAGAAAACAAACAACGGCAATGAAAATGACTTCTAGCATGTATTCCTGAACTTTTTCGTAATTATATTGTTGGAGAGATGAATTCATATTGAAGTTTATCAATCAAACATAAAGTAAACTATGATCTCCGACTTCTAACTCAGATTATTGTTCAGTGACGAAACTCAATGGTGGTCTTCTAATAAGTCAGAATCACAAAGCATTAACGTTATTGGCTAGAGACATATTTGTATGGGAAATTGTATTGACCTTTCTGCATGAGTTTAATTTGCCCAAGGATTAGATTAAGAACTATATCGGCAGAGTGTAACGGTATGGCAGAAAGGTTTGTTCTGAATGATATGCTCAGTACATTTGAATACAACCTACAAATTTAGCAAATGAAATTGCAGATAGACAATCATTAAGTACTAGGCTGAATCATCAATAACTTTTGCGGGTGTTTCACGGTCCGCCTACTGTCATTCATCTAGTACACTCCCTGTGTCAGATTTTGCGTTGACAATGTGTCAGCTATGGAGGTTGTATTCTTAGTCATCTTAATGATCAAGAAGAGCTTGTTGGCTACGCTCACTCTTAATCATAAGGATTTTATTTCATGTCATATACTTATTACTGATATCAAATGTTCATAATTTTTGATCGTAACAGTATTTCTGAAGACTATTGTTCGTGTGTTTTTGTTTTTTTATTTTAGCCCGTGGTTCACGTTTCGTCGACAATATTATTGAACATTACTTTATTCCACGTCATAGAACGTAATGTACATGGATACTATCTCTATAGTCGAATGTTATTTACCGATTATTATTCAGAAATATGGCACTCTTCCATGGCTTGGAAAAGTTCAAACTACTCAATGCATTAAACCTTTATAAATAATTAAGTCCAAATAAAATGCAACCCTCGTGGGAAATTTATTTGATTTTAGCAACTAATGGTACAAAGTCCAGTGTTATAGCAATTCACTTCGTTCAAAGAGCTGATGCACTATTAATTATTATTATTCACTAAATTTAATTATCTGATAAATGTAATGCGAAATTTCTGACCCCCTAATTCATGAGAATTCAGAATGGTGGTGAATTCTTTCTTCGCGAAAGCTCTGAGAGAAACGAGATAAGAACATTAAGGAATGGAGATCATGCGAAAGCACTGAGAAGAGAGGTGAGTACATTCTGGAATAGAGAACATTCAAAAAGACTGAGAGAAAAAAGTCGAATGGAGAGCATGTGAAGCACTAAGAAGAGAGGTGAGTACATTATGGAATATAGAGCATGTGAAAGCACTAAGAAAAGAGTTACATTCTGGAGAAAACATTGAAAAGAGAAGTCAGAATATTCTGGAATAGAGAACATTCGGAAGAATTAAGAAGAGAGTTGTGTAAATACTAGAATTAAGAGTATTCGAAAGCACCTAGAAGAGAGGTGTGTACATTCTGGAATATAGCGTATTCGAAAGCACCTAGAAGAGAGGTGTGTACATTCTAGAATATAGCGTATTCGAAAGCACTGAGAAGAGAGGTGTGTACATTCTAGAATATAGCGTATTCGAAAGCACCTAGAAGAGAGGTGTGTACATTCTGGAATATAGCGTATTCGAAAGCACCTAGAAGAGAGGTGTGTACATTCTGGAATATAGCGTATTCGAAAGCACTGAGAAGAGAGGTGAGTACATTCTGGAATATAGCGTATTCGAAAGTATGTGACAACACAGGTCACAGTTTGGTTGTCATTTGATACACTTTATTTATACAGCGATGCGATCTGTCCTTAATTTCATTTTGACAAATGTGTATGCGAGCACAAAAGGACTAGAAAGATTCAGTCAACGGCAACCTGGTCGACACAATTTTGACGCGTAAAACATATTATAATAATACATAATGCGTAGGTTAAACGTTGTGGAATGTCTACAAGAATGTAGTAGTTCCAAGAAGTTCTTGTAATTGAAGTCAACCATCGGGACGTCCGTAAGAATAAAGACCGGTAATACCATTGAAACAGTTATTATGAAATGGCAGAGTTTTTTTCCAATCCGTCATGCGTTCCTCCGTTTTTCGTTTTCACTAAACACATAAAGTTGCAAATTAAGGTTAGGGCATCCGATAATATAGTAACGTATTTAAAATAGCAGCTCATAATGGTAATCTTAAGAATTTGTTTTTTTTAAATCTAGTACCTTAAGAACAACATATGCACAAGTGTGGATGAGTGTAGAAGACATTAGTGATATATCAATGCTAATAAAATGCTTACGGCTATGTTATGTTATGTAAGTATCATGTTTTTTTATACCCGGCTTACTAATTTCATAAAACATTATTGAAGTCAAATGACATGACATACATATGTTTGGTGTTTAATCATGCCCCCAAAATATAGTATAAAGTAATCGGGCTTTCCGTCCGTCCACCCGCGGTAGCCGATCAATAACTAAAGAACTGTTAGGTTCAGCAACCTCAAATCTGGAAAGCTTGTTGGTAATTGCCAGAAGAGGAACCCTTATGATTTAAGGTTAGTGTGTCAACTGTCAAGGTAGTGGTGATCTCGAAAAACCGTTTCCGATCCAAACTTGAAGAACACGTCCGTCCAATGACCTTAAACTAGGTAGGCAGCTTGGTAATAACCAGGAGATGAATCTTATTGATTTAGAGATAAGTGGGTCAAAGATCAAGGTCATGGTGATCTCGAAATGGAAATCCGTTTTCGATCAATAACTGAAGAACTCTTACGCCCATAGACCTCAAACATGGTAGGCAAGCAAAGGAGTCCTATGGATTAGAGGTGAGTGTGTCAACGGTCAAGGGCGTAGTGACCTTGGGCTGAAAATCAGTTTTCAATTAATTACTGAAGAACTCTTACGCCCATATACCTCAAACATGGTAGGCAAGCAAAGAGTCCTATGGATTAGAGGTGAGTGTGTCAGAAGTCAAGGGCGGGGTGATCTCGGGCTGAAAATCAGATTCCGATCAATATATGAAGAGTGATTACTCATAGGGATCTGAAACTAGGTGAGTGGGCTGGTAATGACCAGTAGACTAGGCCAGTGGGTCAAAAGTCAACATTGGGGTGGCCGTTAACTGAAAATCCGTTTCCAATCAATATAGAAAGAACGAATTGACATCCTTTCCATTTTGAAGAAGGTTTCATGATCAAGGCTATTTTCTCGTGCAATCCCAAATACTAATGGCTATATGTATAACGAGGCCTTCGCAGGGCGTTTTTCACATTTGTGTATTATCCCTTGTGTTGATATTTGAATTGACTAAAAATATTCTGTATTGACATAACTTTATACCAACTGTAGTTATAATGCCAAGTTAGGTTTTCAGGTAATGTAGGTATCAAAAGAATAAGGGTATTTAAGTTGTAAACTTTGCGTGGTTTAATATTATACCATTCGGTAATTATTTATTTAACTGCCATTGTGTCGATTATAATTTTCACAAATATTGTGCAAATAGAAGTCTTTTGTTTTCAGAGACTCTTAGTGAACACTCAACATTGACTGTCCGTTGACGCAATTCTTCATAAGAAACGTTTACTTTTTGTATGCTGATTTTCCGAGAGATAAAAAATGAAAAACATACAAATGGTAAGAAGATACTTAATGAAAATGAAGAAAAAAGGGGGGAAATCCGTGGAACCGGGGTCGTCGGTGTCCTTGTCAACCGCTCATCCTTGATTGTCAGTTTACCCCATTCCGCAGAATAAACGATATCATTTGGAAGAAAAAACATACAAAGGTAAGAACATACTAGATAAAAATCATGAACATGAAGATTATAAGTATCTTCCATGGCCGACAGTGTAAGATAGGTTCATTCCGAACCGAGCGTAGGGTGTTTTGCGGAAACGAGGTTTACCGAGTTTCCGCAAAACACCCTGCGCAATGGTCGGGATGAACCTATCTTACACGAGCGGCTATGGTAGATGCTTTTTCTCCCACCTCAGGTAAACAAAATTAAGTAAAAATGTAGTTTTTGCTGGAACTCTTTTGTGCTTAGTGAAAATAATTGCGTATGGATATGCGATAATTCGTGGTTGTCATGGATATGCGCGCAGTGACTCAGATTATGTTAATAGTCAAATCGGTCTTTAAATAGTTCTAAGGAGAGTGAAGCATTATCAGTGAACCAGAAAGGTGCGTGAAAACTGTTTTATGGTGACATTTGAAGCGAGAAATAATTAATTAGCATTCTAAATATTGCCACATGACAAGGTTTCCATGCTGCTACAGACGACAGTCTTAAACAACGGAGGATATTACAATGTGGTGACCATTAAAAAGGAGTTCCATACGGGCATTTAATTTTCGCCCGTGGGCAAGATAAGAATTTCTAGCATGGTTAAATTATTGGATCTACTTATCTGAGGTGGGCGAAAATCAAGGTTTTTCTCAAATTTGACCCGGTGACCTAATATTTTACCCATGTGACCTAGTTTCAAATTAAGACAAGATTTTATCAAGGCAAATTATTATTATTATTATTTATTAATATTGCCTCTATTTGTTCACTAGTTTTCATTAAGATTTGACCTAATGACATAGGTTTTAACCTCATGTGACCCACTATTATGGTCTACCAAGATTACATCAAGGGGGACATTCTGAACAAAGTCTAATCAATACCAATATTTCGTTCCGGACATGATTATTGATGAATGTTCACCATGATGAGGCAGCATATTGCCTCGTATATGTGTCCAATATATTTTCTGAGATTTGACCATGTGATCTAGTTTGTGACCCTATTTGACCTAATTTTAAAAGCGCTTGACACTTTATCAGGGGGAAATCTTACCGAATTTGAACATACCCTAATCGATCCCTACCAAGAAATGGTTCCAATGATATTGTTAAAGACAAAAATAATCTAAGATTTGACACCACATGACCCTTTTTCAAATAAACAGTTCATCAAGGAAAACATTCTGATAAAGTTTCATTAATATGGGCCTAAATATAATATATCTAGGATGTTCCAAAGAGTGTTAAAGATTTGACACAGTGACCTAGATTTTGACCCAATGAGACCTGCTTATTATAGGTCGAGTTTAACAAGGAAATCATTCTGACCAAGTTTGAACATTATCTGACTAATCCCTACCAATATATGGTTCAGGATAGAAAAAAACGGACGGACGGACGGACGGACAACTCCAAAATCCAGAAGTATCTTCTGTTTGGAGGTGGATAAAAAGAAATGCTTTTCGTCGTCAGCGGAATTTGAACCCAGGTCCTCGGTTTCTTTAGCACTGCACCACGAAAGAAAGATACAGGTACAGGGTTTATATTTAAATATAAAAAATCTCGATGTTTATATTTAAATATGCATGTTCATTGTGTAAGGTGGTTAACGCTAGTACAACAGGGCCATTCGACTGTGGCGCATCCTCTTTTCGAAATAACTGTACAAATTACCCAACGTCACTTCCTCGAATGTGACAAAGAGGTATACAATATGTGAAAAAATAAGTGACGTTTAATAAGTAATTTATCTGCGAAAAACGTTTTTTAGCCAATTTTATTAAAACTACATAGTATTTTTTTTTATTTGCTAGGACATCATTTTTCCAGTAATGGATGCATTTGTATAGTCGCAAAACAGCCTCAATGACTTTGTTTTCATCGATTAAGGAAAATGTAGACTATCGAAAAAAGTCAGACTTATATAAAAAAAATATATTAATCATACATTATGTTCAGTAACAACGATTTTAAATTTGTGTCTGTATGATGGTTGAAAAAGGCAGAAATATAAAGGAATTGTATCACATCTGCAAATTTGGAAACATGTCAACTATCACTGACTAAAATGCACCACAGCTGCAGCTTTCTTCTTCATCACAACAACGACAACCACTATCACAGCAGCAGCAACAACAACCCCACCAACCACGCCGCCGACGATGACCCAGATCGACGTCCCCATGCCGCCTCCTGTCTCGTCTTCCGGTGGCGTAGACTTGGTAGGAGAGATAACTTGGACACTTGCGGCACACTGTCCTAGATTTCCAGCTATGTCGGCAATGTTCAGGGTAACGTCAGAATGACAGCAGTCCGTACTGTGAAAGGGGAAGATGGCAAGCAAAGATTAAAAATGTATACATTTGTATATATTTATCGAAAGTGTTAACAGTGCAGCCAGAGTGCAACTTTAAGTGAAGTATATTAAAGCTGCACTCTCACAGAATGGACATTTTGACAACTTTTTTTATATTTTGTCTTGGAACAAGCCTATTTATGCGAAGATGCATGGAATCCAGTGATATAAGACTGCTGACGAAAAGTCAGATCGCAGATTTTCATATTTAAGTACCAAAATTGATGTTTTATGCGTTTTTCTTAAACCGTTAGTAACCGTTAGTAACGCTTGAAGCCATAAGACATTAATTTTGGAACGGAAATATGACAATCTGCGATTTGATTTTTTGTCAGCAGTCTTATATCCCTGGTTTGCTGATATTTACGCAAAAATGGGCTCTTTCCAAGACAAAATATAATAAAGTTATCAAAACGGTCAATATGTGAGAGTGCAACTTTAAAATATTAAGGCGCCACCACTTTGAAGAGGTACACAAAAGCCGCACACGATCGTCAAACACATAATTATTTGTGATAACGTATCCGTTTGTTGGGTTGACTTTATAAACAAAAGTAAAAAAATAACCCAAAATAGTCTTGAAATGAGAATAAAAACGTCTTAACTTACTTTACGTAAACAGTATTGTTATTTCTGGTAATGTTTGCGTCTCTTCCGCCGCCGACGGGAATTATTTGCCGGCGACCAAAGCCCTCAGACCCTACATGAGCGGTAAACTTCCAATCTACATCTTGGCATTTAACTGATGACGTATCATTCCCGGGTGACGTCAAATTACAAACACCAGAAACGTCAGTTACGTTGCACGAAATACGCGTCGTGTTAACGACGTTAATGCTTCCCCCGTTTGCCTGTAAAACAGTTTATATTTCGAATTAGGAATGAAGGCCGCGAAGGACAGATCACAATATGCCATATGGGTTATGATGTTTACAAAATTGGTATGCATTTTTTCTAAAATTGTATTATCTTCAAAGTTGATGTTTTACATCATATATAATTATATATACCTAGATGTTATTGTCATAGTAGAGAAAGAAAATGGCTTTCGGTGTGTATGAGCTACATGGTGTTGTAACGCCATTGTGTATTTCATTATTTTGTTGGACAAGCATTACGGAATATATATCCAATGGTAAACAACGTGTCACAAAGCTGCCGTTGTTTTTCAAAAAAGTAAAATGCATACAGCAATTCTATTTCTTTAATTTTGCTTAAAATGGTGTCTTCTTTTTATTAAAAACAATTAAAACAAGGATTGGAAAAGAAAAACGTACACAATAATGTTTCATGTGTACATCAGTGTGTGTATACCACGTGATAAATTGCGTCATAAATGCTACGTCGGAAGACAATATTTTGATTTAAAAAAGACTTTAAACAAAGATAACTTCACTATTTCTTCACCATTTTAAATTAAACATAGCGCAGTCTACGCTGCTTACGGAGCCCCACCTTCGGTCTTTTACCAGAATTTGATGGAGAGTTTAGTTTCTTAACACACTTTGACAAACCTTTTCACAATACGGCCCTCTGACGGAGCACTGTCAAAACATTATTTTAAAAACAGGTTTGTCGAAGTGTTTGATACCTCATCAAATTTTGGTTATAAAACAAATGTGGGGCTCTTTAGCGGCATAGACTGCCCATTGTTTCATTTAAAAAGGTGTTGTAAATAAAAAGTTATGTTTGATTTAAGTCTTCATTTTAAGCAAAGTTTTGCCGTCCGACGTAGCATGTATGACGTCATTTATCACGTGGTATACACACACTGTACATGCAGTCGAAAGCTTTGGCTCGATTTTGCAAATTTCAAAAGAAGCGCTATCGCATTATCTCGACCGAACGTTCATACCACATAGCGATACGATGAATCTTAAAAGACGTTGCAAATCGTAAAATTGATACGATGGCTTCCTATTCAGATTGTAAATGTAAAAATCATTGGAATGAATTGATCGTAACACGCTTACCAATGTCTTTGTTTTGGAGCACAATGCAGGGCTCGGCGGGACGAAGCCAGCCGTAATGGTGACGTTACAGACGTCAACGTTCCCCGCAATGTCCACCACCGTCACCTTGGCGTTCTGATGACAACAGTCTGCCCTGAAACACATTTGCATGTGTTATAGTAAAGATTGGTACAAAAATACAAAAAAGTAACTTGTACAAACACATAACCAACGAGGGAGCAGCCAACAAATGCAGGTGGGTAAAGAAGGATACAAGACGCTTAATTTTATGAAGAACGGTATTGAGTATGAAGACTTTGTCATTTCTTTCAACATATGTCCGCAATACTTGGGATGAATCGTATACACGGAGTACTGTGTTCAGACTGTCAAATGTATATGGTATGAACGACTTGGTATTCCGGGTCAAAATGAGTATACCGTAATGTTGTCTGCACAATTCCATCAGCTATTTTGTGACCAGGACTGAATGATGACTTTGTGAACGTTGACTTGTTTCCTGCACCGGAAGCGAACACAGAGTATAATCCACTACCATTGTCCCCAACTTCCGCTTCCATATACCACGTGTCATTTACGCATGCGCACACGTCAGCACCGAGGTCACATTTTCCGATGACCTTGGTGACTTTGCATTCGGGCGAGGTGGAATCGACAACCTAATCGGAATTAAAGAGACTAGACAGTAGATGGTCCAAAAATAGGCAAATAAAGTATTTCCCTAAAACAAGCCTATAGTTTCGTCGCTTTCCCCATTTTAAATAGCGCATATTGGTTTCCAAGTTTAGAGTGTGTATTTAGCATGTGAACGTTACGTAATTAGTACAGATACATATACCGACGCTGTTTTTAGATTTACTGGTATTTACGTGGTAGACAAACCAAATGAATTTCAAATTGGAAAAATACCTAAAAACTGCAAAAGGTACATGTGTCGCAAGCGATGTGATACATCAGTAAGTAAGATTCAATGCGTTGTACACAACGATATCATATTTTGACAATTTCCATTTTATCTTGCAATAGTATCATCTGGTGTCTAGTCCCTTATAAGGGTAGTGTAGAAGTTGAATTATATCTAAACTTCCTTAATACTGTCAATACATATCATCCATTACAATTCAAAGGTCAGAGGGGTTTCATAGGGACTGGTTACACAATTTCACATACGAGTCCAGCACTTTTAATGCAAGCAAGATCTTTCCTCACAAACTATACAGTAGACCAGTCTGAAAACGCATCATCTGCTTCAAGAGAAAACAGAGAGCCACAACAATTTTGTTTACTAAATATCTATACCTTGACGACTTTCTCCTCGACGACTATGCGGCGGACACTGAACTGTACTTTGTTGGCTGGGGCTCCCACTGCCCGGGCCGATATTGTGACGGTGCTAAAATAGACCGATCAGAGATGAAATGAAATGCGCCGGTCAAAAGCCAACAACCTATTGGACGAAACACTTAGACGGAAATCAGGCACCGTAAATAATTAAACTTATTGTATAAATCAACCAACAAATCGCGTAAATCGCGCGCCCGTCAGTCTATTAAGAAAGATTACGTTATAAGTTTAAGTGTAATAGGTGTGCGTGTTTGTCATGTATGAGAATGCGTTTGCAAGCACAACGAAAGGGGTCATTCTATACGAAAATCTGGGGTGGGGTAGGGATGTTTAACTCATTCCTACGAGATTCCTTCGTTTTTTTTTCTTGATAATACACAATTGATATTGTTTTACTAGTATATACCATGTGATGCCCTTGGTTGGCCCAGCTCGAAGAACAAAGCGATCGGTGGCGTTGCTATGGGCACTGAGCGTGTGTGTATGTGACGTAGGGCTCTGGGCAAATCCCTGGTCGTCTGTGATATTCACCACGACTCTTGTGTCGGTACCAACGTTACTAACGAGGTACGGAATCGAGATACTCTGGTTTACGTACAGGGACCCTTGAAAAATACACATCCGCGTAGTTATAACAAACGGCATATCCTTAATCCATGACTCACTATCTGCCACATTCGGAACTCTTCGGCCATTTTCTACGAAAACAACCTCGGATGTAAATGGACGGTTTACAATGTCAGAAATCTGTACACTATAATTACGCTGCAAGTAGATCGTGAAGTAATTTCAATTCAGCAGTTAAACTTAATGACTTAACTCTTGAGAATCTTAATTATGTTTGCAATAATACACTTCACTGGCAATCAATTAAAACTTAGATCAATAAATGCAAGCCAAAACACTACATTCAAATAATAAAATTATTCAAATTTTAAGAACTACATCTACTGATGTACCGGCATACATCCGAGGAGCTTCGAATGTTTCTGCCAATTAAAATTTGTTTTAGGACAGTGTTGGCAGTGAACTTTAATTTTAAAATGACAAGCTGATCGAATGTTTTCCTACATGCCGACCGCCATCATAGGCTACTGGACTTTGCAAAGGGTTAAAATTATTACAACAAAACTAACATCGTGCACATTAAAGGTTTAAAAACCTAAAATAAAACCGGAAACAGGTCACTAACCAGATGTTGGGAGCATAAGCAAATCTATGGACAGTGTGGCTACCAGCTGTGGACTGAGACGCCTGAAAGGATGGCCGGCAGCGTCAACACCCTCAACCGCCACCTTAAACTCCTGAAAAATTCCACTACATGTTATATTCAGATAACAGTTCACATACCGGAGCCGGACACAAGTTTTATGTATATGTACTCAAGCCTGTTTCAAATTCCCTGAGAATATGATTGTACAAGTCCGTTCTTTTTTATGGAACATGTATCCTTTCTAGATATACACGTGCATATAGTTTGCAATATAATGTTTAGAAAAGAAACATACGGATGTGGGTATGACGACGTTGGCCTTGAAGAGTGTCCTCCCGGAAGTCCTGCCACCAAGCTGCTGCAGGCTGGAGGTGGCGAGAGCCGCCCCCGTTGCATTCAACAACAGTATCCGGTCCACGGACGTCAGATTTCCGGCCAGTGGGACCTTCACCTGGACAGTTGTGTTGTCACCTGGGATATGGAACTTAAATACAATGTTTTACTTGGGTAACTGTCTTCAGCAAATTCTTTATTTCTCCTTTTTTTCTATTAAAATAGTCGAGTGGGAGTAACAGGGTATAGTTGCGCTGAGTTGTGCCGTTCGAAGTGGGGGTCCGACATGCAATTCGAAGTGTGTGTGTGGGGGGGGCGGCATGCCATTCGAAGTGAAGGGAGGGGGGGGGGGTCCCACATGTCATTCGAAGTGGGTGTCCGACACATCATTTGTTTTAGTCGCTTCGCGTTGATCTAACCTAGATGCCAATCAAATCTCCACCAAGAGTCTTTTAAGCGCAAATCTTCTTTACTTTGATGCATTATAAAATTAATTTAGAATCTTGAATTGTGTTTTATGTTCTTCTTTAATGTTGATTTAGGTGCGATAAAATCTTTCAGAGCAGTCTTAGCCTTTATAATGTTTACATAGATTTGGTTTGTGCTAAATGGATTAACCATAAATATCATTAAGACTGGAGTATTCTTTTGCATTATAAGGCCTAAATAAAATCGTAATTTGTTAGAAATAAGCATTACGTCACAAAAGCCCTTCGCTTATGCGTAGAATTGAATGTATATATACAGCAATAGGAAAGAAAATGTAAATATTAGTTTGAACGTTTATCCTCATTGTCACACTTTGTGTTTTATATGTTAACGTTACCCACGAGGCGTAGTTCGTTTTATACTAGTACATCATTTTCTTATAAACACTGGCGTAGCTCGATGTGGGCACTAAATACCAGGGCCTGAACATGATTTTCAAAATTGGTTACTCTAAAAGCCCAAAGTGCATTTAAATTGAAGGGGTATGGGATTTTAAGTACCTGCCATGGCCGAGAGTGTAAGATAGGTTCATTCCGACCCGCACAAGGGTTGGGATGAACCTATATTTCAAATGCGGCCATGGTAGATGCCTTCTCTCCCACCTCAGTTTTTCAAAATATATCAAAAATGTATTTCAATTTTTTTTTATTTTTTTTTATTATATCTGTCATGTGTTTCCGTTCCGGATAAAAAACAATCCGACCCTAGAGCACCTGCGTTGCAACGTGCCCGAGGGTCGGATTTTTCTATCCGGAACGGACAAACATGACAGATTTTTTTTTTCTAGCATACCTTGAATTACATTTTTTTGTGAAAACATACATAGATAAAGACATTTTTGTACATTTCACTTAAAAGCGCGTGCGCTGATGTTTGCTGACGTCATGACACGCATTAATTTGTATTCACTACATACGTCAATAAGTTCCCTCGATATCACGTCTTTTAAGGGTTATTTTGTTTTATTTTTAACGTATATTTTTGTAAAGTTAATGTTAATGGAACTCATCTATTTAATTCTCATAATTATGATTACATAAAGTGTATAATAAAAGAAATTGAAAGTTTTACGTCACAGCTCGTGACTCATCTGGCATGGGGGGGGGGGGTGCCAGATGGAGTTTTCTAGCACTGCTGAATTCACTGGAAATGCCTATCCGGTATGCTAGAAAAGGATTTCCAACATGCCCAAATATTTGGATCTTCTTATCTGGGGTGGGAGAAATATGCTTTTGGTAAGAATGTTAGCCAGTCTTTCTATTTAGCGTTTTGTTTTTCCTAAAACCAAATGTGACGCACCTAAACGCATCTTGCATTAAAAGATGGTGTGCGACTCCCGCCTTTCAAACCGGGCATGCACAGATATTCTGATCTAGCTACGCCCCTGTTAAACGAGGCGCATTAAACAAGTAGTTATTGGAGCATAAGATCGTAATATTTGGTCAAAAACTACCGTCAGCTAGTCATACCCGCAATCGGTCTTCCAGTGAGAGGATACAGCCCGAACCCGCTTGAGCCTGGCGTCATCAATTTGTACGAGAAATCGAGGTCAGAATTGGCTGTGACGTCAACAAGAAGCTCGGCCGCTGACGTCCGGGTCACTCGCCACAACCCTGGTACAGGGGCCTGAGGAATAAAATGTATCACTGTTTGAGAGATTAAATACTATGATATAATCTTATATGTTTAACACATTGTATTCATAAATATTGTCATAAAAGTGATGTTGGCCAAAGAAACAAAAATAATCGTATCAAAAAATGTATAACAATTAACGAACTGTTTGTTTAAAGCAATGCGTGTTCCACATACATAATCTTCGCACTCCACATGCATTTTCTATGCCTTCCACATGATTACAAATTTATGAATAATACTTAGTATCATAACACACTTACAAACAATTTGATTATTTCCAACTTCGACCCGAGTGTTTGATTCGTGGCTTTCTTTTTGTCGGTAAAACTTTCCAAACTCCCTGAAGAAAGAATGAACACATTTAACATTGGAGAATACATAAAAGGTGATATAAATTTAAAGTGACTCTCTTATTCAAAATTGATTCGTACATATGTATAACAAACATTTTGACTGATACACCTATATCTACTTACAAAAGTATACATATATGGAAAATATTTATTACTGATAACAAGATTGTAACCGTGTATTTAAGGCTGTAAACGCAAAAATATTAAATGATTGATAAGTGTTAAAATATTTATTGTGATCTACTATAGTCTTATAAGGTAGAAATAATTTTTTGCGCCTTTCTTTCAAATTAAACTCGGTATACTTGATAAGAACCATAGTTTTCGACATTTATTCATCATTGTTGGTAAATCAAAACAATTGTATTACTGTGGTAAATCTTATTTGAGAGTAAGTTTGCATTTTTAAAACTAGTTTCGGCCATATAACATTTTTGCGTGCAAATGAGTGTGCTTTAACTCATTGTGGTAGCCTACCTATTTAACGCTCTCTATACACAGCACAGCTGTTTAATTAGTGTTCATGCTTAAATACCAATGGGACCATATGACAATTTCACATTTTTCATTTAGATTACATCCTGAATGTACAGCCAGTGGAATTGCAGATAGGCATTAAGTACTGCGCTTAATTATAAAAAAATTCAACTTTTAGGTCTGCCTACTGCCACTCATCCGATACACAATCCGTGCGTCAGATTTTGCGTGTCAGCCAATGAAGTAGTATTCCTAAGGAGATATCTGACAACCCAAAATCCATTAAACATATTACAACAACCAACTTTTTATTTAGAAACGAGACGAAACGCGAATTTTTCATTTATTCATTATTTGGTTTTATTAAATGGGTTATTCAGCAGCTGGCTAGTATAGAGGTATTCGATAGGCATCCCCGCTGAACACTAAGAATGTTAAAGTACAACATTTTGATTTGATTGTAAGCTTTTTAAGGTAACGTTAATGTTGATGATGTAAGCAGCCTTCCATTTTCCATTTGATTTATATTTGAGGGTGTGTCATGCGTTGCAGAACATTGCATTTAATTGAATTAAAAAAGTGAATAGTTTACGAGTAATATTGTTCCTTGATTGCGCATCAAGCAATGAAATTTCAGAAGGAAATAAATTGGCTTCCCTAAATTTTAAAAGAAAACAAATTAAGACGGTTAATAACCCCTTTAATCTTGTTTTATTGGCAATATCAGCAAATACACGCCTTTGGCCAACCGCAAAAAAAAATGAAATTACTGGGCTGCAGATAATTTTTTGAGCATTTAATTACGCTGATATTTACAGATTATTTCATTTTAAGAGTGTGATGTTATCTTATTTTTAATTGAAAAGCAAGATTGGTATTCATGAAACATCTGAAGTTATTTTCTTACTTAAAGGCCTAGTTTAAGCTTTCTATAAGTGACCCCCCCCCCGAAATCTTTGTAACCTCTGTGTATTGATCTTAATCTACTTGCCTTGATCCCTTTTATCAGATCTCTGATCTGAGTATCCTGCTGTGCAGTTTTGCAGGTTTTATTTTGGAAGTGGACCCTAAATGGACCTGAGCCAATAAACGAATACACAGGAAATTGGCCCCTACTGTGACATCAGTGCAATTAGCAGGAGATGCACAGCAGGGGATTGTCATGCCAAACATTCCTTTAACGGGGCCTTTAAAGTCGATTTCCTTAAATTTCAAATTCGTTAAAAAAGAAAAGTATAAGTGTTTTAACATAAGAATATGTATATTCAAAACAATCAATGAATATAAAGTATTTATATCTTATGCTTAACTTCAGAAATTGACTGAAGTGACGAAATGAAACTTCTCGATACTTCTTAAGGTTAACACGCTCAGGTAGCTTATTTCAATAAGCCAAAATTCATACTTCAAATTGATTTTGATAATTGAAAACGGGTTTATTTTGATTATCATAAAAATAACTACTATTCAAAGTCTAAACAGTCTTAAAGAAGTAAATTTAATACAAATCATAGCAAAGCAAAAATAGTGAGCTTAGCTTAATCCTGTTATATGAGACTTGAGAAGTTTCGAGAAATTGGTGATGGTCATTTAATATTTTAAACAACTGCTCCGGGGGTTGGTAAAAAAACAAAATGTTTTACAGATAGAGTGATACTTCTAGAGTGAGAAATGTTCTACATTTGAGAGTAAATAATGCACTAGATATACACCCAGTGAAAATACGTCAACACACGTTATCACGTCTGCTATGGAAACAACGGCCATTCTTGTAATTACATTAAATATGATGTTCTACATACAGCCGAACCCCGTTAGCTCGAACTCGCTTGTATCAAATTCCTTGTTAGCTCGAACTGGTTTGGCTCGAATTCCCCGTTGGCTCGAACTGGATGTAAGGACCGATTTCTTTAAACTGAAGGTAAGCATTTCCGCTTGGCTCGAATTTTTCGAGGCTCGAGTTATTCCCACCCGTCCCTGTGTGCTCGAGCAAACGAGGTTCGACTGTATATCTTATATACGAATTTGTAAACTGACCAATAAGAAAAGTTAGGAGGAGGATTTAACTATGAAATCACTACCGGTGATTTCGGTGTTCCATTACTTTTTGAATCAGGGGTCATCTTTTAGCGGATGACGGATCAATTTGTATCGTCGAACACTGACCTGACCGTTAATAAATGACTATTCTTTGCGTGAAAAGTTGAACCTCTTTAAAATGTGAATAAATAAATCTTATGGTCATACTTCGTTGAATTTATAAATTGTATATATTAGTGTTTTTATACCACCCAATCCGATTAGCTACATCAATGTTAATTCCAGTAATGACCAATGTTGAGTATCACCCGAACTGTAGTTGGGTCAGTTTTCAAAGTCGAAATCTGACCAAACAGGCGTTTACAACCAACGGTTTGATCGAAATTGAATGTTGAAATGTTGTCAGGGTCAATTTTAGGTATTTGGCATTTAGGTCAAATTTTCAACGGGCTCAAAATTTAATGTTCAGTTAGTCAAGATGTTTAATGCGCTCACGGGATTGAGATCATCACCAAAAGGTTGGAGCCTCTGTGTGGAGTTTGGTACTCACCGTCAGGTCTGTTAATTTGTAGTGTCGGGAGCGCGTTCAGTGAGCTCTGTAAAGTGATTGTGACGTTCATGGCCATGACGTCAACGGGGATACCGAACGTGCTGTTCATGCCACTCGTCAACCGGAACTTCAGAACGCTCACGGGCGGACGGGACTTCACAGAGTCCTACAATATATGCATATTAAAAAAAAGTTCACCCATAAATTCATTCAAACATTGATAAAGTTTTACACATACATGTATTATAAATACTAAACTAATTAAAAAAACACAACAACATATGTATATAATCAGCTGCAACACTTTACCTTCTAGGATCAGTTTTCTAAAAAAAACAATTGCTGAAAAGTAATTTTTCTACCCTGCGATAATCTCAGTTTGACGTAACGTCAGATATTAGTACCTGCTGCTCTAACGTCAATATCACTTGTTGCAGTGTTTTCAACCCTAGAGGGAACCGTCTTTGGTACAACCACTGCATTAAAGGACTAAAATATTGATAACTAAAATCATCGTAAAAATACGCGTCACTAGTAAACGTTATTTTGATAGATCATCTGGTTTTATATATGTCTGAAACTTTCTTTTTTTCGAGGACTAGCGGCCCAGTGGCGTGAGGTTGGCGGCCTAGCGGCCTATTTTTTTCTATTTTAAAGCAATTGTTCATGCGTTTTCTTGGAAAACAATGATAACTCAATGTTTTTTATTCATACATTAACATAGCGGCCTTAAATTGTTTTCTATTCAGAGCATTTTAATATGCGTTTGGCCTAAAAAAAATGTTTGGTTAGGGTTACATCCTTTTCAAAAATAGGTAGGGTAGGTAGGCTTTTTTTATTATTATTAGGCTTTATATAAGAATGTTATTTTCATCATTGGAGAATGGTGTTAAAGTTATCTTTTGTATAAGCATTTAAGGTTTTAAACTACATATTGAAAAGCAATTAAAAAAAAAGAACAAAATATATATATATATATATATTTATTTATTTTTTAGTTTTTCATTTTTTTTCAAACTGACTATAAAAACGGTAGGATCGGCGCCTATTCCGTAGGTAGGGCAGGGGTGTAGAAATGTTTTGAAGTAGCAGGGAAGATCCCAAAAGTAGGCGGGGGGGGGGGGGTAGTCTGGGTGTCCTTCCCCAGTTAGGGGCCAATGCCCCTTGTGGGATTGAATTTAACCCCTTTTTAACCAAAATTTCTAGTGTTGAACTGTTCTGGTGCATGTTTATTTTGTAACATTTAGGAAACAGGGAAACTTCTGTACTTGAATATGATACTGAATCTGAGAACTACCCCACTGATCTGAGTTTTACCCCACCCCCACCCCCGACCCCACCTCCACCCCCGACCAGTGAGGACCAACTAATAAACCAAATAACTGTCAAATTCAGATTCAGGATACTATTATAACATTCCAGACCGCATGCCTTGCCATTTGCTAGCAATTCCCTCCTAATCGTATGTGTACCTTCTTCTCTACCACTTATATACTTTCAGCCACTGAATCTCTGTGATCCTCTGAAAATTAAACATTTAACTTCATTTTCTGTGGTTCTAGATATCTCACCTGCAGCTAGCTAATTCCGTTTTAATAACAACCAAAAGAAATATCTGGACACTTTGTGACGTTTATTAAAAGCGTACGAAATTTCGCCAAAGGTACATGTAAAATTCATCAAAATAATGGATTATTTTTAGCAGTGACATCACCGCAAGCTTGTTTCATTTTGTTAAACATCCGGATAACACTCGTATACAAAAAGGAATGTTGCGTAAATGGTAATAGGACTAACAGAAGGACAGACACGCTCATGTTGCAAACTTACTACGCTTTTTGGTGTCTGGAAAAAAAATATTCTTTTTTTCACCTTCTATTTCTTCGCTAATCATAAACTTCAAAACATCCCCATGGAGGATGCGACTAATGAGGTCATGTATCGAGCCAATGTTATTGTATTCGGAACGCTGGGAAACCCAAACCTAGAACTTGAAAACATCCCAGAGGGGGATGCGACTAATGACGTCACGAATCGAGCTAATGGTGCATTGTAGTCCGAACGCGTGGAAACCAAAATAAACAATACCATCAATCAGGGTTTTAAACTTATGTAAACATAAAAACATGACAAAAAATAACATATTTTATTTTTGATGATGCGGGGATAAATAGCCGGGTGAAGATGATAAAGTAACCGGGTTATTTTACCGGCTTCCGGCCCATTTCTACACCCCTGGTAGGGTCGGGTAACCCGAACCAAATGTATTTTTTTAGGCCTTATTTCTTCTAAAACGATGATAAAATAACTGTTTTAATGCACACATTTTTAATCTGAAGCGATTATAAATATTTTTTCCAAAAAGTCGATAATGCAGTTCAGCGGCCTAGCGGCGTGAAGTTAGCTTATTTCACGCCGCTACGCCACTAACTTCACGCCGCTAGGCCGCTAACTTCACGTACATGATTTATTGAAAGTCCGCATTAACCCGAAATGGGACTTTGAATGGACAGGCGACTTTACGTTCAGGTTGTGATTTTCACCACCAGTAACATTATTCAAACAAACATTTTTTTCTACTAATAATGTCAGCATGTTAATGTTTACTTTTTGGAACCAAATGGCATGATATTTCAAAACAAATACTTTTTTGTTCACAAGAACATAAGTGAAATGTTACACGCATTTTTTGCAAGACGTTCGAGACAATCATTAAGGTGAAATATTATTTTACACATTCCGTGCTTTCTCAAATAAAACACCAATTTGCATGCAGATGTAATATTGTTCTGCAAAGTAATGTGCAGATTATTTTGCGTTCTTTTGGAAGTAACGTGCAATATATATTTCAACACAGAACATGCCAAAAAACGCGTGTACGAGATAACAGTAGGTACCAGAGTCTGACGTCACGTCATCTATGTTCTTTTTTTTCTGGCTCACAAATATGAAGCAAAATAAAGAAAATATGACACTAACGTTATTCAATTTACGACTTAAATCTAAAGTGAATTAAAAACGTATCTATGATGAATTAAACACGTGTCTGAAGGATTCCGAAAGTCTCCTACCTTGATGATGTCAATGACGGCGGCTATTTCCGACTTCATCGTCTCGTACACGGTACCACCGGAAGCGTCCGCGATTCGATGGTACAAGTCCAGCCCGGTAAAACTCCGCCGCTTCCGGTTACCTGGAGAGAAACGGAAATAAACAATATGAACAAAATGAAAATATGGAATTCAATTTTAATTAGAGCAGCTTTCTGGTTGCTGATTCATGGCGTATTTATATAGTACATGGCATTAGTAGGAAAGTCTCATCCCATTCCAAGAGCTCTTAATGCACCTGTAAATTGTAACCACGCCCCCCCCCCCCCCCCCAAAGGTCCGGGGAATAGCGGGGACTTTGACTTTGGTCCAGCCAAGTCCGGGTAAGACCCCCGCCTTGCGGGGACGAACTGGTGGAAAAAAATCCCTGCCAAATACCCCCACACCCCAGGGACCATACGTAAGTCCCATTCCCCACTATATTTTGCGCGAAGACAAAACCACGACATTCACCCGGCCCTGCGGGGCCACCTGGAAGGTGAAACCACGGCCCATTTCCCCGGCTATTCCCGGTATACCCCCGGACATGGGGGGCCGTAGTTACAATTGACTGGTGCATAATTCACTGGGTCAATGCCGAAAGTATAATATATGGGTTTTGGTCAATTATGGCATCGTCATGTAAAAATGACTTTCTTTTATTAAATGTATTTATTTTTTGCGTTTTACGAATACTAAATTTATACTATTTCTCCGCATCTTTATAACTTTTAATGAAATTTAAATTTATTTAATATCATTCCTCTTTACTATGTGTCTTTTGAAGTAAGTGTAACAATTAAAACTAATAAATATGAATAAATAAATAAATGACGTATGAATAAATTAGTTAATTAGTTAGTGAGGGTGAGCAAGCGAACGGACGAACAACGCACGAACACTATCGAACGAACGAATGAACGAATGAATAGATTAATAACTTATTATATCAAAAATAAATGGCAAAACTGTTAAAAGGTGAAGATTCAGTAAAAAACAGTTATTACCTCCGTCTCCGTTGTATTTTTGTATAAAAGTTGAAGCATTTTGAAAAGTATTTCCCACCAGGTCAAATTGATCTTCCAACGTTGAAAATGGTGTTGACTTTTCCGACGAAATATTGCCGGAAGATATGCTGACACCAAACAACAACAACAACAACAACAACTTCAACAAAGGATCACAATTGATCATGATAATTTTCTTTAAACATTAAAAGATTTTTTCCTATGTATTAACTAATATCACGAAGTGTTTGGAATGTATGTTACAGTACCGACGGACAAATACTTAAATGGATTAACTATCTGCCGACTTATGTTTTTACCAACAAGACACTTGACACTCGATTTAAAGAAAAGGCGAAGATATAAGTAAAATCACATTCGTTTTCATTCAGAACATTTTTTTGTCATTGAGGACAAGGGAATTTAATTTTCTTGGTTCCGCTGCTTCTCTGAAACCTTTTTGAACGTTTTTCTTCTTCAACTTTTTCTTCAACTTCTTCTTCGTCTTCTTCTTCAAGTTCGTCTTCAACTTCGTCTTCGTCTTCATTTACATATATATGACCATTCCACTTTCCAACATCCCATATCAGAGTGTCCTTCTCTGTATAGGAAACACACACAGTAGTTCATTTGGCCTTAATATATATAACCATGATCTAATCCTAAATTCCATACCGTGTTAAGGACCCTTCTTCGCCAAAACACGGTACCTTGCCCGCAATAATGTACAAAGAACTTCTCTTAACCAAAGCAGCAATGTCATCTTGAGATGATAAAAAGTGAGTCTAGCACGTGTATGGTTGTCACCGCAAGGACAGTTCACTTAATTTGGATGAAAAATGGTATTGTTTGTGTACGTTTGTTTCTATAAGGAAAAGTGGCGTAGGAAGCAACATTAAATTAAAAAGTCATCTTCTTATAACCACAAACTATGTAAATGATTGAGTATGGAACCGTATATAGTATATACTTGCGAAGCGATCTTGAAGTATGGAAGCGTATATCGTTTATACTGGCGATGCGATCATGAAGTATCAAAGCGTATATTGTACATACCGATAGAGTGATCATGTAGTATGGAAGCGTAAAACGTTTATTATAATGAATCGATCATGTAGTGTAGAAGCATGAATCGTCAAAGCGTATATCGTATACATTGATAAGCCGATGACTTGATCATTTAATATGGAGGCGTATTTCGTATATATAGACGGTGTGATCATGTAGTATGGAAGCGTATATCGTATATATAAATGATTCGATCGTGTAGTATGGAAGCGTATATCGTATATATAAATGATTCGATCGTGTAGTATGGAAGCGTATATCGTATATATAAATGATTTGATCGTGTAGTATGGAAGCGTATATCGTGTATATAAATGATTCGATCGTGTAATATGGAAGCGTATATCGTATATATAAATGATTCGATCGCGTAGTATGGAAGAGTATTTCGTATATATAAATGATTCGATCGCGTAGTATGGAAGAGTATTTCGTATATATAAATGATTCGATCGCGTAGTATGGAAGAGTATTTCGTATATATAAATGATTCGATCGCGTAGTATGGAAGAGTATTTCGTATATATAAATGATTCGATCGCGTAGTATGGAAGAGTATTTCGTATATATAAATGATTCGATCGCGTAGTATGGAAGAGTATTTCGTATATATAAATGATTCGATCGTGTAGTATGGAAGAGTATTTCGTATATATAAATGATTCGATCGCGTAGTATGGAAGAGTATTTCGTATATATAAATGATTCGATCGTGTAGTATGGAAGAGTATTTCGTATATATAAATGATTCGATCGTGTAGTATGTGTATATAAATGATTCGATCGTGTAGTATGGAAGCGTATATCGTATATATAAATGATTCGATCTTGTAGTATGGAAGCGTATATCGTATATATAAATGATTCGATCTTGTAGTATGGAAGCGTATATCGTATATATAAATGATTTGATCTTGTAGTATGGAAGAGTATTTCGTATACAGAATATTAATATAGTGATGCTGTGATCGTGCAGTATGGAGTATCTACATATTGTATTCGATTTTACTACATATATCACGACATTTTAAAACTTATTTTGTCGACAAATTTAGTTGAAAACGTCATATCGATATCATAAACTACTAACAGATAAAGCACACTTCAGTGAAATAGCTGAGAGTATATCACATTTTATTTCACCTACGGGGGTAGCGGCGAAGTAAGTGGTAAGCTGTAATATTTGTTGTTTGTGACCATGTGGAAGTATGCATATGATAAATCACCATTCCATAGTTGAATCTTCCGCGTTCTTTGTAAAGTTAAGGCAAATGACGTGAAGGCAGTGAACCCTTGTGTGTCGCCTTCGACCCAAGATAATTTATTAATAATTTTTATGTTTGATACACTTCGATATCACGTCTCAAGTGTCAGTTAAGTTTGAAAAAACCTTCCCGGGGACATCTGACAAAGTGGTCACAATCACAGTGTTTACACGCCCTTTGGGGAGATCTCCTCAGGGAGTCGTGCGGTGTTAGTGGTTTACGTAAATTGATATTTCCCAAAACAGTGTTCTGCCATTAGGGCGATTTTCAATAATTTGCAGTTAAATCCATGTCTCAATCTAAAAATTCGGAAATTAGAGTGGTTAAAATGAAAGAAAACTAGTATCTTATCATATTTATAAAATAATTATTTTTGTTTTAAGTCACAATAAAAAAGCAGTTTGTTTCGGGTAACTCAACCGACTCGCACAAATACCTGTGGCCCGTACCCGACCGACTCGCACAAATACCCGTGACCCGTACTCAACCGACTGGCAAAAATACCTGTGGCCCGTACCCGACCGACCCGCACAAATACCCGTGACCCGTACTCAACCGACTCGCAAAAATACCTGTGACATGTACTCGGCCGACTCGCACAAATACCAAGGCCTGTGCCCGACTGACCCGCACAAATACCTGTGACTCGTACTCGAGCGACTCGCACAAAAACCTGTGACCCGTACTCGACTGATTTACACAAATGTCCGTGACCCGTACTCAACCGACTCGCAAAAATACCTGTGACCCGTACTCGACCAACTCGCACAAATACTCGTGACTCGTGCCCGACTGACCCGCACAAATACCTGTGACCCATACTCGACTGATTCGCACAAATACCCGTGGCCCGTACTCAACCGACTAGCAAAAATACCTGTGACCCGTACTCGACTGATTCGCACAAATACATGTGACCCGTACTCGACTGATTCGCACAAATACCTGTGACCCGTATTCGACTGATTCGCACAAATACATGAGACCCGTACTGGACTGATTCGCACAAATACCTGTGACCCGTACTCGACTGATTCGCACAAATACATGTGACCCGTACTCTACCAACTCCCATACACACATGTGACCTGTACTGGACCGACTCTCACACACACATGTGACCCGTACTCGACCAACTGGCACAAACACACCACACATGTGACCCGTACTCGACCAACTGGCACAAACACCTGTGACCCGTACTCTACAAATTCTCACAAACACCTGTGACCCGTAATCGATCGACTCGCACAAGCTCCTTCTACACATACTCGACCGACTCTCACAAATACCTGTGACCCATACTCGACCGACCCGAACAAACTCCTTCTACACGTACTCGACCGACTCTCACAAATACCTGTGACCCATACACGACCGACCCGCACAAACTCCTTCTACACGTACTCGACAAATTCTCACAAATACCTGTGACCCCTACTCGACCGACCAGCACGAAAAACATTTGACCCGAGTGTTTTTCGATGGTCATAAAAAAAAATTCACAACTCATTGAAATTAATTAAGAAATAATGGAGTTACAAAAAAGAACAAAATAAAGCACTACCTTCCATCCCACACTTGAAAAACGCTGCCTTCCTATCAAAACCATACAGAAACACTACCTTCCTATCAACACCTGGTATAACACTACCTTTCTATCAACACCATACAGAAACACTACCTTCCTATCCACACCTGATAAAACACTACCTTCCTATCAACACCTGGTATAACACTACCTTCCTATCAACACCATACAGAAACACTTCCTTCCTATCCACACCTGATAAAACACTACCTTCCTATCCACACCTGGTAAAACACTACCTTTCTATCAACACCATACAGAAACACTTCCTTCCTATCCACACCTGATAAAACACTACCTTCCTATCCACACCTGATAAAACACTACCTTCCTATCCACACCTGGTAAAACACTACCTTCCTATCCACACCTGATGAAACACTACCTTCCTATCCACACCTGATGAAACACTACCTTCCTATCCACACCTGGTAAAACACTACCTTCCTATCCACACCTGTTAAAACACTACCTTCCTATCCACACCTGATAAAACACTACCTTCCTATCCACACCTGATGAAACACTACCTTCCTATCCACACCTGGTATAACACTACCTTTCTATCCACACCTGGTATAACACTACCTTTCTATCCACACCTGGTAAAACACGACCTTTCTATCCACACCTGGTATAACACTACCTTCCTATCCACACCTGGTATAACACTACCTTCCTTTCCACACCTGATGAAACACTACCTTCCTATCCACACCTGTTAAAACACTACCTTCCTATCCACACCTGGTAAAACACTACCTTCCTATCCACACCTGATGAAAAACTACCTTCCTATCCACACCTGGTATAACACTACCTTCCTATCCACACCTGATAAAACACTACCTTCCTATCCACACCTGATGAAACACTACCTTCCTATCCACACCTGTTAAAACACTACCTTCCTATCCACACCTGGTATAACACTACCTTCCTATCCACACCTGATGAAACACTACCTTTCTATCCACACCTGGTATAACACCACCTTTCTATCCACACCTGGTATAACACTACCTTTCTATCCACACCTGGTATAACACTACCTTCCTATCCACACCTGGTATAACACTACCTTCCTATCCACACCTGATGAAACACTACCTTTCTATCCACACCTGGTATAACACCACCTTTCTATCCACACCTGGTATAACACTACCTTTCTATCCACACCTGGTATAACACTACCTTCCTATCCACACCTGGTATAACACTACCTTCCTATCCACACCTGATGAAACACTACCTTTCTATCCACACCTGGTATAACACCACCTTTCTATCCACACCTGGTATAACACTACCTTTCTATCCACACCTGGTATAACACCACCTTTCTATCCACACCTGGTATAACACTTCCTTCCTATCCACACCTGATGAAACACTACCTTCCTATCCACACCTGATGAAACACTACCTTCCTATCAACACCTAAAAAAACACTACCTGTCTACCCACACCTGGAAAAACCACTACCTGCCTACACATGCCTGAAAAAAACTACCTGCCTACCCACACCTGAAAAAAACTACCTGCCTACACAAATGTGAAAAAAACAACAACATTACCTTCCTACCCACACCTGAAAAAACACTACCTTCCTACCCAGACCTGAAAAAACACTACCTTCCTACCCAGACCTGAAAAAACACTACCTTCCTATCCACACCTGATTAAACACTTCCTTCCTATCCACACCTGAGGAAACACCGCCTTCCTAAACACTACGTATCTACCAACACCTGAAAAAACACTACCTTCCTGTCCATACCTGAAAAAACACTACCTTCCTATCCACACTTTAAAAACACTACCTTCCTATACACACCTGAAAGATACACTATCTTCCTACACACACTTGCCAAAAACACGACCTTCCTACCCAATTCTGGAAATGCACCACCTTCCTACCTACACCTGAAAACCGAAAAAAGGAAGCCGAAAAAAATACTACCTTCCTTTCCACACCCGAAAAAATCACTACCTTCCTACCCACACTTGCAAAAAAAACACTACTTTCCTACCCACACTTGCAAAAAACACTACTTTCCTACCCACACTTGCAAAAAACACTACCTTCCTACGACTTGCAAAAAACACTACCTTCCTACCCACACTTGCAAAAAACACTACCTTCCTACGACTTGCAAAAAACACTACTTTCCTACCCACACTTGCAAAAAACACTACCTTCCTACGACTTGCAAAAAAACAGTACCTTCCTACCCACTCTTGCAAAAAACAGTACCTTTCTACCCACACTTGCAAAAAACAGTACCTTCCTACCCACACTTGCAAAAGACAGTACCTTCCTACCCACACTTGCAAAAGACAGTACCTTCCTACCCACTCTTGCAAAAAACAGTACCTTCCTACCCACACTTGCAAAAAACAGTACCTTCCTACCCACTCTTGCAAAAAACACTACCTTCCTACCCACACTTGCAAAAGACAGTACCTGCCTACCCACGCCTGAAAAATCACTACCGTCCTACCTACACATGAAAAAACACTACCTTCCTACCCACACCTGAAAAACACTACCTTCGTACCTACACATGAAAAAACACTACCTTCCTACCCACACCTGAAAAAACACTACCTTCCTACCCACACCTGAAAAAAAACTACCTTCCTACCCACACCTGAAAAAACACTACTTTCCTATCCACTTTTGCAAAAAAACCACTAAGTTCCTATCCACTCCTGCAAAAAACACTACCTTCCTATCCACTCCTGCAAAAAACACTTCCTCCATTTCCACACCTGAAAAATACGGATCGGGTAACACCAAACAAACAATTGATCATTTGTGGCCTTACGATATAACATTCGTGTGAGTCCATCAGCTTCTTTACGAGCTTTTTTGGACGATTTCCATTGAATATTATGATTGCAAAACGAGTCGTAGGGTTTTGGTACAACACACAACCAGTATAACCTGTCATCTGTGTTGTATAAAATATTTTTAATGACTCGATAACAAATAGGAATACATATTCTTGGCTTGAAAATGTTAAGAATTTTATTGATGACCGTGGCTTAAGTTATATTTGGCAAAATCAGTAATATGAAGAGTCCAATGAATCGTTGTTAAATCTAGTGGAAACCTCATTATGAAACCAGTATATACAAACTCGCAATAGCAAAGTGAACGTATCCCCAAAATGTTATAATTATCGAATATATAAAACAGAGCACAAACTGGAGGAATTTTATTGTACATTACCTGACTTATATGTACAGCCCCTTGTAAACTTTAGACTATGTAATAACCACTTACCTGTTGAAAAGGGCTTGGACTAAATAGAATTGATCGTAAATGTATGTTTTGTAACCTAAACGAAATTGGAGACGAATTCCATTACCTCTTTAGATGTACACACTTTAATATCGAACGAAAAATTAATTACCTTATGTTAATAAAAATACTGTAAATATTCTCGGATTTAAATCTATTATGAACGAGAATACTGAAACAAAGCTAGTTAATGTAAGCAAATTTGTCATGACAATATGTTAAACACTGCAAACCCCACCTGGCATGGACTAAATCTCACGTCAACAGTATGTTAATATCCAAACCCTTAAGATCTCACTAATTACAATTTGTACTTCGTTAGATTTTTTTTAGCTGTATTAAGATACCTTACAGCCTGGTTGAACACCAAATTTGTTCTATATTACAAATGTAATTTGTATTAAATGTATTTACCTCTTTTCACATCCTGTATGTGCTGAGTGTATAATAAAACTGTAAAACTTTACCCCGCCAGATATGTCTTGCAAATGCTGGGCCCGACATTGTCATATGTATATTAAAAATATCCTTTTTTGTGTCCACTGTTTCTATAAAAAGATATATATTTATATATATTTAAATATGTATAAAATAATAAATATTGATATAGCATTAGCGACATCACTGGGTTAACCTTATTTGATAAGCAAGGGAATGGAAATAAACTTATGGGAATTCGCTTATTTTATATTAACAAGTATTTTTTTATTTTATATGGGACAATACATATTCATAATTCGCTATTCTATTAAAAATATTTCTTTTTGTAAGGGAGGTAAATCATGCAAACCATTATTTAGTTTATTAAAGCGTGTTGTTCCCCTTCCAGCAATCAAATTTAAATAATCGGCTTTCATAAAGGCAATAGATCAATATCGATTATCGGGCAAGAACGGGTACGCATAGATCATCTAATTAAGGAAACAGATGTGTACATGTTCTAATATTGGGAATATATTTATTCAGGACATTATTAAAGCCGGATAAATTGTGAGTATATTTTAACATAACTCGAATAGGAATGTTAAATTTAATTTAAGGTAAATTTACTCCATATTCAACAGCTTTTAATTGACCTGTTTTCTCGTATTCTCAAATTACCTGTAATGTAACCACAGTTCATCACTTCATTTAGCAGTATCACGCGGTGTCAATTATGATTGTTTTCATACAACGTTGAAATCACATGCCCTGAACTTTCGACACGTGTTCGAAAGATGTTCACATAACTCATGTTTAATATAATAGATGATAGATGATGGCAGATGGAACGACGTTTATTTATACGAAGTATTAGGTTTCCTGTTTTGAAGCGTTCTCAAGTTTGTATAAGTGGTATGTATTCTTCGTTGAGCATATTTAGGTGGTGCAAACTTGCGTCTCAAAACTAGACTAATGTAGCTTAGTATGACATATAAGAAATTAAACAGCGTAGACAAAATGGCATTCTTATAAAAGATTCGTACAATGTAAACATTTTGAATTCAAACCAAAAATCATCAAAATACGTGATGTTTTTAAGAAATTATTGGATGGATTCTCTCCCTCTGTAAATAGAGGGCTATGAATTATTGGATTAAATTTTAGAACAGTCCCGATATTTCGATGTACATTATTTACTTGTTTCATAACAGTAACGAATAGCGTACTCGCACAATGATTGCACAAGTCATTGAAAATATTTTGAAATGGCTATTTATTTGTACGTCTTTTTAGCACAATACATATTGAATGGTGTGAAAAACAAACACAGATCCCTGCCACTAAGTTCCTAAACCACACGACAGGCCATTTGTTTGGACGTGTAGATGACCTTCTTTTACTATTGATGTTCTAGATTCCTATAATACAATGCTGTTTATGGTCGTCCCCATTGCCGGATCCGTGTGGCCTGCACGGTAGAAGATACGAAGAAACCAATTGATTTGATTTTATCTCTCTTACCAACACCATCTATTTTACTGTTTTCTCTTTTACAGATAGATGTCCGCCTCGGCAGTTACACATAGTGGCTAACCCGCCCTTAATATTTACTTCTTATAGGACACTTATAGAATGTGATCCTTATTTCAGACACAACCATATGCTCCTTATATCAGACTAAAGCATTATTCTCCTTATTTCAGACTCAACTGTATGTTCCTTATATCAGACTCAACTGTATGTTCCTTATTTCAGATTCAACTGTATGTTCCTTATTTCAGACTCAACTGTATGTTCCTTATATCAGACTTAAACATTATGTTCCTTATTTCAGACTCAACCATATGCTCCTTATTTCAGACACAACCATATGCTCCTTATTTCAGACTCAGCTATATGCTCCTTATTTCAGACTCAACTATATGCTCCTTATTTCAGACTCAACCATATGCTCCTTATTTTAGACTCAACCATATGCTCCTCATTTCAGACACAACCATATGCTCCGTATTTCAGACTCGACCATATGCTCCTTATTTCAGACACAACCATATGCTCCTTATTTCAGACTCAACCATATGCTCCTTATTTCAGACACAACCATATGCTCCGTATTTCAGACTTAACCATATGCTCCTTATTTCAGACTAAACCATTATCTTTCTTATTTCATACTCAACTGTATGTTCCTTATTTCAGACTAAACCATATGTTACTTATTTCAGACTCAACCATTTGCTCCTTATTTCAGACTAAACTATTATCTTTCTTATTTCAGACACAACCATATGCTCCTTATTTCAGACTCAACTATATGCTCCTTATTTCAGACTCAACCATATGCTCCTTATTTCAGACTCAACCATATGCTCCTTATTTCAGACACAACCATATGCTCCGTATTTCAGACTCGACCATATGCTCCTTATTTCAGACACAACCATATGCTCCTTATTTCAGACTCAACTATATGCTCCTTATTTCAGACACAACCATATGCTCCGTATTTCAAACACAACCATATGCTCCGTATTTCAGACTCAACCATATGCTCCTTATTTTAGACTAAACCATTATCTTTCTTATTTCAGACTCAACTGTATGTTCCTTATTTCAGACTAAACCATATGTTCCTTATTTCAGACTCAACCATTTGCTCCTTATTTCAGACTAAACCATTATCTTTCTTATTTCAGACACAACCATATGCTCCGTATTTCAGACTCAACTATATGCTCCTTATTTCAGACTAAACCATATGCTCCGTATTTCAGACTCAACTATATGCTCCTTATTTCAGACTCAACTATGTGCTCCTTATTTCAGACACAACCATATGCTCAGTATTTCAGACTCGACCATATGCTCCTTATTTCAGACACAACCATATGTTCCTTATTTCAGACTCAACCATTTGCTCCTTATTTCAGACTAAACCATTATCTTTCTTATTTCAGACACAACCATATGCTCCGTATTTCAGACTCAACTATATGCTCCTTATTTCAGACACAACCATATGCTCCGTATTTCAGACTCAACTATATGCTCCTTATTTCAGACTAAACCATATGCTCCGTATTTCAGACTCAACTATATGCTCCTTATTTCAGACTCAACTATGTGCTCCTTATTTCAGACACAACCATATGCTCAGTATTTCAGACTCGACCATATGCTCTGTATTTCAGACACAACCATATGTTCCTTATTTCAGACTCAACCATTTGCTCCTTATTTCAGACTAAACCATTATCTTTCTTATTTCAGACACAACCATATGCTCCGTATTTCAGCTCAACTATATGCTCCTTATTTCAGACTAAACCATATGCTCCGTATTTCAGACTCAACTATATGCTCCTTATTTCAGACTCCACTATATGCTCCTTATTTCAGACACAACCATATGCTCCTTATTTCAGACTCAACTATATGCTCCTTATTTCAGACACAACCATATGCTCCTTATTTCAGACTCAACTATATGCTCCTTATTTCAGACACAACCATATGCTCCTTATTTCAGACACAACCATATGCTCCGTATTTCAGACTCAACCATATGCTCCTTATTTCAGACTAATCCATTATCTTTCTTATTTCAGAGTCAACTGTATGTTCCTTATTTCAGACTTGACCATATGTTCCTTATTTCAGACTCAACCATATGCTCCTTATTTCAGACTAAACCATTATCTTTCTTATTTCAGACACAACTATATGCTCCTTATTTCAGACACAACCATATGCTCCGTATTTCAGACTCAACTATATGCTCCTTATTTCAGACTTGACCATTTGCTTCTTATATCAGACATTGTACAAGCACTCCTTGATCCATATTTCAGACGCAACCATGGTGTGGGACGAGTGGTTCAACTTTCTGCGCTTCTGGTACCTACAGTGGGAGCTCAACACGTCTCTCTACATGCTCGAACCCGCGGAGAAAGCCATAATTCGTATCCTTTTCACTGAAGACGAATTTTAGCTAATATGATGGTGAGAACGTTCATCTGCATTGAACTTGACACAATCGTGTCGGTGTCCTGGCTCTAAGCCAGTACCTATGTCATGTATAATAGGCATTAAGATTTTGCCTCTACGGTGGGGATCAAATATACGCTGCTTTGAGTGCACTTCTAGTTTGCGAAGTCACCGGAGTTTCTAAAGACGTTAGTCCCGGTGAGGATAAAAGTCTTGCGAGTCCGTGGCGCATGGTGCATAGACAGACTGTTATGTATGTGAGAGATACCCAGGGCCCGTATTCAACAACGTCCTGAGTTTGAAACTCAGACATCCCCCACCCCCACCCCGCCGCCTAAAACAATGTAAAAGATGCTGTTATACGAGAAAATATGGTGTGTTTTTTCTGTTCCTTTTCATATATTCCGTTCTTCAATCAGAGACACACATCTTTTGCTAAAATGGATTATTTTATAAATATTTTGAAACATCAGAAATTCAATTTTTCTAAGACTGAGTCTCAAACCAGAAATACGGCCCCTGGGTCTTTAACGTGTGCTAGTGTCCTGCATCGTCACACAGGACCCCCGCTTTACGTCCTTCCCGGAAGACGGTTAGTGTGTTGTAATTGTTAGACGTGGGATCGAACCAGCACCCTCTGTGTTAATAGTTAAGTCTCTTCCAACTCGATCACGGATCAGCCACTTATGAGGCGGACACTTACGCCATTTAACAAACCTATGCTAACTTGAATTATAAATTGCATAATAATTATCATAAATAAACGTTTAATTAGGGTATTATCGAACACACGAAGGTCTGCCCTCCTGTGGGTTGACTGGAATTAAAGAGGCTCTAGTATTATTGCAACCAATGTAAAAACATAGCAAACAATAGACTTGAATTTGCCTAAAAGTCGATTTCGAGAATCTTTCGGTCCGTGGTTTGAATTTGAATGATACGTCGCCGTTTGTCTAAACCATGACTCCTCCGCGTACCCAAATGAATCAAGCATTAATCAAGCATTAATAAGTGGGCATAATTAAACACGATTTAGTCTATTAAAGACATTAGTTGTTGATTATTTACTTAACCACGACTGTGGAACAAGTTATCGCAACATTATATTTATCACGTTCGTTGGCACGATGCCGTACGCGAGAGAATGTTCGTATGACGTAGAGAAAATCTGAGTACCTGGAGGATACCCTCTTGTCCGGGTTGGTGACCATAAACCAAACTCAAATGCGCCAGAAACAAACTCGTGACGCCTTGAAGCCACTGCACTTACCCGAAATCCATTTCAGTGCATATATTAGAATAACCATTGGCACACGACTTCAAAGTAATCGAACCAAAGAATAGTGGGTGGTCAATGATTAAATGTATTACATTTATAGAAAAGATCACTGAGTGTTTATCTGCTATGGCAGACTCGAGACATGTCAAAATAATTTAAAAACATTTCCCAGATCGCTCATTATTGTAGCTACATGTGATCTTATACATTTTCGTTTGGAAAAGTATTTTTATTTTCCTTCTGTTTAAGTGTGCTCTTTGTAACAATGTACGTTCACGAGTATGACCTTGACCTGTCTCCTCAGATACTATAACCATAGCAATAATCGGGGTGTTGGTATTGGCGACGGTCACCTACCTACCTGGCCATCTCATCATGATGGTGCACTTCCTGCACGGGGTTATCATGGGCAACGACACCTAGCAACGAGAGAAACTTTAGGGACCGTCTTCATAAAGAAAACTTAGTGAAAAAAATCAACTTGATGCTGTTTTCTATTTTAGAGCGATTATTTTGAAAGACCTCTATCTATTTTTTTAATATTTAGACCATTTTCTTGCTTGTTTTCCTACATTTATTGTAAAACTATCCGTAATTTCCATTTAATTTCACTTAGAAATTAGGCAAACCTTCACTATGTTGAACTTGTTCACTAAGTTGCTTCGGGATATTGGGCTCTGGGCACTTAAGGATGAATAATGTTTGTTCCGTCCATTGTACGTATAGTTACATTTTGTCCCCAATTTCTCGAACAAGCTTAAGTTCATGTACATCTTTATGATTATATGATTCGAGTTAGTTTCGCATATTAAACTGTTTTGAGACTGATGTAAGCAAGTTATTTTGCTAACTAAAATAGGATTCTTAACCCTGTAGTGCTGAATATGTTTCTAAAAGTTGAGGCCAGTTGTTTGGTGACTGAATCAAGAACTCATCTGAACCTGAAACTCTGCTAGCGTCGATTGGACTGTTCCAGACGTTTTCAGTCTTGTAATGTTTCGCCTGTACTGTACGTGTATTCTGGCATCAATTGTGGAGTTCCGGCGTATCCTAGCAACAGTAATTGAGTTCCGGTGAATCCTAGCAACAGTAATTGAGTTCCGGTGAATCCTAGCAACAAACGCGGAGTTCCGGTGTATCGTAGCAACAGTAGTGGGGTTCTGGTATATCCTAGCAACAATAGTGGAATTCTGGATGTTTTTCGAACTTTTCGGCCATGTGCTTTGAGGCGTGTTTTAAGTTCTGTACATCAATTGTTTTGGAGTTCGTATGTGTATCCAATTTGTGTGACTGGTGTGTTCGATCAGTGTTTTCTTGACAGTTATGCATGTGATTAATATTGCTTAAAGACTTAAAGAAAGTGTTAAGAAGCATGTATATGAAATACGATGACATTAACAATGAAATGAGGTCACGATCGTTCATTGATGGATGTATATATTTTTTGTAATTTATTTTGTATTTATAAATTGTATATCCGGGGTCCATATTGTCCATTCATGGTGGAACTACACCTACACTGATGTTTGGAATACACGTAACATGTTAGTTAGCCTATGTAAATATATGTTATATAACTAATGATGCGTTTGTTATTTTGTAAAATATGTAACTTATCATACTGTATTACAAAACTGTAACGTAAGTACGGAAAATATGTCTTCGCTGCCTTTGCTTTTTGTCGCTTGAGATACTGAATACGTTGATACATTAATTTATTTATCGTCGTGTTAACGTTTTTCTACGCCATATTAAATGAAACCACAAATATTTACTAAACATGCAGTTTGTTTGTTGTTTATTGTGTTAACTATTATTTTTCGCAAAGCTGAATGTCCCTACACTACTAGATATTCATTGACCAGGAAGACTTTCATTTTAGCTCGACTATTCGAAGAATAAGGAGGTTATACTATTCGCCCCGTCGTCGGCGTTGGCCTCCGGTTCAAGTTACATGGCAATTTGGCATTTTAACTTATAGCTGCAATACCTTTCATTCAATTGACTTAATACTTCACACAGCTGTTCAGGGCCATCTCGCAATGGGGCTACATAACTCCATATTATCCTAAATATAAATTATGTCCCCTGGTTGACTTAGAAACTTAAGTTAATGTTTAAGGGCACATTGTGTCAGGTTAAAATTTTAGGGCAGTTTGGCATTTTTACTAACAACTTCTATAGGTTATATATCCTTCATATCATTGACTTAATACTTCAAACATTTATTGACGACATGCAATCTTAGAGTAAAGTTACATAACACCATTTCATCTTAAATACAAGTTATAGCCCCTGATTGACTTAGGAACTTAGGTTAATGTTTAGGGCACACTGTGTCCGATTAAAGTTTTAGGGCAAATTGAGATTTTCACAAATTACTTCTATACCCTTCGTTCGATTGGCTTAATACTTCACACAGTTGCTAACAGCCATCACACAATTGGGTTACATAACTCCATATGATCCTAAATACAAATTATGGCCCTATTTAATTTCTCGACTGAAGTTTTAAACTCGGGTAAAAAAACTGTTCATTAAATGGCCTTCAAACTTTAAACATAAACAGATCGCACAAATTAGGTAACATAACTCCATATTAACCCTTAATACAAAAATATGGCCGTAGATATTTACTTTTTTATATTTTTAACCAAAGTGAAAAGTGAAACCCGGTTATTAGAATGACGTTCTTCGTAGTTCGGGCGGGCCAGCGGGAGGGCGGAATCGAACTCACCTATGGTATCAAATAAATTTGATTAGGTTTGACATATTGTGACCAATCTAAACAGGAATCTTACTGGAAGAGTTTATGGAGACCTTTCAAAGGATTGCGTTTAAAGTAATAAGCTTAGATAATACAACATACAACAACGGAACCATCAGTGGTCTCTTGTTGTTGTTGTTGTTCTTGTCAATTTAAGTCTGCCCGCGAGCTGTAATGGCTGCAGCAGTATGGCTTGGCCCATTCACATCCCATCAGTTGATTGGATATTAGCCAAAGGAGTAATTTTGTACCCGAAATGCCGCGAGACCTAAGATAAAGGACATCACGGGTGGTCTCACAGCTCTGACTATTAATCATGATTTTCTAGTCTTGACTAGTTATAATTTAGATAATTGATATTACATGCACATGTTTTTAATTAATCATTAACTTGTAAGAATGGTGTATTATAAAGAATGAGTAGGACTCTTGGCCAGTTCATTGACAAGAAAGCGTTTTTGAGAACAGGACGTTTATATAGGGTCACATAATTATTCAAATATTGAAAATTATTTAAAACCAGAGAGTGCGATGACATTTTCCCCCATTAATGGACTGGTGAACACAACAGCATTCTTCACGGCTGCGAAACAGTTGCTCCAGCTCTAGGAGATGTGTATAAAAAAGAGCAAAAGATGTGTATAAAAAAGAGCAAATGACACTTCCGAGCTAGAGCAAAAGAACGGATATCATCGTAAAACGTAAGCATGACTAGTTATTTTATCTAATATCACAATTATGAGGGCTTCTTTGAGAAATCGGGGAATGCAGTGCCATATAAATATGTTTAATCTTCACACGTATTTCGGTTATTTTGTAGACGGAATGACCTAGCTCGACATTCGATAATATATGGTCAAATTTCAATGTCGATCTGTACGGAATTTTAGCTCGACGTTCGATTATATATCGTCAAATTTCAATGTCGGGCTACAATTCTACTGAGCAGCATTCTGCTTCCCGAGTTCTTGAGTACAAAAATGTATGCAAGTCAACGGGGTTTTGAAATATAAAACTGTCCATGAACAGACTCTTAGTGAATGGCCATCTGCATAGGACCTTCATAAGCCTAAGGATGCAGTTTTCACAAGTGAATGCATGTAGTTCACCTGGGCGAATCTAGGAGTTTCCATTAGGAGGGGCGTAACTAAGAGGCGTTATTGCGCCTCTCCCTCCGAAACATAGTTTCGTGTTTAAAGTGTTGACATGGGGAGGGGGTACTCCCCTAAGAATTTTTTTTAACAATTTCTAGTCCGAATGGTGCAATTTGGGCGTATTTTGTTTTCTTTGTATTATATAAATTAAAAAGTAAACTTGGACGATATAAGGGGGGGGGGGGGGGGGGGGGGGCGGTGCACCCTCCTGGATTCGCTAGTGGTTCAAACTATATATAATTATGTAATATTCGGCGCGGCAGACTGAGTGAAATACATCTTAATGTTTGGAGAGTGAATTTCAGTAACGAAATGAAGGTTTTAAAAGATTATATAAAAGAGGAAACTCGCGATCTCAGCAAACATATATTCCACCCGAGAAGTTGTTTTTCTTCTCACACTCGTGAAATGAAATACACTGAAATCGGCAACTTTTCTGGTTCTTGCATGGTTATTTTAGATGATTTTATGGAACAATGTAATTAAAAAATGCATACTATGTGTTCCCCGTGGGGCGCCCCTCGTGCACATTTTAACATATCAATCAAATGTAGGCCTTATCAATGCAAGTTACGTGAAGTATTAACCAGATAATAAAAGTTAATGTTCAAATGTAATTAATCAGCGCATGAATAAATATGACGAAAACTTTTGTCATATCTTCGTTCGATAATGATGATTTATCAGCTTCATAAATGCATGCCGTATGCTTTGTTATACATGTATCTTCATTATCCCCAAAATCTACCCGCTAGACTAAACCCCAGTTTTGCCTCGCCTGAACGGAAAATTTGGTGATTCCGCTCTGAGGCATAAACAGGGGTTACATAATGATGTGTTAATAGCTTCATACTGAATGCATGTTGCGTTCCTTCGTTATATCTTGATTTAGATAACCCCCAAATCTACCCGTTCGACGACGTTGAAAGTTATGTATAAAGACCCAGTTTTGCCTCGCCTGATCGGAAAATTTGGTGATTCCGCTCTCAGTCATATACATGGGTGAAGATAATTCCCAAATCAACAACATGTGATTTCCATCCAGGGAAAAGAGGTCAACAGGTTTAAAAAGAAGATTCATAAACTGGTTACCGGGTTGTGAACCAAATACCCGCAACCTGAATAAATCACATCCACCCGATTTCGCAATTAGCAAATGAATGGTAAATGCTAATACATGTATTGATAACTTTTCCCATCTTCTCCCATATGACAGTTTAAATGGGTATTTTGTTATTCTGTCAATCTATTTAAAACCTAAGAGGGTGTCCACCTATACAAAAGTAAGTGACAGGGGATTTGCAAGTGGTGTTTTGTCCGGCTCCCACGACCCCCCCCCCCCCCCACCACCAACATACACACACACACAGAGGTTTGTGGGGTTCATGCCAAAAGCTGACTGGGAAGTCAAAATTGTGTGCCGTCGCGACCAATGTTAAAGCTGTATCAGCCGCAGACAAAAGACCTTTTTATATCGAAATCCTAGGGAGTCCCACACCTATCGGCAGTCGAAGGGATTAATAGCAAGGCCAATTTGATCTAATTTGATTCTTTGTCGAGTTAGGCTCCTTGGCCAACGAACTGACATCTGTTTGTGGCTCTTCAGTTGAAATACTCAGACAATTTATGTTCTGTTTTTAAGACTGACTGTCAACTTTGTCATCAAACAACTGGTTTCTGTTTACATGCACTTGAGTTACACGCATGTCACACCCGTAAAAGATGTGGCCATCTAGGTCATGATCATTCAACCATATTCCAAAGTTTAATGTGTATGTTTTTTGAGCTTTATGCCAATTGTGGGAGTATGATTACCAAGGGTGGATCCCGGATTTGCCTTTCGAGGGGGCGTAGCTTAGGGATGTAACCTTTCGACCTTATGACTTGCGCCCCTACCTCAGAACTGAAATTTATATGGTTTAAAGTGTTGGCGGGGGGGGGGGGGAGACTCCTCCACGAAAATATTAACAATTTCTAGTCATCTACTTCCCCTTAATTGACATAAAATGAAAATCGGACGCTAACGATATTATTTGAAATATTTGAATGAATATTATGTACATGTGTATCGAACAAAAACAACAACAACATTCTCTATGTGTCAAATTATGCCGTTCACTTGACGTTTAGAATACTGTATTGAGAATCGCATAAGATACTTTGACTGTTTTTGTCATTTGCGTGATGTTCTAAAAAATATCACCATTTAATCCAGATCATCTTTTTCTATAAGAGCGCATGACATGTCACTTACAGCAGGCGTATATTCTGATTCTAATTGGGTTGAGAACAAAGCATCAGTGTAAGTTAATAAGTGTCAATCGAAGCTAGTCAAGTGTAGCGAAGTATTTCGAACTCAAAGAAGCCCAAACATGTGACATCTGGAAGTGATAATGATCGCTATCCGGTGAGAACCAGTGACCGGTCTATTATTTGAAGGGCATCACTTTGTTTTGATAACCGTGATTGGCAAATCCGCGATAAACAAACCCCGCTGGCTCTGGTGAATGTGACGCCAAGGTTAGGGATATAAAAGCTGGTGGTTTCGAATTCGGTCGAGATAGTGAAACTAGTGGAACAATGAAGTGGATACTTTTATGTGTGTTTGTGGCCGGGGCCTATGCAAGTAAGTCATTTTTACATCCATTTGTATCAACTTTATTCTAAATATTTTAAGGTTTGTATGATATTAAGTTTTGATAGACAGTTATTTTTTCAAATAAAGATAAAGGAGAGTTTCCTAGGCTAGTAATTTCAATTGAATTTTTTATCACATAACCTTATTTTCGTTTGCACATGTTTCTAAAATGTAATAGTTATACAAAAAACTTCTTCATGCATAATTTCATTATTTATATCTTAATGAATTATAGTTGTGAAGTGTTAAGTGATTAAAGGCATGTTTTAAAGGATTGTTTCGCAAATCAGGTACATTAACATTCATGTGACACTCTTATTCAAAATCAATAAATACACATGTATACCAAACATACATTTTGACTGATAAACCTTAAACTACTTACTAAATAATGCATTTATGGAAAATATTAACTACTGATAACAAGATTGTGAATTTAATAGCAGAAAGCGCAAAAATAATAAATGATAGGTTAATGCTATTATGAATGTGAATATGAATGAATATTAAAACTATAATATTCGTTGTGGTAAATCTAACTTGGGAGTAAGGGTGCATCATTAACCTAGGAGCTGATAGCCAAATTATTTCTACCAAAATTCGTAGTTGTAGTTGAATAGGGTTGAATAGGGTACAGAAAGTCGTACAACTAAAATGTCGTAGTTTAGACATTTGAATGGTCTTAACCTTTTAGGTGGCCTTATATAAATATTATCTTTGGCAATGTTTTACTAAATACATATATGTAGTACGACTTTTCCAAATTTTGACCGTCTTTATAGTAGTATAGCTTGAAACGATTTCTCTAGTAATCAAAAGGTATTTTTGTTAGGATTTGAAATCATATTACATCCAACTTTTCCCTCCCCAGCGTGCGAGGACCAGAATGTGGAGGCGTGCCCCTACGATCCCTGCCTGGACCTGACATGTGACGTCGAGGGAGCACAGTGCCAGTATGTACATAGCACTAAACAGCCTCTAAATAATTATTACATACATTTAATATTGATTACTCAAAACCAATAACAAATATATATTTAAAACCTTTATCAAATTTCATGCTTTTTCTTTCTAATTTTGACACAAAAATAACCTTACATACAAAACACTTACATCGATTATTCGTTTGCGCGTTTCTTTCACACAATTATTAATTCACTAATAAGTTCATTAATTCATTCATTATAATGTATTTAATCATTTACTCATTTAATTATTCTTGCAGTTGTTTCGTTCGTGCAATAAATTATTTTTTCATAAATGTATGCATTAAATAATTAATGATCGCTTGTTTTCCGTTTCAATGACAGATGCATTTATTCATTCTTTTTGAATATAAAGCACTTCTTTTGTATAATTATTTATTATATATTTTTGCATTATCCCGTTCCAGACCCGACGAATGCGAGCCCTGTGAAGTCACATGGACGGCGGATTCTGCTGACGTGACTGATCAGTGTGAGGTCGATTCAGACGAGGACGAGGATGGTGTTGGGTAAGTTTTAAATCAAATGAAATACCATTCGGAACTCCTTGGCCATTTTCAACGAAATCAACCACGGATGTATATGGTGTATGGGCGGTTTACAAAGTCATAAATTTTTACATTTAACTACGCTGCAAGTAGGTCGCGTAGAAACTTTAATTTAGCAGTTAAACGTATTGACATTACTCTTGTGAATTTTAATTATAAATGCAATAATAAACTTCACTGGCAATCAATTTAAACTAAGTTATACGAGATACACGTTAAAACACTAGAATTAATTAACACTCTCATTTAAAAATTTGCGAACTAATGTACCGGCATACACCCGAGGTTGTTTTCGGCCAAGGAGTTCCGATTGATGAAACACTAAACAGTTGTACTTCAGTTCAAGTCACTGAAAGAAAGTCGTCGTCTGAAGAACACAATATGGTCGTTGAAGACGGTGCCGTCAGAGTGGTGCCTTTAAGCTGAAAACATTCAAAAATATTTAAGGGACTCGTTACATATTTTGTTGGCATGATTTTTTACGCGAACAGTTATGAAAATTTGAAATTCTTAGCCTTTTCAATGTCACCACTTTCAGTGTACTCTGTTAATTATTTTAATATCATGAACGTGAAAGAGATAAAGTTAAACAAGTTTTTTTGTACCATATAGAGCTTCTAAGGCAGTACATCCCCCTACCCCATTTTATGATTTTTATTTCATTCTCGTTCAAAGGCTATATTGGTACGTGTAACTTGAAATGTTACCATGATGTAAATTGAACATAAAAATAATTAAATTTAGCTTTATTTGCAATGACTTTGACAAGTATATGTATTGATATTTACATTTTCAGGCCGTTGACGAAAGAACAGCGTAAGGAACGTAGGAAGAATCGCAAACAGACGTTTGTTAAGAGGAAGTTGGCAAAGAGGATTGAAAAGAAGAAAGAGTGGAAGCAGATGTCACCGGAAGACAAACAGGCGGCCATTGAAGAGAAGAGAGAGAAGCTGGTACAGAAATTGCTTGCAAAGGGAAAAGAAGACAAGGTTGAGCGCCTGCGTGAACGATGGGCGGGGAAAACGGCGAGAATTCAGGAAAGGAAAGACCAATTGGCCGCCATGACACCGGAAGAGCGCACGGCATTTTTTGAGGAGAAGAAGGCGGCAAAAAAGGCAAGGAAAACGGAAAAGAGGAAAACGTTTGTTAAAGGAAAGAAAGATCAGCTGAAGGCACGAAAACAAGTGAAGAAACAGGCGAGGCAGGACAAACGAGAGACATAGGGACAAGACTAGATAAATCTCAGATTGATATACTCAATTTCATTATTGGTTTTATATCTTTTTAATGTTGTTCTATGCACTTTTTGTTGATGAAACGAATTCCAAATGGGCATTTACATGTACTTTATTTTATCTAAACAGCATTGTAAGATTGAGAAAGTTCAATATTGTAATCGTTGTTGTCACCAAGCAAAAGACAAATCTTGATTTACTGTTTTCTTGAAAAAATAACTTTGGATTGTTTTATCTGTGGTGAACACAAATAATCTCATCTCTTGGTCTTAAAAGATTATTTCAGGGAACAAACTATGTGCTGTTCGTGACTACACGCATCCCTTGGTCATAGCGGTCATATTACTTGTTTGTGGTCTGACACCTTACATGTTTATAATTGTGCCTTTTACGATTTTGTATGATAATTATATGTACCAAAACTTTTGTAATAAAAATTGTACCAAAGTTACGCGTGATTTGTAACAAATGGTGATGCGGCCTAGTGGTATTGGTGTCCGTTTATATCCTACGGTCGGAAACTCGACTCTCGACAGGAAAATATTCTCAAAGATTCTCACAGATAGCCATACGCTTAACAGTTCTCGTGAATGTTTACGATAAATGAGCTTACGATATATTTAATGTAACGCAGTTTACATCGAAACGGGTTAACCCCTGGACATTTACTAAGATCTTGATTGAAACGGTGCCCTGGGATCTACCCAGGAAATAGTAATACGAGCAACATTCTGTTTCAATAATATACATCAGTCATAAACCTACCGCTGCTTTTTCATTAAAGTGCCCGGGGACACCCGTTAATTTACGCACACAATCTGTGTAATTAATTTCCTTACAATATTTTTTATAGAATCGCTGAATACGCCCGAAACGGGGTATCGCCTGGAAATTCACTTTCTTAAACTCTACGATCTTTCTTGAAAGGAGACCCTGGACCCATGTTAACGCCAGACTCTAAACAGCAAATCTTAATCTTAAAGTAACATTGCTATTTGAAGAACGATAATGGTGCATGTCTTTAAAGTTACACATTTTATAAAAAAATACACTCCATTGGTCAAAAATAATTTTGCATTCTTTTTTATCACATTTAAACAAATGCTTTTCTGGGTCTGTCACAAACTAGGATTGAAGACGTTGGTGAGCCCAGTAAATGGGTCGCATATCATAGTCCGCCTACGCAAGAATTGTGACGTTCATTTTAAGACGACGCACCTTGGAACTGTATGCTACACCAAACTAAGAAACCTCATGTCATTACATCGGTGCGATGACTGTTGCACTGGCGCACTTTTCGTGACTTGACCGCCCATGCAAATCGTAACAACTCGGCCATCTCCGGCAAGTTTCGGGGAATGCCCTTGTTCATGATACTGGATTGCGACCTTGCGTGGACAAAACTATTATAGGTCAAGGCAACTTATACTGACTGATGTTCACTTCACAACCGTACAAAGTCAAGTCTGTATGTACCTTAACTCTTTGAACTTAGTGGCCGATGAATCATGAGACTTAAAATAACAGTACTTCACTTGTCGTTATCAATGAATAAGTTATTTATATATAAGCAAAAGTATGTCTCATTCAACACTTACATTAAGTGTAAATCGATAAAGGTCTTGATATTGACCATTGGCGACAACTTTGCAAAAACATGAACTGGTCAAATCTGAAAGGGCGAGATGACCTTGTACTGATCACTTAGATCCTGGCATCAAGCCAAAAACTGAGTGACGCCTAGAAATTGACCATCTGCAGCTTTACGATCTTGGTTGAAACGGACTGAAAGTGTTCATGTCGAAAACACTGTTGGTCGATTTTTTGTCTGATAGTCACGAAAAAATGGTATTGAGCATGACTGGTATATTTTCAAAAACATTTTGATAAACACAATTCACTCCAAACAAACTCAATGCTGACATACTGGAATTGGTCAGTACACGGAGCATCTGGGAATACACACAGTAAAAAGCCCAGCAGGATGGCCTGCTAAGTGGTGATTAATTGACTGGTTCAATTTCATGCTGATTTCATGGACTGATAAGCCCTTTTCTCAAAATGAGGTGTTTGGGAGGCAATTTCCTGGACTGTATACTGTGTTTTATATGTATTTGTTTCGATTGCTAGTATAACTTACTGATGTGTAAACACCACGCACAGTTAAACTGTCTGCATTTCACCAAAGAGTTCGTGGATTCGAGCCCCTGTGGGTCACATTATCTTGCCTATGAAAAGAACACGTTACTCTGAATTTTATCAAATAATCTGGGATGGGACTCATATCGGACCTAGTCTTCATTATTAGGTTAAAAATTACAACTTCCGGCATGGTTCAGTTAACCTTTAAAGGGACACATTATAGTTTCTACACTTGATAGCCTGATGCACAAATCGCGTTTAATGCATTAGTGTGTTTAACTTATTTGAATGCGGTGATTAAATTTTAATGATCAGAATGCAAAAGACGTTTGATTTATGTACAGTTAAAAATGAATTAGCGTCATTTTATCGCGTTTTAACTGCCCCGTAGCTATTAAATATAATCAAATGAGTTTAATAAAATGATGCATTAAAATTCATACATTTAGTTCGTGCATCTATCAAGTGTAAAAGTTGTGTTTGCCCTTTTAAATAAGGTAGTTTATGGTGTGAATCTATATCTAAATAATACAAGTAGAAAGGGAGCCCTTCAACGGTCTAAAAAAGGAGCACTGCCGATCATAAGTGTTTCTATGAAACTTAATACTTACTAGTATTGAAGGGATTCGCTCATATTTAGGCACCTAACCCACGCCAGCACAGGCAAGTCGAACAAAATAGAAAAATAATACTATGGCCACACGGACTCTTAGCAGGGGCAATCTGGTGCAATCTGCTTTATTTGGTACCGGAGAATGGACAGTATAAGGATCATGGAGTCAAGTACGCATACTGCTACTCTGGCTGATTTATACATATTTTTGTCTGAATCATGTGGATTCAGCCGCGTACTCGCGTAAAGTCTGCGCGCCTGCTCTTAGAACAAACTATGGATATGTTTACCCTTATTGCCGTTGATTTTTTTTTATATTAATTATTTCATAAATATATTTTAGTAAAAATATTGCATTTAAGGAAATAACTAGTTATTAGGTACATGCATTTCAAATATTTCAATGTTGATAGTAATTATAATATTATCGTGACATAATGCACAACTTAACAATGTCATCTCCCCCACATCTATAAGTCTGGCAATATGTCCGCCCGTCCGTCTGTTAGTCCGGCAGTCTGTCCGCCCGCCCGTCTATCAGTCTGGCAATATGTCCGCCCATCCGTCCGTCCGTCGGTTAGTCCGGCAGTCTGTCAACCCGCCCGGCTACTTTCCCATTACCCCCAATATAAACATATACCCACTTATGTCCTGCTAACCATAACTAACCATAACCAACAAGGACTACACATTTATTTTATATAAAGAATGAAGGAATTAATACCCAATATATACCCATTCGTGTGTGCGGCAGTCCGTCCGTCCATACGACAGTCTGTCCGTCAGTCTATTATTCTGTCAATCTATCTGTCCGCCAATCCGGCTATTAGTCGGAAGTCTGACAGTCCGTCTATAAGTCCGGCAATATGTATTACCATCTTCCGGCTATTAGTACGGCGGTTTGACCGTCCGTCCGTCTATTAGTCCAACAATCTGTCCGTCCGTTTTTTAGTCCGGCTGTCCGTCCGTCCGTCTATTTAACCGCCAGCCTGTAGGTATGCACGTCTATAAGTCCGTCTGTATGTCTGTCTGTCCGTCTGTTAGTATGCATGTATGTCACAATGTCCGTCTATAAGTATCGTCAGTCTGTATGTCCGTCAGTCTGTTTGACTTACAAATTACATGACGGTGGTTATCATTCAACTTTTCAATTTACCAATAAAGTGTTTATATTTCGTCAATAAATATTAGCACAAGGCTGTATAACCCAATGTATTACTTTGATCACCTCTGAGAGGCTGAGCCAGACCCCCGTTCGCTTCATGTTATAAAATTAACATGACACAAACGGGCGGCTAGCTATATATAAAGTAATAGCGACATAAAAAAAAACAACGTTGTTCATATTTTTTCGCAGGGTAACTGCAACAGGGTGATTTGTCCAACAGGCTTCTTTCCTTACAAAGGCCATTGTGAGAGGACAGTAACAGATGGCCACAATGTCGGCTTTGTAATTAACTTTGTAATCCGCGAATCTCCCGAAAGCGATGTCTTCATTCCCGCGCGAGACTTCGAGCCCGAGCCTACAATACACGTTGCCCTTACCGAACTTTTTGATGGTTTAATATCCTCGGAATGCGATTACTGCGATCTCTCACTTCTGTGACGGGTGTCAACTTAATATTAGATGTTACACCAAATGCCACTTGCCCACTTTATAATATCATAAAGGTCGTTGCGACCATGGTTAACTAGTCAAAACAACTCCAATTTAACCCTGACAACCACGAAATCAGGGTTGTAATCGATTCAGATGATACAGGGAAAGCCTATTACTCATGTAGTAAAGCCTTTGTACATCTGGACAGCACGATAGACGTTAATGATGGACCGGTTTGCCCGTACATCTCGAAGAGTTTAAACCAATTAAATACTGATGGTATGGACAGTATTCTAAGAACCATTCTGTCAGAGGACCAGACGCTTCTCATTGAAACAGTCCGGAACTCGACGGCTTATGATCAAGACGCTGACGTCGAGTTAAGGCTTTGCGCGGATGAGTACCTAGCGCTTTGAGAAACTACATATATCCCTCTTCTCGTCCTGCTTCGTCAAACTATTTAATTATTTTGTATCTGTTTTCATAGTGTCTGAAAAGGTTAAAATCCACCTCATCTCAGACAATTATAATTAGATTCTTGCTTATAAGACTCGAGTCCGTAGGCTATGTACATAGTTATAACGCGCTTTAATGCTTTATACCAAGGCAGTACGGAATGGCTTTATGCTGGAATTACGTCAGAATCAACCCGGGTCATCATCATAGTACTATTTGTTGGGAGAGTGATATGAAGCTCTTCGTTGTTAGTTGTAACTTAACCTTTTTTTAGTAAATATTAGATGTTAACTTCAAACTTTCGTAGTTAGCTGATTTTAATTTGAATCGTCGTCTATTTGTACATATGTATTTGTCTTAACATTAAACTGCCTTAGTTTGCTTAGTTGCAAGAAATAGAGAGCTTTCCTTAACGAACCATATAATCCCCGACGATGTTTGTATCTAAGTCCAGGGTTTTATTTGTGGATATCTTTTGATTTCAGCCGGTTCAAACATAAAAGGTAAAAGCTATCGGTTGTCAAGTGGTCAACAAATAAAACGTGGTCAAACAGTCTTATCTTTAAATCCTGAAGATTTTAGTATGGTCAATTTTGTCAATCTTTATAAGCTATACATCTGGGATTTAATACTATATTGTGTACATTAATGTTTTGTGTGTTGATGGTTTTCAAAAATAAAATCTTTACTTATACTGGTCACCATTAAAGTTTGTTATCTTATCTTACACATTTTATGGTCAATACGAAATATAATATGTCTGTCATATAGCAGAAGCAATAAAACCAGCATCTTTTCAACAAAGTGAACGACTATTCCTTGTAATAAATCAAGAGCTGTCCATAAAACAGAATGCTCCATTACTCCCTTAAATCCGTAATAGCAATAATGTTGTACTCAATATGTTGAAAACATACTAGAGAAATGAATTACTTCCAATAAATATATTTTAAAATGTGCGAAAACATCAGAAAAAGCATTTTAATCTCAGCGGTGCATGCTAAAGCCCACGCTTGTCCGAGTATTGACATTCAAGGGGTATAACGATTCTTAAAGCAAGAGTCATGGGACTTGGTATATGTTGGTATCGTCATTGTAAACATGTTAACAAAGTTTCATGTAAAAAGTTATTATAACGCATTTTGTGTTATTGCCAAGCCTGAAGATTCTTCAGAACTTTTTTTCCAGCCAATCAAAGGGCATATCTATTTAAGTTTCACACTCACTGACTGATTGTTCCGACAACTTTTATTGTCTTGGAAAGATCAAATTTTGCGTAAATGTAAAAAAACAGTGATATAAGACTGCTGGCAAAACAGCAGATCGCAGTATTCATATTTACGTTTGAAAATTGATGTTTCATTACTAAAAGCGTTACATACGCTTTAAGAAAATTGAAATTTTCGACAGTTTACCAGACAAAGTTTACCGATCTGTTCTATTGTGAGTTATCTTATTTGACTGAATTGAAGGTACCGATGCCAAATACACTGATTCCGAGACAATTGTTTTTAAAAAGATGGTCAAAACTGAAGCTATAAGGTAAGAGCTCTGGGTCTTGCAATGCGGATGCATATTGCAACCGGTTTCATGTGTATATTTTGAACTGCTATTGCGTGACCAAGTCTGACGAGTATGCATGACTTCACAAAGTACTATTACATATTCGTTCATATGATTTTTGTGTACGCTCACACATGCAACAACGATTGTGGTATCAAGATTATGACAATTACAAGATTTGACTTAATGACTAGAGCAAAGAAAAGCTAAGTCCTCGACCATTCATGCTATTAACGAGTTTTTTTTTGCTCAAATTCAAATTTAACTACATCAAGGACATTTGTTGAATTTAGCGCAAGATTGTATTTTATTTCACGAGTGTCATATAAAAACATACTTTCATAAGTGAGAATTTAATTTCTTCTTTGACCACGAATGAAATAAAATACCACCTTACACTGAAATCAATAAATATTTTGATTCTTTATGATATTTTCTTTTAAACATCTTCGATTTGTTTCCAATTTTAAATCCGTTTTTGACAAAACTTTGCTGTGTCAGTAGTAAGGTACTCAGTTTTGATCAAAGAGTAACTACAAATGTTATTAAAAGTACAAGTAGTTCTTGATGTTGTTCGTAAAACTCCTTATTTCATAAAGGAAAAAAAGAACGAGAACGTCATAAATGTATCCGAACCATTTGACGTAGATCTAACCGAGAACCAAGTGTGGTCTGTTTATGAAGTCGATAGAGTTTTGATACAACTGTTTTTTTTATTAGGAGATAATCGTACAAAACAAAAAAAGTGCAAAAGTGGAGTGGTGTGAATGCCAGCCTCCTTTTTGGTCAAACAAGGAGCTTAACACAGCAATCATTACTGTCAGAGGTCTGGGCCATGCCATTCGTGTTGGGCTTTCTTGTTTATTTGCGTATTGTTTCTTGCAACATGTTTCACAAGTTTCATAGATTTTGATGTTCGTTTATAAGTCATGCCTATGTCCAAGATTGAAGTACTTGCGTGATTTTCGTCAAAAAGGGGCATAACTAAACTAGTATTAAAGTCATAGTAATGGGCCTTGCTAGGCACCTGAATATTTGCTCTGGTCATATGTATACAATGTTAAATTTGAATATCTTGATCATTTCTTAATAATGGCCAATATTTTTTTCGTTTTTTTTTTAAAGAAAAGGGCATAGCTCGATAACCATTAAAGGCAAAGTTATGCGCCTTGTAACACATGCGCGTATTCTCACTGGCAACATGTTTGCAAAACTTCTTTTGAAGAAACTGATTTCTTTTATTTTGCCTATGTCGGAGGTTGAAGTTTTTGCATTTTGCTTTGTTTTCTCCGGCATCATGTGTACCTATTTATATTGGATTATCTTGATTATTTTTTGAGTATTGGCCAAGGTGTTTGCATGTTCTTTTTTTAAAAAAGGGGCAAAACTCAAAAATAATCAAACCTAGAGTAATGAACCACGTTACCATGCAATGTCTTTGATAACATGTGCACCAAGTTTTACTTGTAATATCTTACACGTTTTTAATTAAAGCCAAGGTTTAGCGCGACGCTGAAGATATCAAGCCTATCATAATAGCCTGATTTTTACTTTATAAAGCAGGTGAAAATAAAAAATAAATTTATCACAATAATCCACACTATAATTTGTAGTTTAATTTAAGATTTTATTTCGATATATGGATCTTCACTAAAATAATTAGTTTTCGAACTCGCAAAATTCACAAGTTTCCAAATTATGTCAAAGAACTTATAAGTGATTAAAAAGTCTACGAACTAAGGAAATCATCCCTCAAATTTGTCTTCCTTCAAGACAGAAGTGGCAGACTACTTAATTCTAAGGGAAATAGAAAAATACACAAAAAGAACATCTGACAACAGACCAATATTAGACAACACGTTATTGCACATATGCTTCAGCATATCTGAATATATAGGAACATATAACACAAAACTGTTGTTCATTTCATAACACAAAACTGTTGTTCATTTTATAACACAAAACCGTTGTTCATTTCAAATAAACATGTATAATTACATCGATAAATTTAAATAATCGTTTCACACAAATTTAATGCAATTTTGGTCCCAATATAATCGTAGATTCAGAACGACTTTATATCATTTGGTAGGTAAAGACAATTCTTGCATACCGGACGTGTGTTTCCAGTCAAGTGACCGGTGCAGGAAAACCTCGTCCTACACCCCCAAGTAAGATGAGTCACGCGCAACAACGCCCCACTTCTTATTTCTTTTATTGTATGGTTTATGTAAAGTATATGCAATGTCAATAAAGCGCAATAAAAAATGTATGTTTACAATACTTTTAATTAAAATTGAAAATAAATAATTGTAAAAGCGCGATTTTTTAAAGGAACTATTTGACGTCGATAATGATTTAAAATTACTGCGCTTAATGCCGTCAGTTCACAACATCGCACGCGCTTTTTGGTGAAATGTACAAAAGTGCGTTATCTACGTCATTTTCTCCATAAATTCATAAATTTTAAAAATATCAATCATGTTTTTTCCGGCCCGGATCGAAAATCCGACCCTCGGGCTCGCTGCGTGACCGGTAACCCGGCAAGCCTCGTTACCGGCTTACGCGCGTGCCCTCGGGTCGGATTTTTCTATCCGTACCGGAAACACATGATAGATACTTATATTATACTTTAAAGACAGCTAGGGATACTTGTCAAACTAACGACATACTTTATTTGATTTTCATGTTCTATGGGTCAGACAATGTTTCCATGTCCTATGAAATATATGATCATAATGCCTGTGACAATGATAAAACATGTACAAATAAGCTATTTTGTTAACCATTTTTGTAAATTGTGTCATAAGATTTTTGCTGAAAGGATATTGAAAAATGGAATCATTTTAGGAATGGATTTTACTAAATTGTATTCAAGTAAGAATCTGGCGGTGGCTGTTAGGTCGGTATTCATAAAAGTCAGTAAAATTACTCTAGTTAATTAACAATAAAACCCACCAAAAGCAGTGCGCAAGTCCCTTTTACTGTATTATTGAATAAGGCGACAGTCGTTAAGTCATTGTCCAGGATTTTTAATCTTATTTCTTTCAATCCGTAACCTAAATCAAGTACGAATAACACTTTTCATTGACAGTAAAAACGGAAAACATTAACAAGCAAATTTAATTAATCAACAAATAAATAGGAAATAAATCACATACAACCAGCTAATTAATGTGTGAATAAATCAAATCCATTAAAAGGAAAAAAAATGAGAAGAATAATTAAATCTCACAGAATGTTATTAGTTCACCATTTGTCAAGACTCAATTGAAACAAAAATAACCATCTCAAGGGAAAGGTACAGCATAAACATGTTTACAATGGAAAACTCTGCAGAATAATTAATAGTTGTCAAAATAAAGGATATATTTGAAGGTGAAAAGGTGAAGAAATAATTGGATCTTGCAATTGAAGGAACACAGATGTTAACAAATGAAAACTCCCTTTCTTATAAACAATATATATTGAAAGGTGAAGAAATAATTTGATCAAGCAGAATCTTGAAGACTCCAAAAGTTCACCATTGGTCATAGACTCCATAGAGGCATAAATACACATTGCAAAAATGGGAACCAAACACAGATATTAAGAAGAGAAAACTCACAAATGAATTTAAGTTTTTATAATTACAACTTATATAGATATATTGGAAGAACAGGTGAAAACAATTTTGATTAGGGAAATTCTTAAAACCTCGAAAGTTCACCATTTGTCATAAGACTCCATTGAGACAAAAATGTTCAACATTGTTAATGAAGGAGGGCAAACAATGGGATGAATCTTTTATCATTATATATTCACTTTAAGCTTCGTTTCATACTGCAACCAGCTGGTATGATAGAAAATAATGATTGTATTATATGGGATCATTTGTGTGAACCTAGTGATGCTCAATTTAGATGTTGCCGTGAAATGGGCCGCGTTTTTATGTACGTGAAGTTAGCGGCCTAGCGGCGTGAAGTTAGCGGCCTAGCGGCCTGGCGGCCTAGCGGCGTGAAGTTGGCGGCCTAGCGGCCTGGCGGCCTAGCGGCCTGGCGGCCTAATTATTTGTTCTATTTCCAAGCAATTGGTAATGCGTTTTTTTTAAAACAATGATAAATCAAAGTTTTCTATTCATATAGTTACATAGCGGCCTTAAATTGTGTTCTATTCAGAACATATTTTTCTTTACCTTTTATTCTAAAACAATTTTAAATTAACTGTTTTATGCACAAATTATTACCCTGAAGCGTTTTTCAGCTTTTTTTCAAAAAAGTCGATCAAGCACTTCAGCGACCTAGCGGCCTAACGGCGTGAATTTAGCAGTCTAGCGGCCTAGCGGCCTAAATTGAATCCTATTTCAAAGCATGTATACATGCATTTTCTTCTAAAACAATGACATATTAACTGTTTTTATGCACACATTAACACATTGAAGCGATTATCAACATTTTTTTTTCAAAAACGTCGATTAAACAGTCAGCTAATTCAAAGCATTCAACATGCCTGTTCTTCTAAAACAATGATGTATTTACTGTGTTTTTTTATGCACAAATTATCACTCTGAAGCGTTTTTCAGTTTTTTCCAAAAAAGTCGATCGAGCACTTAAGCGGCCTAGCGGCGTGAAGTTAGCGGCCTGGCGGCCTAGCGGCTAGCGGCCTAAAATGGTTTCCTATTTCAAAGCATGTATACATGCATTTTCTTTTAAAACAATGACATATTAACTGTTTGAATGCACAAATTAACACTTTGAAGCTATTTGCGATAATCAACATATTTTTTCAAAAAAGTGTTTTAAGCAGTCAGCTATTTCAAAGCATTAAACATGCCTGATTTTCTAAAACAATGATATATTTACTGTTTTTATGCACAAATTATCACTCTGAAGCGTTTTTCAAAAAATTCGATCGAGCACTTCAGCGGCCTAGCGACCTAGCGGCGTGAAGTTAGCGGCCTGGCGGCCTAGCGGCCTAAAATGGTTTCCTATTTCAAAGCATGTATACATGCATTTTCTTCTAAAACAATGATATATTTACTATTTTAATGCACAAATTAACACATTAAAGCGATTATCAACATTGTTTTTCTTCAAAAAAGTCGATCGAGCACTTCAGCGGCCTAGCGGCCTAGCGGCGTGAAGTTAGCGGCCTGTCAGCCTAGCGGCCTAAAATACTATCCTATTTCAAAGCATGTATACATGCATTTTTTTCCTAAAACAATGATATTTTAACTGTTTTTAAGCACAGACTATCACTCTGGGGCGATTATCAACATTTTTTTCAAAAAGTCCATTATAGCGCATTTCTATTTTTTGTATTTAGCAAAATTGTTAAAGCATAGATTTATCATTGTTTTGGAAGAAAACGCATGTATACACACTTTAAAATAGGAAACCATTTTAGGCCGCTAGGCCGCTAACTTCACACCGCTAGACCGCTGAAGTGCTTGATCGACTATTTTGAAAAACGCTTCAGAGTGATGATTTGTGCTTAAAACAGTTAATTTATAATTATTTTAGAATAAAACGTATAGAAAAATGTTCTGAATAGAAAAAATTTTAAGGCCGCTATGTAACTGTATGAATAAAAACTTTGAATTATCATTGTTTTAAACAAAAACGCATTAACAATTGCTTGGAAATAGAGAAAAAAATAGACCGCCAGGCCGCTAGGCCGCCAACTTCACGCCGCTAGGCCGCCAGGCCGCTAGGCCGCTAACTTCACGCCGCTAGGCCACCAGGCCGCCAGGTCGCTAGGCCGCTAACTTCACGTTCATCGCGTTTTTACCTTCTAGGTGGCCCGCAGTGCCGAGTGAACCTGGTGGTTTTGTTGTTGCGCCGAAAATAGCGGAGAAAGGGCCTTATCTCTGATGTCCCTGGGTGCGGGGGCATTATGCGGTGATTTTATCAGCAATTTGGCTGGCCGAAAGTCAATATTAGTAGTAAGAGGGCATTTATAAAATTAACCAGTATTTAGGTTCATGTGTTTGAAATATTTTAATGTTGATTGTAATTAATTAATAGTATTGTGATATAATGTCCAACACTACAATAGATGTATAACTGTAGTACCGGTAGTTAATATACTATTCAAAATTTGCTAGGATAACATTATGCTATGCATTTTACATATTGCATTTAAGTCTTTGAATTTTATCAAAATGATACACCATCACGACTGTCATGCAAGAAAAAAAGAAATTGTCAAAAACTTATATAACATACATTATAGCGTTGTGTACAACACATGGCATCTTACTTGCTGATGTATCACATCGCTTTCAACACATGTATTTTTCGCAGTTTTTGTGCATTTTTTATTGCGAAATTTAGTGGTGTTTTCTACCACGTAAATCTCAGTTAATTTAAAAAAACGTCGAGTCCTATGTGTCCATTGATACGTTATACGGTTTGATATATCCAAAACAATGCTTACAAAAATGAATGAGAGCTCAAGCCGGAAAGTTATTACCATTCACTAAATAATGCCAAGGACAATAACTCAAATACGACAAATGTTATGAAAATATATTTTTGGTCTGTATATCTAAACAACGTGCATAACATATGGATCGTTTCTATTTGATATACCTTACAAGTTTTATTAAGACACGCAAGTTCTATCGATACAAACAGATCATGCAACCGAACAATTCCTTAATTTATAGTATAACTGATCGTACTTTATTGACTTCTAAATCCATTATATATAGATGTTTCTTAGCCCATTTTGACCAGTATACATAGCTCATCTTTTAGATCAATACATCACCAGAACGATGAGTATAAATACTGACATCAGAAAAGAATGATATAGAAGACCACTGGCATTCAGTGGCATTAGTGTCGTTTTAATCTTGATCGGAACCAACCGACCGTCTTTCTGTTTTGTTCTTCTTTAACCGAGTGCAAGCATGCTTAAAAGCAACCTTACCTTGATTCTGGCTTTGTTCTTGCTCAATGGAGGGATGTTTGCAAATGTACTTAGTGAAATGGAAGATGATGGCAAGGAGGGACCAGAAGTTACATCAGACGACACTACATCTCCCGCGATCGGAAGTGATGGGTTACCATCGAGTGACAGTGATGTTTCGAACACTGATGGCGTTTTATCCCCGCGAAATGAAAGCATGCAGTCTACCGACAAGTCGTTGTCTACTTCGGTCAACGGAACCCTGACAAACCTTCATGAAAACGACTTGGAAAATGAAATGGAAACTGGGATCTTTGGAACAGGTTTTAACGCCAAGACCGTTGACCGAGATTGGGAATTGGTTGAAGGCATGGATGGCGCCGTCGGTTCCACTGAGCCTGGATTTGGCGGAGAATATGGCGGAGTGACAACTGAATTATATCCGTATTATTATATGGAAGAATCAGATATGTATGACAGTATATATGGCATCACCCAGAGTGTCTGTCCCTACTTGCCACTCTGTAAACGTGAACCCTTAATGGTAGGTATTCTTTTATTAAACATAAATATCATTTGCTGTCTATATTGCTACATATGTTAATAGCGGCAAAGAATTATGAATTCGGTCGTCAGAAAACAACATGGTGGATATTTTATTAACGTTTAATTATATGACTTAACTAATTTTGCTTTGTTAAACAATAGCTGAGATGAAACAGGTGATTAAGGAAATTCATACTGGCCGAACTTTATTACTCAACTTTAGAAATCTAACAAATGTTTAAGTATTGTACCTTTAGGTCATCCAAAAACAAATGTTTGTTTGCGTTTATCATTGCCGACCCAGTAAAATCTGCCGTCTGGGTGTCAATTTCTGCAAACATATTGTTTAATTGTGACCTTGTCTAAATCCTGTAAGGTATATAAACTATATATATTGATTTTAGGAACTTCCAGAATCAGGAATTTCCTGTTGTGAACCTTGCTCATGCGCTGATGACTGTGATCTCGCGGGGACATGCTGCTTTGACGCTGAAGCTCTTAAAAGGGACCGTCAATCGGAAGTGGTTACCTGTATCTCTGTAGAGGGTCTCATTAATGAAAACAGGGGATTTCCTGCGGACGCGAACGCCTTATTGTACAAAGTGGTTGATACCTGTAAACAGAATGTTGATAGTGATGAAGAAAATCATGCGGCAAAATGTACAAGGAACGCGGAGACGCTTGAAGAACTCTGGCCCGTGTCGAATGCACACAATGGACGCGTGTACAAAAACAAACACTGCGCTGCCTGTAATGGGGTAGCTGATGGTGATGTCACCGTTTGGGAACTGTTTGAAACGAATTGTACTGAAGTTCTTTGGAAGCGATTTGAGTCCGTTGATGACAGAAATACTTATGTTTTCACAAATTGTCCTTTAAAGGCATATCCACCGATAAACACCGTGGTTGATATTGCCACCTGCAACTATATGCCTGAACGGAAGTGCACTAGAAATTTCGGCAAGAATGTACCGACGTTTGAGCAAGAGTTGGCTTCCTCTTTGTGCGATACCCCGGCCCCTTCCACAATTAACGCAAAGATCTATTTTGACATCATGGGCACCAGTGTTACTTACAACAACCCGTTATGTGTGTACTGTGATATGCCCGAGCATGCGACATTATGTACAGTAGAAAGCATGCGGACACTGGTGTTCAAAAAGAAGCCTCTAATGTTTGATGAGATATCCAACGGAGCGCCCCCGCCCCTTGCCTTGTCCGCAATGGTGCCACTTGTTGGTCTGAGGAAAGATGGGTGCCAAAGTTACGAGATAGGTGACCCGTTTATGGCAAGTAGTTGATCTTTTCAACTTTAGTCGAAACTCGCTATCTCCATGTTCTGGTTAAGTTTTTCCGAATTAATGCCTTGGGTTTAGTTAAGACATGTTTTGTAATTCGGGAACATCGAATGTTCGTTATCTCAAAGTATTATCCAAGGTTTGAACGTCTTCGACATAGCCAGATTCGACATTAAACTAAGTCCGGCAATCTGTCCGCCCGCCTGTCTGTTAGTCTGGCAATATATCCGTCCGTCTGTCCGTCCGTCCGTCTGTTAGTTGGGCAGTCTGTCCACTCGCCCGGCTATAAGCCTATCATTCTGTCCTTTTGTACCAACATCCAGGCTTTATAAACTTTAATAACATAGAGTTAGAGGATTTTTGTACAGTTTTGTATGAAATGTCGTGAAAAGACCCATGAATCATTAATACTGGTATGTATGTACGTTTATTAGTCCGGCAGCCCGTCTGTCCACCCGGTACGTTCGTCCGTCCATTATCCGTCAATCTATCTGTCCATCTATCCGGCTATAAATCCGGACGTTCTCACATATCAACATTTGTTATGTACTTTTTTGTCTTCTATAAGATATGAAGGAATAAATAATCTATTAATCCGGCAATCTATCTGTCCAACCGTCCGGCATTTAGTCTGAAGTCTGTCCGTCCGTTTATATGTCCGGCAATATGTATGACCATCTTCAAGCCATTAATACGGCAGTCTGTCCGTCCGTCCGTCTATTAGTCCGACAATCTGTCCGTCCGTCCAACCGGCTTTTAGTCTGGCAGTCCGTCCTTTCGCCTATTTAACCGACAGCCTGTCTGTCCGTCCATCCGGATATAACCCGCCAGTTTGTCTGTCTGTCTGTATGTCTGTCTGTAAGAATGTGTGTAAGTATGTCCGTCTATAAGTCCGGCAGTCCGTCTGTCTGTCCGTCAGTCTGTATGTCCGTCACTCTATTTGACTTACAATTTACATGACAATGGTTGTCATTCAACTTTTCAATTTACCAATTAAGTGTTTATATTCCGTCAATAATTATTTGCACAAGGCTGTATAACCCAATGTATTTCTGTGATCACATCTGGCAGGCGGAGCAAGCTCCCGGTTCGCTTCAAGTTATAAAATTAACATGACACAAACGGGGGCTAGTTATATATAAAGTAATAACGACTTAAAAAACATTTTCATATTTTTCGCAGGGTAACTGCAACAGGGTGATTTGTCCAACAGGCTTCTTTCCTTACAAAGGTCATTGTGAGAGGACAATAACAGATGGCCACAATGTCGGCCTTGTTATCAACTTTGTAACCCGCGAATCTGCCGAAAGCGATGTCTTCATTCCCGCGCGAGACAGCGAACCCGAGCCTACAATACACGTTGCCCTGACCGAACTTTTTGATGGTTTAATATCCTCGAAATGCGATTACTGCGATCTCTCTTCTGTGACGGGTGTCAACTTAATATTAGGTGTTACCCCAAACGCCGCTTGCCCACTTCATAATATCATCAAGGTCGTCGCGACCATGGTCAATCAGTCAACAAAACTCCAATTAAGCCCTGACATCCACGAAATTAGGGTTGTAGTCAATTCGGATGATACAGGGAAAGCCTATTACTCATGTAGTAAAGCCTTTGTACATCTGGACAGCACGATTGACGTTGATGATGGACCGGATTGCCCGTACATCTCAAAGAGTTTAAACCAATTAAATACTGCTGGTATTGCGGACAGTCTTCTAAGAACCATCCTGTCTGAGGATCAGACGCTTCTCATTGAAACAGTCCGGAACTCGACGACTTATGATCAAGACGCTGACGTCGAGTTAAGGCTTTGCGCGGATGAGTACCTAGCGCTTTGGGAACCTACATCTCCCTCTTCTCGTCCTGCTTTGTCGAACTTTTTAATTATTTTTCTATCTGTTTTCATAATGTCTGAAAAGGTTAAAATCCACCTCGTCTCAGACAATTATCATTAGAATTGTGTTTGTAAGAAACGAGTCCGTAGGCTATGTACATACTAATAAAGCGGTTTAATGCTTTATACCAAGGAAGTACGGAATGGCTTTATGCCGGAATTACCTCAAAATCAACTCAGCACATAGTACTTTTTGTTGAGATAGTAATATGAAGCTCTTCGTTGTAACTTAATCATTTCTTTCGTTTAAGATAAGATGTTAACTTTAAACTGTCGTAGTTATCTTATTGTAATTTAAATCATTGTATATTGTAAAAGTATATTTGTTTAATGTTTAACTGTCTTTGTTCGCTTAGTTGCAAGAATAGAGAGCTTTCCTTATCGAAGCCACATAATCCCCGATGATGTTTGTAACGAAATACATGGATTGATTTGCGGAAATCTCCTGGTTTCATCCGGTTCAAACATAAAGGGTAAAAGCTATCGGTTATCAAGTGGTCAACAAATAAAACGTGGTCAAACAGTCTTATCTCTAAATGTTCAAGATTTTAGTATGGTCAATTTTGTCAACCTTTATAAGCTATACATCTGGGCCCCGTTTTACTAACAGTTCGTAAGTTTTTCGAATGTTTCCACGTACACTTTCAACTTACGTAATATATACGAATTGCGTACGGGGGTTTTACTAAATTTTCGTAAGTGTAAACTAGTTGCGTAGGCGTAAATGTAAATGATTCGTAAATCTCCGTTTGGAGGTAGAAATCTCCCTTCGCGCGCACCTGTCAAAAAATAAACAAACTTTGTTTGCGAAATCTTCAACAATGGCGACTCCGCAAAAAAATTAAGAGGAAAGAGAGTTTGTCCAGGGCAGAGCATGAAGTGCTGAGGAATTCATACCTTGATGAAAGCCATGCCATTGAAAGCAAGTTCAACTATTACTCATGTCGATGAAGAAAAATCGTGGAAGTGTTTAGAAGAGCGGTGGGGTATTTTTTGTATTATTATTTTGGAACTTTGACTATGACGGATGACGACAATAATCAGATACTATGTTACAGTTGTATTCTGTTTTTTTGGTATACTTGTTTTTTTTTGTTTTATTCACATAGTGTAATGATTTGTTTCACAAAGGTATTCATATATGTTAATCTGTAACTTACACATGTATTTGTTGTGTCAGCCGTTAGGGCATTCACTCTTTTTTCACAATATATTGTTTGCATGTTTTGATCATAGCCCCCGCCCGCCCCTGATATCCTCTGAGTGAACTTAAATAATAAACATTGGAGAAAAACTATTTGACTGAATGCCCAGGGTGTCTGCATTAGAACTCTTGATGAGTTTATACGAAATTAACCAACATCAAGACGGACGTGAAGAGGAGGAGGCCTCGTCAGATGGCAGCCCTGACAGGTGGTGGCACTCCTCCAAAGTTAGATGAGCAGGAGGAGAAGGTTAAATATTACTTATTTGCAACTTATCTTTCATCTTTAAATATTTCAGGAATCGTACAGTTATAGTTAAAATCACGTTATAATTGTTGTTGTGTTACTCCACGATCATTATATATTTAATAATAACTATACTCATCTGTCTCAGAAGACAGTCAATCAACTTTGTGATATTCTTCAGATTTTGGAAATGAAATACTTATATAATACAATTTGAAAATTGTATAAGTTCCACCAAAAGAAGCAAAAACCTAGATTTGAAAATATAGTATTTTATAATATCTTATCAATTTCAATACATATTTAAAATTTCATTACAATATGCTTTTCGTAAATTTGGTAAAATTGTTTTACAGAAGATTTAGCTGATTGGTGATTAAGCCATAGGGTTTTTTTCTGGGGTGGTGTGGGTTTTTTTCTGGGGTGGACACCTTTGCTTATAATTGTAAGATTTCTTAACTGCATCAAATGAATATCATGTTTGTTTCTGTCAAGATTTGTTTTTATTTTGAGTGTTATTACATTTGAATAAATATGAGTATATAATGTCATTCTAAAAATAATTGTGATTCACAAGTCGTTTTTATGAACCTTTTTTTATTTAAAATAACACTAATGTATTTATATTTGTATATATTTAACTGCAGCAACAAGTCCATCATCTTTGGTGCTGCAGCATGATGCCAAACATAGTGTCCCCTGTAATGCCCCTGGGGGCTGCCATGATTCCAAAAAGGTAGAACATAAAATATGACTCAGTAAACAGGCAGTGTCTTCCATGCTAAAAGAGTCATGCATTGGATACAAAAGGTAAAAACTGTTACTATCAAAACCCCAAAACTGGAAAAATGCATGTATTAAAATGAAACTAAAAGCCGCACCAAAGGGGTCACTGGATTAAGCACTCAAAATTTTCTACATGCTATTAAGATATGTATGCATAAAAAAATATAGATCAGACAGTACCCTTCTGTCTTAATATCTTAAAATTATTTTTAAAGACAAAGTAAGACTTTCAAAAAGTACATATGAATGTGTGTATCTTTATATTTCAGTACAGCACCAACTGACAACAAAAGTGACAAGAGTTTCCGAGATTACATCTACAAGCAACTTGAAAAGCCTTCTTTAATGCCAGAATGAGCTCTTGGAGCATATATTACATCAACAAAAACAGACAATTGACAGACTCCTTTATTACAACTTATTTCATAAATGATAACTTAAAAAATGTAACTCAGCAACTGTTTAGAATCAACAAACATTCTTACATAAACCTTTGAAGTCCTATAGTAGAATCATATGCCTGAAAGTCTTTGATTATTTTATCTACTTAAAAAACTCACAATCCACTTAAATATTGCTGACACTTGAAGCTTTGCACATTTTATTCACTATTGCATTTCATAAATCTTTATTTACCTGTCAACCTATTAATGTTCAAGTTATCTGATAATGCATATGGAAAAACACTTTCATTTAAAGTGACATCTATCAAACACTGTAATCACATAAAAGGGGCTCATAATCGTACATTTTATGATATGGTATTTTTTACCAATAACTGAATGTGTAAATTGGTTATTCTTTAGAGAAATAATATGTCAATTGTGTTTGGAAATGTTTTAATTGTTATTTGTATTGTTAACACTAGTAGTATTTTAACATAGTTATGATTGCAGCCGTCATGTACTGTTTTGTTCATTATTATAATCATCTTCTCCATAAGTAATGTCAGTGATTATCAAAATGATACAGCATCAAATTTATGTATAGTCATTTTTAAAGGGACTCCTTTATGTTTTATAGGGTTAGATATTGATTTTTTATTTCATGTGAAATGTGAAAAAAATGCTTGTAGCAATGATAAAACACTACAAAAGTTCAAATAAGCTCTGAAAATATGGCATAAAATGCTCTATTTTGCCAATGTCAGGCAATTAAAAATTGAATCATTTAGGCTTGGATCTACTAAATGTTGTTCATATGATTATGGCAGTTGCATTTTGGTCTTTCTTCATAAAAGAATTCAATTTCAACAATTTAAAAATTAATAATCTATCAACAGTCTCTTTCTGATAATGATTGCTACTATTCTGTGTTGTTGTCTTTCAAGTTGAACTTCATGTAAATGTCAATTTAAAATCAAATTTTAAATTCACACAAATAATGTTTTCACTTATGTCACAGATAAATATGTTTTACCTTTGTCTTTTTCACTTTGTTGAAATGATAATAATGATACATCTATTCAATTCAAATATTAGCACAAACACTTCTTTTTTTACAAAGATATTGAGATGCATACTAATAAAATTCCTAGAATGACAATGTATTCCTCTTGATTGCTTTTTCTTCAATACATATTGCAAAAATGGTGCCATCATCAATGCAAAAAGAAACTTTGTGCGACCACTACCCTTGACAGTATTTTGAGTTTTTGTTGTTTACCATATACAGAGGAACATTACCTGCCTACAAACTATGAGATCTTGGATTCAATCCCAAACTACTTTTGTGATTTTCCACATCAGTAATGGTGACTTAGGAAACAAGACTGATTATAGACAGTTTATAAACCAAACATATACCTTATGTCCATAACTATATATGCATACCAAATTAATAAATTCACAAGTGGACAAGAAATCAAAACAAAAAATACATTACATAAATAAGAGAAACATCAATCGACATATTACAAAATCAAAGTATTTTTTAAGCTAACAATGTTTAAAAAAAGAACCTCAAATGTCTATTCATTACAATTCAAACAGTTGAAATTGTTCAAAATATTTATAAAAGAAAAAAATAACAGTTCAATGTTATAAATTTAATAACCAAAAGTTCATTGCATTTTGACACTTGTGAAGACACACAAAACTAACAATAAATGTTTTGGATGACTAACTAACACATCTAGGGTATATATGAAATATGGCAATGAGGGCTGCTCTTGCCCTCTGGGCATAGGGGTCAACTGGTCACAAGTATGTTGGTGCATTTCCTTGGGCAACTTGAATCTGTCCATCAAACTGCACCCCTCCATCAATGCACATTTTTGCAGCAAACTTCTCTGGCGTTGTCTGCAAAAATCGTCCTGTTTATGAAGGCACTCTATATCAAAATAAATGATGTTGTTTAAATATAGAAAAAAATGTTCATTGGAAAAGAACATATAACAGATGAAATGCCTTATGGCTTTCTATAATAAGCTTTCAGGTGAAATAAATAATTTTATCAGAGAAATGTATTTTTATAGGATATTTTAGTATTTGGATGTTTCTAACACAATCCCACTACATTACATAAGAATTAAAAATATTGGTACAAAATTTCAAAGGAGCAGTAAAATTCTAGTATTCAACAGACTTGATAACTAGCTTTCCATTATGTTACATTGAACAGGAATTGTTTATAAAAAAATCTGTTGAACATAAAAATAGCCTGCTTGACTATTCCACAAGTTTTAATGTAATTCATTGAAAGACTGTTTGTCAATTCTTAACTGAAAAGAGTTATTTAATTCATTTCATTAATAAGAATGTTCCTACTTGTCTAAATTGGCTTTGCTTTTATCGGTATAAAACATTTTAGGTATAAAAAACATTTAGTAAGCCTGTCATAAAGTTTGAATACATTACTGAAAGTAGACACTGGAATGTGTACTTTAACATTGTAATTGTTGCTCACAAAACAGTAACCACAACTTCAAAGTGGATCCCATCCAGGGTATTTATGTTAACTTAAATTAAACATATTATTATTTTCTTTGAAATATTTATGATTAACATATACTGCCCATGCTTAGAGCCTATCTTTTCTTGAGTAGGAAAATGTTTAGGATTTTTCAAGATTCCATATCACATATTAAATTAATTTATATATATTTCAAATGTCTGTTAAAAAAAGTTTGATACATCTTTAAAATTTCATTTTCATGCAACACCAAATAAATTATTTGAAATCATTTAATGATCAACTTGAAGTTTTACTTACTTGCCAAACAGATACACATACAGAGCTTCTGGAGACGCCATGAACTAGTCCTTCCTCACCATAGAAATCCCCTTTTGCCAAGAACTGCAGTGTAATGAAGAGCTAAAACAAAGGACCAAGCAATTTGATATGATATTATACTTTTTTAAACATCTACATATAAAATAAAGTTAAAATGTATATATCAAAATGTTGCACAAGTCATACAGTATGTTAACTGTTTGTTTCAGTTTGAGATACTCAATAAGTTCCACCCAGTCAGCACCAATAGTAGTGCTTCACAAGTGGCAATCTTACACTGGAAAACTAAAAAAAAATATGCTTATTGATAGCTTATATGATAACCACACTTAATTTTAACCAAATGACGTCAAACCATAAACTAAATTAAATGACAACATTGCGTTTTTTTCAGGCATTTAATGTTTGTTTTTTATGTATGCATTTTCAAAATGAAACAGTAAATGTTGGGATGAAAGGAAAATAGGATAGCTGAAAGTTGATTACTGAGTAAGTTGGAAGTAATCAAGGTAACATCGGTTAAGTAGCGACTAAGTTTTTGGAAGAAAAGCGCAATCATAAGTAGAAACCCTACCTGAGTGAATCCATTTGGAGCAATTGCCGGTGAAATGACGTTTATCTGTGAGCCGTTGCGGCAAGAGCCAAGATAGCTAAAGAACTTCATCGAACACGTTATATTTTACCTTTTAATGTGCAGTAAACATAAAAAATATCAACATTAAAGTTATGGAAGCCAGAACTAGAGCAGAGGCTGCAATACGTACGTATTTCCAGTACACAGCACATTTCAGTTTGTAGATTATAAGTTGCAAATAAATGTATGTCATGCAATATCACATATGGGGATTAAAATGCCACCCAAAGGAACAAAGCACAAACACTATTACAAACAACTTTTTTTCGTCTCAATCGTTTCAATATATCCGGATAAAGAAAACATTCGGATAAAAAATTAAACTTCAAATTACGTTGATTAAATCAATCCACAGGCTTTCTAAACAAGTTAAACCCATGATTCAACATATACAATGGGCTACTCCGATGCCTTTATTTTCAAATCAGTTAAAAAAACAAGTTGTGTGAAAGTTTGAAAAACAACAATGTTTCAAGCGCTGACACATCCAAGGTGAAGGTCAAATCTGAGAAAGAGATGCTATCGTAAAAAAACTTAATTCATGCTCTAGAAACGAGCTATTGAAACGATTACTGTACCATCAGATTTTATCTTATCAAATATATATTTTTCTTATCTTTGTCAACGCTGGAATGGCATGAATTCGCATGGTTTTTGGTTTAATGTCGTCTCTATTGAGGTCGTGCAAATGAATTATTTGCTGCCTGGATAACCTGTACTTTACATTCACCTCACTATCACTCAAGTTATTTAACAAATCTACTCTATCGCGAAAATTACGGGGTTGACGAAGTCGGGAATTTCTTCCGTCGGCCATAGTTACGCTTTTTATAACAAACTTACGGATGCTTTTTTAATGTAGTTTTACGTAAAAACTTACGTGCATACGTACAAACGAACTTTTTAGTAAAACGCAGTTACGCTAAAATATTGTGCGTACGCGAAAACTTACGAAAATATTGGAGTTACGCTGACGTAAGTCCGTTAGTAAAACGGGCCCCTGGGTTTTAATACTATCTTGTATACATTAATGTTCTGTGTGTTGACGGTTTTCAAAAATAAAATCTGTACTTATACTGGTCACAGTTAAAGTTTGTTTTCTTTTCTTACACATTTTATAGTCAATACGAAATGTAATATTTCTGCCATATAGCAGAAGCAAAAAACCCAGCATCTTTTCAACAAAATGAACGTTTATTCCATGTAATAAAACAAGAGCTTTCCATAAAACAGAATGCTCCATTACTCCCTTATGTCCGTAATAGTCATAATATGGTACTCAATATGTTGCAAACATACCAGAGAAATAAATAACTTCCAAGAAAATGTTTAAAAATGTGAGAAAACATCAGAAAAAGCGTTTTAATCTCAGTGATGCATGCTAAAGCCAACGCCTGTCCAAGGATCGCCATTCAAGGGGAATAACGATTCTTAAAGCAAGAGTCATGGGACTTGGTACATGTTTGTATCGTCACTGTTAACATGTTACCAAAGTTTCATGTAAAAAGTTATTAAAACGCATTTTGTGTTATTGCAAAGCCTGAAGAGTCTTTTAGCCAATCAAAGGGCATATCTATTTAAGTTTCACTCTCGCTGATTTATTGTTTTGACAAGCTTTATTGACTTGGAGAGAGCAAATTTAGCGTGAATGTAAAAAAATGATATAAGACTGCTATCATTTCAGCAGATCGCAATTTGTCATATTTACGTTTGAAAATTATTTTTTTATTACTAAAAGCGTTACTTACGCTTTAAGAAAACTGAAAACCTCGACAGTTTGCCACACACTGTTTACCGATTGGTTCTATTGTGAGTTATCTTATATGACTGAATTGAAGGTTCTGATGCCAAATAAACTGATTCTGAGACAAAAAGTTTAAAAGATGTTCAAAACTGTCTATTTGTGCAGCTTTAAGGTAAGAGCTCTGGGTCTTGCATTGCGGATGCATATTGCCACTGGTTTCATGTGTCTATCTTAAACTGTTATTGCGCAATAATCAAGTCTGACGAGTATGTATGACTTCACAAAGTACTATTACATATTCGTTCATATGATTTTTTGTACGCTCACACATGCAACAACGATTGTGGTATCAAGTTTATATCAATTACACGGCTTGACTTTAAAGACAAGTGAAAAGACGAGCGACCATTCGTGCTTTTAACGAATATTCATTTTTTACTAAAATTCAAAAATTAAAATATTAAATACTTAAAAGACTTCTGCTGATTTCAGTGTAAGATTGTATTTTATTTCACGAGCGTCTTATAAAAGCAGTGAGTATATAATTCTTCTATGTCTACGAGTGAAATAAAATACGATCTCACACTGATAAAAACAATTGTATTATTTCTTTTTTTATATGACATTTTGATTGATTTTAAACATCTGGTATTAAATCATTTTGTTGCCCTACTTTGCGGTGTAAAAAGTGAGGTACTCAGTTTTAATCAAAGGGAAGTAACTAGAAATGATTTTAAGAGCAGTCCTTAATGTTTTTTTTCGCTGATCAAACTCCTTATTTCAAAGAATAAAAACATGAACGAAAACTTCATTAATGTTTCCGATCCATTTGAAGTCGATCCGTGTACGAAGTGAAAGTCTTAAGTAACACAGAATTTACAGAAATATTGTTATAATCAGATATGTTTTAAGACTGTCTTTTTTTATTTATATATCCATCTCTTAAAAAACTTTGAAAAGGAAATATATTTAATTAATTATACTAGTATATATCATTTACGTATATTAATCTATGGACTATTGGTGGAAAAGGTACTTGAATGAGAGTTTTACAGTTCAGGCACATGATTATAAAAAGCTGCATTAAGACAGAATAGCAACTTTATTTAATCTAAAAAAACACAACTTCATTCCATTCGTTGAAAAAAAAAGAATGTAAATAATTGCACGATTTTGAATAGTATTAAATACCCTGTGATTTAAATCATCAATACGCAGTAACAGTGAAATGAAGATTTGCACCTTGAGAACTTGAATTTAGACCTGACTGTTTGTAATCATGGCCGGTTCAATCATGGATTCTAGGTGCGTGTTTGTACCAAGAAGAGATGTTTGGTCTTTGTTCATAAAAGTAAGAAATATTACTGTATTTAACCAACAATTAAACAAACACCCCAAAAATGGGCAAGTCCCTTAACTGTTTTATCAAGTAAGGCGACAGTTGTTTAGTCTTTGTCCAGGATTTGTTCATCTTATGTATTTCAATCCGTAACCTTAATCAAGTACGAATCACACTTTTCTTTGATAGTAAAAATTGAAGATATTGACAAGCAAATTTAATTAACCAACAAAGTAGCTCATTGGTATTAAAAGTTCGACAATAGTCATTGATGCCAATGGACTCAATTGAACCATAAGTATTATTTATTTCAAGAGAAAGGAACAGCAAAACCTTGCTGAAAAGGAAAACTTGCAAAAAAAAATATTTGTCATTTTAAGGTGTGAAAAGGTGAAAAATAATATCCAAGTAGCTCATTAGCTTACCATTTGTCATAGACTCCAGTGAAACAAAATATACATCTCAAGGAAAAGGTACAGCATCAACTTGCTAACCAGGAAAAACTCGTCAGAGTAATTAATAGCTGTCAAAATAAAGGATATATTTGAAGGTTAAAAGGTGAAAAAGTAATGGAGCTTGCAGGATCTCAATAGCATCAACAGTTCATCACTGGTCATACACTCCAATGAAACAAACATATTATACATTGCAGGAACAAATAGGTTAACAAGGGAAAACTCCCATTCTTATAAAACATATGGAATTGAAAGGTGAAAAAATAATCTGATCTAGTAGAATCTTGAAAACGCCAAAAGTTCACAATTGGTCAAAGACTCCATGGAAACAAAACAACATTGCAAAAATGGGAACAGTACCCATATGTTAAGAAGAGAAAACTCACAAAGGAATTGAACTACTTTAATTGCATCTTATTTAAGTATATTGGAAGGAAAGGTGAAAAGTTTTATTTGATTAGGGAAAGTCTTTAATACGTCAAAAGTTCACCATTTGTCATAAGACTCCATTGAGACCAAAAGATGTTAAACATTTTTAATGAAGGAAAGCAAACAATCTTTTGTCGTAATATATTCACTTTAAACTTCGTTTGATACTGCACAGCTGGTATAATAGAACATAATGATTGCATTATTTGGGATCATTTGGGTGAACCTAGTGATGCTCAATTTAGATGTTGCCGCGAAATGGACCGTGTTTTTACCTTCGATGTGGCCCCGCAATGACGAGTGAATGCGGTGGTTTTGTTTTCGCGCGGAAAAAAGCGAGGAGTGGGTCTTAATTAGGATGTCCCCGGGTTGCGGGGGCATTTGGCAGGGATTTTAGCAGCAGTTTCGCATGACCGAAAGTCTAAGTCCCCGCAATAACCCGGATCTTGGGGGCGTGGTTACAATTGATTGGTCTAGTATTACCATGGCGAATCACTTATATATAATAAAGATATAAGTAAAAAGAGGGCGTTTATGAAAATAACCAGTATATAGGTATATGAATTTCAAATATTTTAATATTTTTAATTTATTAATAGTATCGTGACATAATGTCCAACACTACAGTAGCATCTTTCTTGGTGTGCCAAACACTTTTCAAATATTTGAGAAAACGACGCAAAATAGCAAGTTGTATAACTGTAGTACCGGTAATTAATATACTATTCAACATTTGCCAGGATAACCTCAGGCTTAACATGTTATTGCATTTAATACGTTGATATTTATAAAAATGATACACTATCATGATTGTCATTAGACATATGTGTCCATCGATACGTTATACAGTCTGATACCTATCCAAAACTATATTTACAGAAACAAACGAGAGCTCAAGACGGAAAGTGATTACCATGCACTAAATAATGCCAAGGACCATAACTCAGGAACGACAAATGTTCAGAAAATATATATTTCGGCTTTTTTATCTTAACAACTAGCATAACATATGGATCGTTTCTATGTGACAAACCTTACAATTTCATGTCGTCGTTTTAGACGTTTAGGCGTTTTAGACCAAAGTTCTATCAATACCGACAGATCATGCAACCGAACAATTCCTTAATTTATTGTTCAACTGACGTGTACTTAATTGACAAATCCAATATATACAGGTGCTTCTTAGCCTAGTATGAGCAGTATACATCTCTTCTTTCAGATCAATACATCACCAGAACGATGAGTATAAATACTGACATAAGAAAATAATGATATAGAAGACCACTGGCATTCAGTGGCATAAATGTCTTGTTTATTTTGATCGAGCGTCTTGTTTTCTGTTGTTGTTTTCTTTAACCGATAACAAGAATGCTAAAAAGCAACCTTACTTTGATTCTAGTTTTGCTCTTGCCCAAAGGTGAAGAGTGTGCAACTGTACTTAGTAGACTGGAAGAAGATGGCAAGGAGGGACCGGAAGTAACATCAGACAACACCATATGGCCCGCATTAGGAATTGATGGACTACCATCGAGCGGCAGTGATGTTCCGAACATTGATGGCGTTTTATCACCTGGAAATGAAAGCGTGCAGTTTATCGACCAGTGGTTGTCTACTTCGATCAACGGAACCAAGGCACACCTTCATGAAAATGGCGTGGAATATGAAATGGAGACTGGGATATTTGGAACAGGTTTGAACGCCACGATCGTTGACCGAGATTGGGAATGGATTGAAGGCATGGGGCCGGGTAATGAAAGTCAAACCTCAGAAACCGTACTTGAAAGTTTTCCTGTTAAGCCAGATGACATCAGTTTGCCACAGTTTCCAGGGGGCGACACTGGTGTTCTCGATCCTGTGGTTGGTACTGGTACCCTTGAGCCTGTACGTAGCGAGCTAGTAGGCGACACTGTTACCCTTGAGCCTACGTTAGGGGAGCTTGCTGGCGGCACTGTTACCCTTGAGCCTGGGTTTGGGGAGCAAGATGGCGCCGTCAGTTCCACTGAGCCTGGGTACTGCGGAACAATTACCGCAGTGGCTGGTAAATTATATCCGGATATGGATGACGTTATGTATAGCATCAGTCAGAGTGTCTGTCCCTACTTGCCATTCTGTAAACGTGGAGCCTTAATGGTAGTTATTCTTTCATTAAACATAAATATCATTTGCCGTCTATATGCTACATGTATTAATAGCGGCAAAGTACTAGTACTATGAATTTGGTCGTCAGAAATCAACATGGTGGGTGTTTTTATCATTGTTTAATGGTTTGAGTCACCTAATTTTGCTTTCTTAAACAATAGCTGGGGTGATATAGGTGATGAAGTAAAGTCATACTGGCCGATTTTTATAACTCAACTTTAGAAACCAAACAAGTGGTTAATATTTTTCCCAGTAAAAACTGCCGTCTGAGGTGTCAAATTTTCTTTCCCGCTTTTACTTTCTACATGTTGGCCTTTATAGCCTAAAGGTGCATACTACAATGATTGTTGTATGTTAAAGAATAAATAAAATAACTACCTAATACATGCTTTCAAAATTGTAGGTGGGTTAACGGCATATTGTTTAATTGCGGCCTTCTTTAAACCCTGTAGCGTAATTATACTAAATATATTGATTTCAGGAACTTCCAGAATCAAGAATTTCCTGTTGTGAACCTTGCTCATGCGATGATGACTGTGATCTCGCGCGGACATGCTGCGCTGACGCTGAGGCTCTTAGAAGGCGCCGACGACCGGAAATGTTACCCTGTATCTCTGTAGAGGGCCTCATTAATGAAAACAGGGGATTTTTGGCGGACGCGGACGCGTTGTTGTACAAAGTGGTGGATACATGTAAACAGAATATTGATAGTGATGAAGAAAATCATGCGTCAAAATGTACAAGGAACGCGGAGACGCTTGACGAGCTCTGGCCCGTGTCGAATGCAAGAAATGGGCGCGTGTACAAAAACAAACACTGCGCTGCCTGTAATGGGGTGGCTGATGGTGATGTCACAGTATGGGAACTGTTTGAAACGAATTGTACTGAAGTTCTTTGGAAGCGATTTGAGTCCGTTGATGACAGAAATACTTATGTTTTCACAAACTGTCCTTTAAAGGCATATCCACCGGTAAACACCGTGGTTGATATTGCCACCTGCAACTATATGCCTGAACGGCAGTGCTCTTTAAATTTATGCAAGAATGAACCGCCGTTTAAGAGAAGGTTGGCTTACGCTTTGTGCGACGCCTTGGCCCCTTCAACAATTAACAGTAGGATCCATTTTGATATCATGGGTATCAATGTAACTTATTCCAACCCGTTCTGTGTGTACTGTGATATGCCCGAGCATGCGACATTATGTACAGAAGAAAGCATGCGGACACTGGTGTTCAAAAAGAAGCCTCTAATGTTTGGTAAGATATCCGATGGAGCGCCCCCGCCTCTTGCCTTGTCCGCAATGGTGCCACTTGTTGGTCTGAGGAAAAATGGGTGCCAAAGTTACCAGATAGGTGACCCCTTTATGGTAAGTAATTGGCATTTTCAACTTCAGTCGAAACTCGAATCTCCATGTTCTGGTTATGTCGAAGTTGTTTCAAAAGACTGCCTTCGGATTAGTTAGACATGTATTGTAATGCGGATACATCGAATGTTCGTTATCTGAAAGTATTATTCAATGTCCGAACGACTTCGACATAGCCAGATTCGACTTTATACTTTGTCCGGAAATCTGTCCGCCCGCCCGTCTATTAGCCTGGCAATATGTCTGTCCGTCTGTCCGTCCGTCTGTTAGTCCAGCAGTCTGTCCACCCGCCCGACTATCATCCCATCATTCCGTCCTTCCGTACCAACATCCAGGATTTATAAGCTTTATTGACACATTGTAAGAGGCTTTCTGTAGTGATTTCTATATGAAAGGTCTAAAATCACGCGAATTTAAAGGAAAGAAAAAGTAAAAAACCATAAATGCCGGAATGTCTATAGGTTTATTAGTCCAGCAGCCCGTCTTTCCGTCCGTCCACCGACAGTCTGTCCGTCAGTGTATTATTCCGGCAATCTATCTGTCCGCCAATCCGGTTATTAGTCGGAAGTCTGTCCGTCCGTCTATAAGTCCAGCAATATGTATGACCATCTTCCGGCTATTAGTACGGCAGTTTGTCCGTCCGTCCGTCTATAAGTGCGACAATCTGCCCGTCCGTCCATCTGTCTGGGAGTCCGGCAGTCCGTCCGTCCGTCTATTAAACCGACAGCCTGTCTGTCCGTCCATCCTGCTATAAGTCCGGCGGTCTGTCTGTCTGTCCGTCTATAAGTATGTAGGTAAGTCCGCCTAATGGTCCGGCAATTCCTCTGTCTGTCCATCAGCCTGTATGTCCGTCAGTCTGTTTGACTTACAATTAACATGACGGTGGTTGTCATTCATCTTTTCAACTAACCAATAAAGTGTTTATATTTCATCAATAAATGTTAGCATAAGGCTGTATTACCCAATGTATTACTTTGATCACCCCTTACAGGCGGAGCTAGCCTCACGTTCGCTTCAAGTTATAAAATTCACATAACACAAACGGGCGGCTAGCTATATATAAAGTTATAAGCATAAACAAAAAACATTGTTCATAATTTTCGCAGGGTAACTGCAACAGGCTGATTTGTCCAACAGGCTTCTTTCCTTACAAAGGCCTTTGTGAGAGGACAGTAACAGATGGCTACAATGTCGGCCTTGTGATCAACTTTGTAATCCGCGAATCTGCCGAAAGCGATGTCTTCATTCCCGCGCGAGACAGCGAGCCCGAACCTACAATACACGAAGCCCTTACCGAACTTTTTGATGGTTTAATGTCCTCGAAATGCGATTACTGTGATCTCTCTTCTGTGACGGGTGTCAATTTTATATTAGGTATTACTCCAAACGCCGCTTGCCCACTTCATAATATCATCCAGGTCGTCGCGACCATGGTCAATCAGACAAAACAACTCCAATTAAGCCCTGACATCCACGAAATTAGGGTTGTAGTCAATTCGGATGATACAGGGAAAGCCTATTACTCATGTAATAACGCCTTTGTACATCTGGACCGCACGATAGACGTTGATGATGGACCGGATTGCCCGTACATCTCAAAGAGTTTAAACCAAGTAAATACTGCTGGTATTGCGGACAGTCTTCTTAAAACCATTCTGTCAGAGGATCAAACGTTTCTCCTTGAAACAGTCCGGAACTCAACGGCTTATGATCAAGACGTTGACGTCGAGTTAAGGCTTTGCGCGGATAAATACCTAGCGCTTTGGGTAACTGCATCTTACTCTTGTCGTCCTGCTTTGTCAAAATATTTAATTATTTTTGTATCTGTTTTCATAGTGTCTGAAAAGGTGAAACTCCACCTCGTCCCAGACAATATTCATTAGATTTCTGCTGATAAAAATCGAGTCCGTAGGCTGTGTACATACTTGAAAAGCGCTTCAATGGTTTAAACCAAGGAAATACGGAATGGCTTTATGCTGGAATTACATCAGAATCAATCCAGGACATCATCATAGTGTGTTTTTTTTTTATTTTTATTATTTTTTATTTGTTTGGATAGTGACATGAAGTCTTCGTTGTAACTTAAACCTTTCTTTAGTTTAGATAAGATGTTAACTTTCAACTGATTTTAATTTGAATCGTCGTCTATTTGTACATATGCATTTGTCTTAACATTAAACTGCCTTAGTTTCATAAGTTGCAAGAAATAGAGAGCTTTCCTTAACGAACCATATAATCCCCGACGATGTTTGTAACAGAAACCAGGGATTGACTTGTGGATATCTTTTGATTTTAGCCGTTTCAAACATAAAGGGTCAAAGTTATCGGTTCTCAAGAGGTCAAAAAATAAACGTGGTCAAACAGTCTTATCTCTAAATGCTAAAGTTTTTATAATGGTCAATTTTGTCAATCTTTATAAGCTATACGTCTGGGATTTAAAACTTTAATATTGTGTACATTAATGTTCTGTGTGTTGATTGTTTACAAAAATAAATTCTGTACTTATACTGGTCACCGTTAAAGTTTGTTCTATTTTCTTACACATTTTATTGTCTATACGAAATATAATGTTACTGTCATATGGCAGACGTAAATAAACCAGCATATATTTAACAAAGTGAACTATTATTCCTTGTAATAAAACAAGAGCTGTCCATATAACAGACTGCTCCATTACTCCCTTAAGTCCGTAATAGCTATAATTCGGTACTCAATGTGTTGAAAACATACTAGATAAATATAATACTATAAAGAAAAATATTTTATAATGTGAGAAAACAACACACAATGTGTAAATGTAAACGCTGCAAACTCAAGCCAACGCTTGTCCGATGAATGCCGATTATTGCCATTCAAGGGGCATAACTTGACGATTTTGAAGCAAGAGTTATGGAACTTGCTCCATGTGCGTTGCGTAATTGTAAACATGTGTACAAAGTGTCAGGTAAAAAGATATTTTAAAGGATTGGGTATTATTACCAAGTCTAAAGAGTTTTCATAGTGTTTTCCAGCCGATCTATGGGTCTTGCAATGCATATGCATATTGCCACTATATGTTTCATATGACTATCTTGACGAGTATGCATAACTTCGTCAAAGGACTTTTAAATATTTGATCATAATATTTTCATTTTTTTGCACGCCAACACATGCAACAACGACTGTGGTATCGAGATTATGACAATTACATGGCTTGACTGAAAGACAAGACAAGCTTAGTCCTCGACCATCCTGCTATAAACGAATACACATTTATTGCTTAAATTCAAATACGTAACGGACATTTGTTGATTTTAATGTTACTTTGTATTTTATTTCACGATTGTCAAAAAACACACCATTCTTCCATGAGTGAGAATATAAGTCTTCAATGACCCACGAGTGAAATAAAATACGACCTAACACAGAAATCAACAAATATTTTGTTTCTCTTGTGATGTTTTCTTTTAAACATTTTCGATCTGTTTCCAAGTATTCTTTTTACAAAACTTTGCTGTTTCAAAATAGAGGTACGTAGCTTTGATCAAAGGGAAGTAACTTCAAATTATATTAACGTAGTTCTTAATGTTTTTGTTCGCTAATAAAACTCCTTGTTTCATAGAAGAAACATGAACGAAAACGTCATAAATGTATCCGATCCATTTGAAGTCGACCCGAGTACGAATTGCACGTCATATAGTAACGGAATTAACAGACGTTTGTAATAATTAGATATTTTTAAAGGCTGTCTTTTTAATTTATATATTTATCCCCTACATTTTAATTATTTCTATGATATATGACGTTTACGTGTAGAAACCTTTGGAATAATAATGGAAAAGGTACTTGAATATGATTTTTTTCAGTTCAGGCCAATGATTACGGAAAGTCTCAAGTTCGATTCTAGATTGAGAAACGGTATAATAACTTTATTAAATTGAAAAACAATCTTCATTCCATTCGTTGAAAAAATGAATGTGAATAATTGGACGATTATAAATAGTCATAAATTAGATTTGAATCATCCATACGCAGCTGAACGGAAAGTTACAACGACATGAAGAATCGCAACTCGAGTTTGAAATCCGACTTGCCTGTTCGTAATTATGGCCGTTTCCACCAAGGATCCTAGGAGCGAGTTTGTACCCAGGAGAGATGTTTGACAGTATTACTGCACTGCTGGAAATCTCTCTTAGCCGAGGTATACAACATCTCCTAGGATTCTTGACGAAATGCATCATTTCTCCAACAATGCAGGAATGAAATTTCCATGTATGGCGTCTGTTTATGTAGTCAATATAATTTATACAATTCTTTTATATTGATATATTCATACAAAACAAGTAAGGTGCGAACTCAATCTCCTTCTATCTTTTTGTCAAACAAGGAACTACCACTGTAATTATTATAAGTCAGATGACTGGCCCTTGCTACACATACATGTATGTAAAGTCTCCCGACACTTGCATACCAAGTTTCATTTAAACATCTCGAAAGGTATTCGAACTATGGCCAAGTAAAATAAAATGAGACTGACTTTTATCAAAAAAGGGGAATAATTAAATTAAGTTAACAAGTTATTTTTTGTATTGTTTCCGGCAACATGTTTAACAAGAGTCATTTTGATCTATAGTGTTATTTTATGTCCAACGTTAAAGTTCTTTCACATTATTTTTCAAAAGGGGCATAACTAATCTTTGATTAAAGTCAAAGTTAAAGGATTAGCTAGACACATCAATATATTTTTTCTGGTCAATTGTATACAGAGTCACATTTGAATATCGCCAAGATGACATATTTTTGCGAGTATTTTTTTGCGGAAAAGGGTCACAGCTGGATAATAATGAAAGGCAAAATTATGCGCTTTGTTACACATGTGCGTATTCTCTCCGACAACATGTGTACAAAGCTTCATGTTGAAGAATTTTTTTTAAATGCTAATGACATGGGTTCAAGTGTTTGCATTTTGCTTTGTCAAAAGGTGCATGACTAAACAGTTATTAAAGTCAGAGTTACGGGCCTTGCTAGACACATGTATATTTTCGTTAGGAACAAGTTTACCAATTTACACTTATATCTCGGATGATTTTTTGCGTATAGCCAAGGTTCAAGTTTAGCATGTTTTTTTTTTCCAGAAAGGGGCAACGCTCAATAATAATAAAAGCCAGAGTAATAAACCATGTTATCATGTATTGTATTTGATAACATGTGTACCAAGTTATATTTATAATATCTTAAACGTTTTTAATTATGGCCAAGGTTTTGCGCGAGGCTGAATATATCAAGCCTATCACAATAGCCTGAGTTTTACTTCATAAAGCAGGTGAGCATAACAAATAAATGTATCACAATAATCCACAATATATTTTGTAGACTAATACTCTTACTTCAAGACAGGAGTGGCCCTCAAAACTGTTGTTCATTTCAAATACACATGTACAATCACATCGATAAATTTAAATAATCGTTTCCCACAAAATAATGCAATTTTGGTCCCAATATAATCGTAGGTACAGAAAGGTAGGTAAAGACGATCATAATTTGAGGACAGCTTTTTAATTTTCTTTAGGGTCAGACAATGTTTCTATCCCCTAAGAAATATGAACATAATGCCTGTAATAATGACAAAAACATGTACTCATTAGCTCTTTTGATAACAATTATTGAAAAAAAATCATTTTTTTTTTGCTGAAAGGGTTAGTAACGCTATTAAAAAATGAAGCATTTTAGGATTGGATTTTACTAAATTGTATTCAAATATCTGGCAGCTACTATTTGATCTGTGTTCATAAAAGTAAGTATAATTACTTTATTTAACCAACAATTAAACAAACCACAAATATCAGTGGACAAGCCCCTTTAACTGTTTTATTATATAAGGCGACAGTTGTTTAGTCATTGTCCAGCATTTGTCCATCGTATTTATTTCAATCCGTAACATAAATCAAGTTGAATAATACTTTTAATTGACAGTAAACAACGTAAAATATAACAAGCAAATTTAATTAATCAACAAATAACTAAGAAATATATCACATACAACCAGCTAATTAATGTGTGAATAAATCAAATCTATTAAAAGGAGAACAGGAGAAGAAGAATTTAATCTCACAGAAAGTCATTAGCTTACCATTTGTCAAGACTCCATTGAAACAAAAATATACATCTCAAGGGAAAGGTACAGCACAAACATGTTTACAATGGAAAACTCTGCAGAGTAATTAATAGTTGTCAAAATAAAGGATAAATTTGAAGGTGAAAAGGTAAAAAAATAATTGGATCTTGCAATTAAAGGAACACAGATGTTAACAAATGAAAACTCCCTTTCTTTGTAAAAAATATAAATTATTGAAAGGTGAAGAAATCATTTCAATTAGCAGAATCTTGAAGACTCTAAAACTTCACCATTGGTAATAGACTTCATGGAAGCATAAATATACATTGCAAAAATATTTACTGTACACAGATGTTAGGAAGAGAAATCTCACAAATGAATTACAAAAAAAATAATTACATCGTATTTAAATATATTGGAAGGAAGGTGGACAAAATAAATTGATTGAGCAGAATCTTCAAAACGTCACCATTTGTCATAAGACCACATTGGGACATAAAATGTTCAACAATGCTAATGAAGGAAAGCTCTCAATGGGATTAATCTTTAGTCATTATATATTCACTTTAAGCTTCGTTTAATACTGCACATCTGGCATTATAGAAAATAATATGTGTAATGACTGTATTATTTGGGATAAGTTGTGTGAACATAGTGGTTCTCAATTCAGATGATGCCGTGAAATGGGACATGTTTGTATCTCCGAGGTGGCACCGAAGTGCCGAGTGAATATGGTGGTTTGATTTTCGCGCCGGTTTCTGGGAATTTTGCGGGCATTTTAGCAGCAGTTTGGCTGGACCGTAAGTCAAAGTCCCCGCTTTTCCATGGACCTTGGGAGGGGGGGGTACAATTGACTCGTTGATTATTGCCGTGGCAAATCCCTTATTAACATAAAAATATAAGTAATCAGAGGCATTTTGCGGGGATTTAACCAGCAGTTTCACTGGCCTGAAAGTCAAAATCGACGCTATTCAAGGAACCGAGTCCCTTTTATATATATATCATAAAAAAGATACTAGTAAGTAATAAGAGGACATTTATGAAAATAACCAGTATTTAGGTTCATGTATATTAAATATTTTAATATTTTTAATTTATTAATAGTATCGTGACATAATGTCCAACACTACAATAGCATCTTTCTTGGTGTATCAAACCCTTTCAAAATAGTTCAGTACCGGTTATTAATATACTATTCAAAATTTGCTAGGATCACCTTATGTTATACAATTTACACATCACGACTGGCATGCAAGAAAAAAAGAAATTGTCAAAAACTTATATAACATACATTATGGCTTTGTGTACAACACATTGCATCGTTCCTACTGATGTATCACGTCGCTTTCAGCACATGTATCTTTCGCAGTTTTTGTGCATTTTTTATTGCGAAATTTACTGGGCTTGTCTACCACGTAAATCTCAGTTAATTTAAAAACCGTCGAGTCCTATGTGTCCATCGATACGTTATACAATCTAATGCATATCCAAAACTATGCTTACAGAAATAAACGAGAGCTCAAGTCGGAAAGTGATTACCATGCACTATATAATATCAACGACTATAACTTAAATACGGCAAATGTTATGAAAATATAGTTTTCTTCTTTTTATCTAAACAACGTGCATAACATATGGATCGTTTCTATTTGATATACCTTACACTTTTATGTAGTCGTTAAGACAGGCAAGTCTTATCGATACGAACAGATCATGCAACCGAACAATTCCTTAACTTATAGTATAACTGATTTATTTTATTGACTTGTAAATCCAATATATATAGGTGCTTCTTAGCCAATTTTGAGCAGTATACATAGCTCATGTTTTAGATAAATACATCACCAGAACGATCAGTATAAATACTGTCCTCAGAAAATAAAGATATAGAAGACCACTGGCATTCAGTGGCATTAATGTCTTTTTAATCTTAATCGGAACCAACCGAGCGTTTTTTTTCTTTTTTTCTTTTTTCTTTAAGCGAGTACAAGCATGCTTAAAAGCAACCTTACTTTGATTTTGGCTTTGCTCTTGCTCAATGGAGGGGATTGTAAAACTGTACCTAGTAGAATGGAAGAAGATGGCCAGGAGGGACCGGAAGTTACATCAGACGACACCACATCGCCCGACATCGGAAATGATGGACTATCATCGAGCGACAGTGGTGTTCCGAACAGTGACAGCGTTTTACCACCGGGAAATAAAAGCGTGCAGTGTACCGACAAGTCGTTGTCTACTTCGGTCAACGGAACCAATGCAAATCTTCATGAAAACTATGCGGAAAATGAAATGGAAACTGAGATATTTGGAACAGGTTTTAACGCCACGACCGTTGACCGTGATTGGGAATGGGTTGAAGGCATGGGACCGGGTAATGAAAGTCAAGCCTCGGGTAATATACTTGATATTTTGCCTGTTAAGCCGGATGACATCGGATTGCCGCTGTTTCCAAGGGGTGGCACCGGTGCCCTCGATCCTGGGGTTGGCACTGTTACCCTTGAGCCTCAATTTGGGAAGCTAGGAGGCGGCACTGTTACCCTTGAGTCTGAGATTGGGAAGCTAGGAGGCGGCACTGTTACCCTTGAGTCTGAGATTGGGAAGCTAGGAGGCGGCACTGTTACCCTTGAGTCTGAGATAGGGAAGCTAGGAGGCGGCACTGTTACCCTTGAGTCTGAGATTGGGAAGCTAGGAGGCGGCACATTTACCCTTGAGTCTGAGATAGGGAAGCTAGGAGGCGGCACTGTTACCCTTGAGTCTGAGATTGGGAAGCTAGGAGGCGGCACTGTTACCCTTGAGTCTGAGATAGGGAAGCTAGGACGCGGAACTGTTACCCTTGAGTCTGAGATTGGGAAGCTAGGAGGCGGCACTGTTACTCTTGAGTCTGAGATAGGGAAGTTAGGAGGCGGCACTGTTACCCTTGAGTCTGAGATAGGGAAGCTAGGACGCGGCACTGTTACCCTTGAGTCTGAGATTGGGAAGCTAGCAAGCGGCACTGTTACCCTTGAGTCTGAGATAGGGAAGCTAGGACGCGGCACTGTTATCCTTGAGTCTGAGATAGGGAAGCTAGGAGGCGGCACTGTTACCCTTGAGCCTGAGATTGGGAAGCTAGGAGGCGGCATTGGTACCCTTGAGCCTGTGTTTGAGGAGCTATATGGAGCCGTCGGTTCCACTGAGCCTGGGTTTGGCGGAGAAAATGGTGGAGTGTCACCTGAATTATATCCGAATTATTATGTAGAAGAATCGAATTTTGTTGACATTATGTACAGCATCAGCCAGAGTGTCTGTCCTTACTTGCCACTCTGTAAACGTGGACCCTTAATGGTAGTTCTTCTCTTATTAAACATACACAGCATTTGCCGTTTAAACAGCTTCATGTATTAATAGCAGTAAAGAATTATGAAATTGGTCGTCAGAAATCAACATGTAGGATGTTTTATTAATGCTTAATTATTTGAGTTAGCTAATTTTGCTTTCTTAACCAATAGCTAGGGTGAATTAGGTGATTAAGGAAATTCATACTGGCCAAACTTTATTACTCATTTTTTGAAACCAAACAAGTTGTTAAATATTGTATCTTAAGGCCATCAATAAACAAATGTTTGTTTGCGTTTATCATTCCCAGTAAAATCAGCCGTCTGCGTTGTCAATTTGTTTCCCATTTACTTTCTACATAATGACGTTTATAGCCTAAAGGTGCATTCTACAGTGTTTTTGTTTATATTAAAAAAACTACCTACTACCCGCTCCCAAAATTGAAGAAAAAAATATATTAATTTTTGTGGCCTTTTTTTAACTCTGTAACGTAAATAAACTAGATATATTGATTTCAGAAACTTCCAGAATCAAGAATTTCCTGTTGTGAGCCTTGCTCTTGCGCTGACGACTGTGATCTCGAGCGGACATGCTGCGCTGACGCTGAGGCTCTTAAAAGGGACCGACGACCGGAAGTAGTCCCCTGTATATCTGTAGAAGGCCTCATTAATGAAAACAGGGGTTTCTTTGCGGACGCAAACGCCTTATTGTACAAAGTGGTTGATACATGTAAACAGAATGTTGCAAGTAATGAAGAAACTCATGCGACAAAATGTACAAGGAACTCGGAGACACTTGACGAACTCTGGCCCGTGTCGAATGCGCAAAATGGACGCGTGTACAAAAACAAACACTGCGCTGCCTGTAATGGGGTACCTGATGGTGATGTCACAGTTTGGGAACTGTTTGAAACGAATTGTACTGAAGTTCTTTGGAAGCGATTTGAGTCCGTTGATGACAGAAATACTTATGTTTTCACAAATTGTCCTTTAAAGGCATATCCACCGATAAACACCGTGGTTGATATTGCCACCTGCAACTATATGCCTGAACGGAAGTGCACTAGAAATTTCGGCAAGAATAGACCGTCGTTTAAGCAAGAGTTTGCTTCCAGATTGTGCGACGAATCGCCCCCTTCCACAATTAACAGCAATATCTATTTTGACATCATGGGAACCAGTGTAACTTATTCCGACCCGTTCTGTGTGTACTGTGATATGCCCGAGCATGCCACATTATGTACAGTAGAAAGCATGCGGACACTGGTGTTCAAAAAGAAGCCTCAAATGTTTGGTGAGATATCCGATGGAGCGCCCCCACCCCTTGCCTTGTCCGCAATGGTGCCACTTGTTGGTCTGAGGAAAGATGGGTGCCAAAGTTACCAGATTGGTGACCCCTTTATGGTAAGTAGTTACCTTTTCAACTTCAGTCGTAACTCGCTATCTCCATGTTCTGGTTATATAGAAGTTTTTTCCGAATGAATGCCTTCGGTTAAGTTAGACATGTTTTGTATTTTTAGAATCATCGAATGTCCGCACGCCCGTCTATTAGTCAGGCAATATGTCCGTCCGTCCGTCTGTTAGTCCGGCAGTCCTGCCGTACCAACATCCATGTTTTATAACCTTGATTGACATAGAGTAAGCGGCTTTTTGTACAGATTTATATAAAAAAGTTTTTAAAAAACACGCAATTAAACAAAAGAACAACTCATGGACCATAAATACATGGATGTCTATACGTTTATTAGTCCGGCAGCCCGTCTGTCCGTCCGTCCATCCGACAGTCTTTCCGTCAGTCTATTATTCCGGCAATCTATCTGTCCGCCAATCCGGCAATTAGTCGGACGTCTTTGCGTCCGTCTATAAGTCCGGCTGTATGCATGACCATCTTCCGACTATTAGTACGGCAGTTTGTCCGTCCGTCCTTCTATTAGTCCGACAATCTGTCCGTCCGTCCATCCGTCTTTTAGTACGTCTATTTAACCGAAAGCCTGTCCGTCCGTCCGTCCGGGTACAAGTCCGGCGGTCTGTCTGTCAGTCCATCCGGCTATAAGTATGTAGGTATGTCCGTCCCTCTGTCTGTCCGTCAATCTACATGACTTACAAGTTACATGACAGTGGTTGTTATTCATATTTTCAATTGACCAATAAAGTGTTGTTAATATTTCGTCAATATATGTTAGCATACCGCTGTAAAACCCAACGTATTATTTTGATCACCACTGACAGGCGGAGCTAGCTTACCGTTCGCTTCAAGTTTATAAATTCACATGACATAAACGGGTGGCTAGTTATATATAAAGTTATAAACATAAAAAAAAACATTGTTCATATTTTTTCGCAGGGTAACTGCAAAAAGCTGATTTGTCCAACAGGCTTCTTTCCTTACATAGGCCTTTGTGAGAGGACAATAACAGATGGCTACAATGTCGGCTTTGTAATTAACTTTGTAACCCGCGAATCTGCCGAAAGCGATGTCTTCATTCCCGCGCGAGACAGCGATCCCGAACCTACGATACACGAAGCCCTTACCGAACTTTTTGATGGTTTAATGTCCTCGAAATGCGATTACTGCGATCTCTCTTCTGTGACGGGTGTCAATTTTATATTAGGTATTACTCCGAACGCAGCTTGCCCACTTCATAATATAATCAAGGTCGTCGCGACCATGGTCAATCAGTCAAGACAACTCCAATTGAGCCCTGACAACCACGAAATTAGTGTTGTAGTCAATTCGGATGATACAGGGAAAGCCTATTACTCATGTAATAAAGCCTTTGTACATTTGGGCAGCACGATAGACGTTGATGATAAACCAAATTGCCCGTACATCTCGATGAGTTTTAACCAATTAAATGCAACTGGTATAACGGACAATCTTCTTAGAACCATTATGTCTGAGGAACAGGTGATTCTCCTTGAAACAGTCCGGAACTCGACGGATTATGATCAAGACGCTGACGTCGAGTTTAGCCTGTGCGCGGATGAATACCTAGCGCTTTGGGAAACTGCATCTTCCTCTTGTCGTCCTGCTTTGTCAAAATATTTAATTATTTTTGTTTCTATTTTCATAGTGTCTGAAAATGTTAAAATCCATCTCCTCTCAGACAATTTTCATTAGATTTCTGCTTATAAGAATCGAGTCCGTAGACTGTGTACACACTTATAAAGCGTTTAAATCAAGAAAAAACGGAACGGCTTTATGCTGGAATTACGTCAGAATCAATCCAGGACGTCATCATAGTACTATTTGTTATTTGTACATATGCATTTGTTTTAACATTAAACTGCCTTAGTTTCATAAGTTGCAAGGAATTGAGAGCTTTCCTTAACGAACCATATAATCCCCGACGATGTTTGTAACAAAATCCAGGGATTGATTTGTGGATATCTTCTGATTTTAGCCGTTTCAAAAATAAAGGGTCAAAGTTTTCGGTTCTCAAGTGGTCAACAAATAAAACGTGGTCAAACAGTCTTATGCTCTAAATGCTGGACTTTATAATGGTCAATTTTATCAATATTTATAAGCTATACGTCTGGGTTTTAATACTTAATACTATCTTATGTACATTAATGTTCTGCATGTTGATTGGTTTCAAAAATAAATTCTGTACCTATACTTGTCACCGTTCAAGTTCGTTATCTTTTCTTACACATTTCATTGTCAATACGAACTTAATATTTCTCTCATATAGCAGAAGCAATTAAACCAGCATCGTTTCAACAAAGTGAACGATTATTCCTTGTAACAAAGCAAGAGCTGTCCATAAAACAGACGGCCATAATTTGCATTCATCAAGCTGTTGGTTCTCAATAAGTCGAAACATACTAGATAAATGAAATACTATGAAAGACTATATTTTATAATGTGAGAAAACAGCACAAAATGTGTAAATGTAAACGCTGCAAGCTGAAGCCAATGCTAGTCAGATGATTGCCGATTATTGCCATTCATGGGGCATAACTTGACGATTTTAAAGCAAGAGTTATGGGACTTGCTGCATGTGCGTAGCGTCATTGTTAACATGTGTATAAAGTTTCAGGTAAAAAGATGTTTTAAAGCATTGGGTAGTATTGCCAAGTTTAAAGATTTTTCAGAATATTTTTCCAGCCAATCTCTGGGTCTTGCAATGCATATGCATATTGTCACTGGTTTCATATGAGTATCTCGAACTGTTAATGCGGTATAACCAAGTCTGACGAGGTTGCATAACTTCGTCAAAGTACTATTAAATATTTGATAATAATAGTTTGATTTTTGCAACACATGCAACAACGACTGTGGTATCGAGATTATGACAATTACACGGCTTGACTGAAAGACAAGTCAAGCTAAGTCCTCGACCATCCTGCTATTTACGAATACACATTTGTTTGCTTAAATTCAAATACGTAACGGACATTTTTTTTTATTTTAATGTTAGTTTGTATTTTATTTCACGATTGTCAAAAAACACACACCATTCTTTCATGAGTGTGAATACAATTTTTCAATGACCCACGAGTGAAATAAAATACGATCTTACACTGAAATCAACAAATATTTTGTTTCTCTTGTGATATATATATATATATATATATATATATATATATATATATATATATATATATATATATATATATATATATATATATATATATATACGTTGTCAAGTGATCAATGCAATATTTATAGTATACATAACATATTATTACATCGCATAGAATACAAAACTAATAACTATTGTATACATGTAGAGTATAATAAAAACATGACAATATATGACAGGGAGAGATCAGTGTGAAATAACGTTTATATAGGCTATCATTGGTCATCATAATAATGATACTTGTTTCTTAAACTAAATGCATAATTAACATACATGGCTTAATTTCTATTCACTTAAACATTTTTGGATTGCATTTATTCAACAAATTTTGGTACGTTCGGTCTATTTCGATACTACTTAGTGCTATATGACTTTCGTAATTCGTTATACAGAGAGCATTCAAGAATAAAATTAAATTCATCTTCAATACATCACACAAAATACCCTTTTCTAGTGATCTTTTTCCTTAAAATATTTTCGATCTGTTTCAAATATCAAATAATCATTTTACAAAACTTTGCTGTGTCAAAATAGAGGTACGTAGCTTTGATTAAAGGGAAGTAACTACAAATAATATTTAAAGTAATTTTGTTCGATGATAAAACTCTTTATTTCATGGAAAAAAAAACATGAACGAAAACGTCATAAATGTTCCCGAACCATTTTAAGTCGATACGAGTACGAATTGTACGTCATATAGTAACGGAATTTACAGACGTTTGTAATGATTAGATATTTTTAAAGGCTGTCTTTTTTATTTATATATTCATCCCCTTAATTTTAATGATTTCTATGGTATATAACTCTTACATGTATAAACCTTTGGAATAATGATGGAAAAGGTACGTGAATATGATATGAAGAATCGCAACTCGAGTCTAAATTCCGACTTGCCTGTTCCTAATTATAGCCCTTTCCACCAAGGATCCTGGGGGCGAGTTTGTACCCGGAAGAGATGTTTGACCGTATTACTGCACTGCTGGAAATCTCTCTTAGCCGAGGTATAAAACATCTCCTAGGATTTTTGATGAAATGCATCACTTCTCCAACAACGAAGGAATGAAATTTCCATGTATTGAGTCTCTTTATGTAGTCAATACATTTTATATAATTGTTTTATATGGATATATTCATACAACACAAATAAGGTACGAACTCAATCTTCTCCTATCTTTTTGTCAAACAAGGGACTTACCACTGCAATTATTATTAGTCAGATGTCTGGCCCTTGCTTTGCATAGAAATGTGTATAGACTACCGGCACATACATACCAAGTTTCATTTAAATATCTCGAAAGGTGTTTAAATTATGTTAAATATTGAGAATGATTTCTGTCAAAAAGGAGAGTAATTCAATGATTATTTAAGAAAGAGAATGAATCGAAGTGAATTTTTGTATTGCATAGGCAACATGTTTAACATGTGTCATTTTAATATCAAGTTTTTTTTACAGTTATGCCTATGTCCAAGGTTAAGGTTTTTGCGCGCTGTTTGGTCAAAAAGGGGCATAACTAATCTTTAATTAAAGACAGAGTTAAGGGCCTTGCTCGACACATGTGTATTTTTTTTCTGGCCATATGTATACATTGTCACATAGGTGTGTTTTGTTTTGGAACAGGGGCAACGCTTGAATATAAATAAAGCCAAGAGTCATGCTCCTTGTAACACATGTGCGTATTCTATCTGGCAACATCTGAACAAAACTTCATTTGAATATTATTTAGATTTTTTTTTTTAAATTTACCTCCAGACGAAATGTTTGCATGTTACTTGGTTAAAGAGGGGCATAACTCAACTATATTTAAAGTGATAGTTACGGGCCTTGCTAGATACATGTATATTTTATTTCGCAACATGTGTTCCAATTTACATATGAACATCTTGATTGTATTTTTGATAATAGCCAAGGTTCAAGTTCAAGTGTTTGCATGTTTCGAAAGAGGGGCAAAGCTCAATAATAATTAAAGCATTAGTTATGCACCATATAACACATAAGTGCATTGTCTCTGCCAACATGTGTACCAAGTTTCATTTAAAATACCTTAAATGTTTTTTTTTTATTAATGCTTTTTCCCGATGGTGAAATCATCAAGTCTGTCACAACAACCTGCCTAATATTTCATTAAAAAGGTGATCGAATAAAATTAAATGTATCACAATAATAACCGATATATTTTGCAGGAAAATTTTAGATTTCATTTCGATACAAGGATCTTTAATAAAATGGTAAGTTTTTAAAACTGGCAAAACATATCAGTTCTCAAATTATGTTCAAGAAAGTCTACAAACATTACAAAACCTCCCTCGAAATATGTCTTCCTTCAAGACAGAAGTGGCAGACTACTCAAGTCTAATGCAAATTGAAACGTACACAAAAAGAACATCTGACAACAGAGCAATATTAGACAACACTTTATTAAACATTTGTTTTAGCATTTCAGAATATATAACACAAAACTGTTGTTCGTTTCAAATACATGTACAAGTGTACAATAAAACATAAAAAAAAATTCCCACGAAATAATACAATTTTGGCCCAAATATAATGCTAAGTCAGTCTTTAAAATATTTGGTAGGTACATCCATTAAACTACAGAAATACTTTATTTTTTAAGGACTCGTTCATGTTTTATAGGGTCAGGGATCATTTTGTTTCAATCTCCATTGAAATGTGAACATAACGATTATAACAATAATAATCAGCTACAAAAATCAATTCAGCTCTTTTCTTAAACACTAACACTTAATAACACTTTTGTAAATTGTGACAAAAATAATTTTGCTAAAAAGAGTTAGCAACCCTGTTGAAATTTTGAATCATCTTCGGTTTGGATTTTTCTTAAGTATATTGAGATAATAGTATCTAGCAGTTGCTGTTTGTCTTTATTCATAAAATTTAGTTAAAGTGGCACTGTCTTTCAAAATCAGTACAAACTCATGTACGTAAAACAAACATAAATTTGGATTGATAAACCTTTAATTACTTACTAAATGATGTTTTTACGGAAAATACTAATTACTGATAACAAGATTGTAACCATGTTTTTAATAGCTGAAAATGCAAAATTATTAAATGATTGGTGAATGCTAAAATATTTAACGTAATCTTCTATCATATTATAAGGTAGAAAACACGTGTTTTCTGCAACTTTCTTTCAAAGTTAACTCGGTATCCTTCATAAGAACCATTGTTTTCGACATGTATTCATCCTTTTTGGTAAATTAAAATAATTGTTCTAAATGTGGTAAATCTTATTTGGGGTAAATAACCCATTCAACAATTTATTGAAATTAGTGTTAGAAATCAGTTCCAGTCAAGTAATCCATTATCGACAGTACAATCTTCTTTTTTTTCAATATCTTAACTCGTAATCCTTATCTATGCTTATGTTATTTGTATGTTTGAATTTATTTAGTGGTGTTGTTGCTTTCGGCCACAATCTTCACATAACAAATTAAAAGGGACCGACGACCGGAAGTAGTCCACTGTATATCTGTAGAGGGCCTCATTAATGAAAACAGGGGTTTCTTTGCGGACGCTGACGCCTTATTGTACAAAGAAGTTGATACATGTAAACAGAATGTTGATAGTGAATACGAAAATCATGCGGCAAAAGGTACAAGGAACGCGGAGCCGCTTGAAGAACTCTGGCCCGTGTCGAATGCACAAAATGGATGCGTGAACAAAAATAAGCACTGCGCTGCCTGTAATGGGGTGGCTGATGGTGATGTCACAGTTTGGAAACTGTTTGAAACGAATTGTACTGAAATTCTTTGGAAGCGATTTGAGTCCGTTGATGACAGAAATACTTATGTTTCACAAACTGTCCTTTAAAGGCATATCCACCGATAAACACCGTGGTTGATATTGCCACCTGCAACCATATGCCTGAACGGAAGTGCGCTAGAAATTTCGGCAAGAAACCGCCGTTTAAGCGACAGTTGGCTTCCGCTTTGTGCGATGCCCCGGCCCCTTTAACAATTAACAGGAGGATCTATTTTGACATCATGGGCACCAGTGTAACTTATTCCAACCCTTTCTGTGTGTACTGTGATATGCCCGAGCATGCGACATTATGTACAGTTGAAAGTATGCGGACACTGGTGTTCAAAAAGAAGCCTCTAATGTTTGGAGAGATATCCGACGGAGCGCCCCCGCCCCTTGCCTTGTCCGCAATGGTGCCACTTGTTGGTCTGAGGAAAGATGGGTGCCAAAGTTACCAGATAGGTGACCCCTTTATGGTAAGTAGTTGGCCTTTTCAACTTTTCAGCTTCAGTCGAAATTTGATGTTTTTGACTAGTTTTTTTCCGAATGAATGCCTTCGGTTTAGTGAGACATGTTTTGAATTTCGGATACATCGAATTTTGGTTATCTGAAAGTATTATTCAAGATCCGAACGTCTTCGACATAGCGAGATTTGACTTTATACTTAGTCCGGCAATCTGTCCGCCCGCCCGTCTATTAGTCTGGCAATATGTCAGTCCGTCCGTCCGTCCGTCCGTCTATTAGTCCGGCAGTCTGTCCACCTGTCCGTCCGTCCGTCTGTTTGTCCGCAATCTGTCAGCCCGACCGTTTATAAGTCTGGCAATATATCCGTCCGTCTGTTAGTCTGGTAATATGTCCAACCGTCCGCCCGTCTATTAGTCCGGCAATCTGTCCACCAGTCCGTCCGTCTTTTAGTCCGGCTATTTGTCCGACCGTCCGTCTATTAGTCCGGCAATCTGTCCACCCGCCCGTCTATAAGTCTGGCAATTTGTCCGACCGTCCGTCTGTTAGTCCTGCAATCTGTCCACCCGTCCGTCTATTAGTCCGGCAATTTGTCCGTCCGCACGTCTATTAGTCTGGCAATACGTCCGTGCGTCCGCCCGTCTGTTAGTCCGGCAATCTGTCAACCCGCCCGTCTATTAGTCTGGTAATATGTCCATCCGTCCGTCCGTCTATTAGTACGGCAACTGTCCAACTGTTCATCCGTATATTCGTCCGGCAATTTGTCCGACCGTCCGTCTATTAGTCCGGCAAACTGTCCACCCACATGTCTATAAGTCTGACAATTTGTCCGACCGTCCGTCTGTTGGTCCGGCAATCTGTCCACCCGCCCGTCTATTAGTCCGGCAATATGTCCGACCGTCCGTCTGTAAGTCCAGCAATGTGTCCGTCTGCCCGTCTATTAGTCTGGCAATACGTCCGTGCGTCCGTCCGTCTGTTATTCCGGCAGTATATCCATTTGCTCGGCTATAAGCCCATCATTCTGTCCTTGCGTACCAACAGCCAGGCTTTATAAGCTTCATAAACATAGAATAGGGGCTTTTTGTTCAGTTTATATGAAAAGTCCATAAAACACAGACATTTAAAGAAATGACTCATGAACCATAAATGCTAGTATGTCTATACGTTTATTAGTCCGGCAGCCCGTCTATCCGCCCGGTCCGTCTACTATCCGGCAATGTCTGTCCTGCCATCCGGCAATAAATCTGGACGTCCGTTCGTCCGACAGTATGTCCGTCAGTCAATTATTCCGGCAATCTATCTGTCCGCCAATCTGGCTATTAGTCGGTCCGTCTATAAGTTTGGCAGTATGTATGACCATCTCCCGGCTATTCGTACGGCAGTTTGTCCGTCCGTCCGTCTATAAGTCCGACAATACATCTGTCCGTCTGTCTTTTAGTCCGGCAGTCCGACCGTCCGTCTATTTATCCGGCAGTCTGTCCATCCATCCATCCATCCGGATATAAGCCCGGCAGTCCGTCCGTCCGTCCGTGTATATGTATGAAGGTATGTCCGCCTAAAGGTCCGCCAGTTTACATGACGGTGGTTGTCAGCTTTTCAATTTACCAATAAAGTGTTTATACTTCGTCAATAAATATTTTCACAAGATGGTATAACTCAAAGTAATATTTTGATCACCTTTAAGAGGCGGAACTAGCATCCCGTTCGCTTCAAGTTATAAAATTAACATTACACAAACGGGGGGCTAGCTGTATATAAAGTTATAAACATATAAACGAAAGCGTTGTTCATATTTTTTCGCAGGGTAGCTGCAACAGGCTGATTTGTCCAACAGGCGTCTTTCCTTACAAAGGCCTTTGTGAGAGGACAATAACAGATGGCCACAATGTCGGCCTTGTATTCAACTTTGAAATCCGCGAATCTCCCGAAAGCGATGTCTTTATTCCCCCGCGAGACAGCGAGCCCGAGCCTACAATACACGAAGCCCTTACCGAACTTTTTGATGGTTTAATGTCCTCGAAATGCGATTACTGCGATCTCTCTTCTGTGACGGGTGTCAACTTGATATTAGGTGTTACCCCAAACGCCACTTGCCCACTTCATAATATCATCAAGGTCGTCGCGACCATGGTCAATCAGTCAAGAAAACTCCAATTAAGCCCTGACATCCACGAAATTAGGGTTGTAGTCAATTCGGATGATACAGGGAAAGCCTATTACTCATGTAGTAAAGCCTTTGTACATCTGGACAGCACGATTGACTTTGATGATGGACCGGATTGCCCGTACATCTCAAAGAGTTTAAACCAAGTAAATACTGCTGGTATTGCGGACAGTCTTCTAAGAACCATTCTGTCAGAGGATCAGACGCTTCTCCTTGAAACAGTCCGGAACTCGACGGCTTATGATCAAGACGCTGAAGTCGAGTTAAGGCTTTGGGTGGATGAATACCTAGCGCTTTGGGAAACTACATCTCCCTCTTGTCGTCCTGCTTTGACGATATATTCAATTATTTTTGTATCTGTTTTCATAGTGTCTGAAAAGGTTAAAATCCACCTCTTCTCAGACAATTATCATTAGTATTGTGTTTGTAGGAAACGAGTCCGTAGGCTATGGCCAAGAAAATACGGAATGGCTTAATGCTGGGATTACGTCAGAATCATCGCAGGACATCACCGTAGTACTATTCGTTGAGAAAGTTATATAAAGCTGAAACATTTCTTTTGTTTCAACTTAGATTTTAACTTTCAACTGTCTTAATTAGCTGATTTTAATTTAAGTCGTCGCATATTGTTCTATATACGTTTGTTCTTTTTTTAAGATTAAACTGTTTAGCTTCATAAGTTGCAAGTAATAGAGTGCGTTCCTTTTCGAAACCATACAATTCCCGACGATGTTTGAAAAAAATCCAGGGATTGTGGAAATCTCCTGGTTTCAGCCGGTTCAAAAATAAAGGGTCAAAGCTATCGGTTCTCAAGTGGTCAACACACAAAACGTCGTCAAACAGTCTTATCTCTTAATGTTGAAGTTTTTACTATGGTCAGTTTTGTCAATCTGTATGGCTATACGTCTGGGTTTGAATACTTTTATCTTGTGTACATTAATGTTCTGTGTGTTGATGGTTTTCAAAAATAAAATCTCTGCTTATACTGGTCACCGTATGTATATCAATTTTCTAACCCGTTTTATTTTCCATAAAAACAATATTTCTGTCATATAGCAGAAGCTATAAAACACGCATCTTGACAACACAGTGAACGACAATTCCTTGAAATAAAATAAGGGCTGTCCGTAAAACAGACTGCTCAATAACTCCCCCAAGTCCATAAACAGACTGTTCCATTACTCACCGAAATCCGTAAACAGACTGTTTCATTACTTCTCCAAGTCCATAAAACAGACTGTTCCATTACTCCACCAAGTCCGTAAAACAGACTGTTCCATTACTCCCCCAAGTCCGTAAAGTAGACTGTTTCATTACTCCCCGAAATCCGTAAACAGACTGTTCCATTACTTCTCCAAGTCCGTAAAACAGACTGTTCCATTACTCCCCCAAGTCCGTAAACAGACAGTTTCATTACTCTCCCAAGTCCGTAAAACAGACTGTTTCATTACTCCCCCAAGTCCGTAAAACAGGCTGTTCCATTACTCCCCCAAGTCCGTAAACAGACTGTTCAATTACTCCCCCAAGTCCGTATACAGACTGTTCTATTACTCCCCCAAGTGCGTAAACAGACATTTCCATTACTCCCCCAAGTCCGTAAACAGACAGTTCCATTACCCCTTCAAGTCCGTAAAACAGACTGTTTCATTACTCCCCCAAGTCCGTAAAACAGGCTGTTCCATTACTCCCCCAAGTCCGTAAACAGACTGTTCAATTACTCCCCCAAGTCCGTATACAGACTGTTCCATTACTCCCCCAAGTCCGTAAACAGACAGTTCCATTACTCCCCCAAGTCGGTAAACAGACTGTTCCATTACTCCCCAAAGTCCGTAAACAGACTGTTCCATTACTCCCCCCAAGTCCGTAAACAGACAGTTCCATTACTCCCCCGAGTCCGCAAAACAGACTGTTTCATTACTCCCCCAAGTCCGTAAAACAGACTGTTTCATTACTCCCCCAAGTCCGTAAACCGACAGTTCCATTACTCCCCCAAGTCCGTAAACAGACTGTTCCATTACTCCCCCAAGTCCGTAAACAGACTGTTCCATTACTCCCCCAAGTCCGTAAACAGACTGTTCCATTACTCCCCCAAGTCCGTAAAACAGACTGTTCCATTACTCCCCCAAGTCCGTAAAACAGACTGTTTCATTACTCCCCGAAATCCGTAAACAGACTGTTCCATTACTCCCCCAAGTCCGTAAAACATACTGTTCCATTACTCCCCCAAGTCCGTAAAACAGACTGTTCCATTACTCCCCCAAGTCCGTAAACAGACTGTTCCATTACTCCCCCAAGTCTGTAAAACAGACTGTTCCATTACTCCCCCAAGCCCGTAAACAGACAGTTCCATTACTCCCCCAAGTCCGTAAAACATACTGTTCCATTACTCCCCCAAGTCCGTAAAACAGACTGTTCCATTACTCCCCTTTAAGTCCGAAATAGCCATAATTTGCATTGATCAAGCTGACGGTGCGCAATATTTCGAAAACATTCTAGATAAATAAAATACTAAGAAGGAAAATATAATTATGTGAAAAAACAACTCAAAACGTGTGTACATGTGAGCATTGCAAGCTGAGGCCAACGCTTGACCGGTTATTGCCATGCAATGGGCATAACTTGACGATATTTTAAGCAATAGTCATGGGACTTGCAACATGTTGGTATGGTCACTGTTAACAATTTACGAAGTTTTATGTAAAACTTTCTAAACTTTAAATAAAGTTAGTATGTTGTGTTATTGCCAAGTTTAAAGTTTTTCAGCCGATCAAAGGGAATAACTTAAACTTATTAATGTCCACTCTCACAGATTGTGTTGACAACGTTTTAATTTTGTCTTGGAAAGAGCAAATCTTTGCGTAATTGTATTAATATCCAGTGATTTTAGATTGCTGACTAAACTAGTAGATCGCATTTTTCATATTTACCATTGAAAATAATTGTGTTATGGCTAGAAAAATAAATTTTCGGAAGTTTATCAAACAATTGAGATATGTTTCAGTGCGACTTATCTAGAAAATGAACTGATGCTTAAAAAGGTCAATACTGTCAATGTGTGGGAGTGAAGCTTTAAGGTAAGAGCTCTGGGTCTTGCAATGCGGATGCAACTTGGACCCTTATTGCGTGATTACCATGTCTGACGAGTATGCATGACTTCACAAAGTACTAGATCATATTCGATCATATGAATTTTTGCACGCCAACACATTCAGCAACGAATGTGGTATCAAAAATATGACAATTACATGACTTGTCTGAAAGTCCAGAGAAAAGACAAGTCCTCGACCAGTCATGCCGTTAACGAATATTCATATTTTGCTCAAATTCGAATTGAACTTGAAGAGAAATTGAATCATACTTTCATGAGTGAGAATATAATTCTTCTATGAGCACGAGTGAAATAAAATACGATCTTACACTTAAATCAAGAAATGTTTTGTGTTTTAATGAGTTTAAATTTATTTTAAACAGCTTCGACCTGTTTCTAATATCAAGTCTTTTTTTTAAAACATGTACTTTGGTTTTGTTTAAAGCGAAGCAACTAAAATGATTTTAAAAGTAGTTCTTAAGTAGTTCTTAATGCTGTTGTTCGCTGAAAAACTCCATATTTCATCGAAAATAACCTGAACGAAAACATCATAAATGTATACGATCCATATAACGTTGATCTAACCGAGTTCGAAGAGTACGTCATATAATTACGGAATTTACAGACGAATTGTGTTATCTAAAGACTGTCTTATATCTTTATAATTATATTCATCCCCTAAAAAACTTTACAAAAGAAAATAGAGTTAATCAATTCTACTAGTATATAACATTTACGTGTATAAACTTTGGAATAATGATGGAAAAGGTACTTGAATGTGAGTTTTTCAGTTCAGGCCCATGATTACGGAAAGTCTCAGGTCCGATTTTAGACTGAGAAACAGTATATCAACTTTATTAAATTATAAGAAAAAAATAATTTTATTCCATTCGTTCCAAAAAAGGGAAATAATTGTACGATTTTAAATAGTCATAAATATCATCAGATTTTGAATCATCAATATGCAGCTAAAAGGAGTTACAATGACATTAAGATATTCAACTTGAGAAGTTGAATTCCGACTTGCCTGTTCGTAATCATGGCCCTGTCCATCAAGGATCCTAGGAGCGAGTTTGTACCCAGAAGAGATGTTTGACAGTATGACTGCACTGCTGGAAATCTCTCTTAGCCGAGGTATACAACATCTCCTGGGATTCTTGACGAAATGCATCATTTCTCCAACAATGAATATTTACACCTCAACTTCCATTCCTTAAATAAACTGCCTTTCGGCAATTGCGTTCATCAATCGATGAACGCAACATCTTCGGATATGTTCGGATGCAATTCATTGCATAAAAATATACATGAAAAATATTTATCTTGTTATTGTTTGTATTGTGTCAGAAGGTCCCGTAATATATAAATCAACATTTTAGAAAGTGTTAATTTTTTAAATTTTAAATGTGTAGTTGCCATAACTGTTTGAATTTTACATTTAAAAGTGAGTTCAAGTGGTTGATCTTTTCCCGCGATATTGTGACGTCATTTGAAAAAATGCTTTCGGTTACAGTCGGGTTGTTCTATTTACAGAATGGGTAGGAATGGGTTACTGAGTGTTTTTTTTAATGAAAATAAGATTTTATTTAACAATTCTTGAATGAAACAATGAACTATTGGTGTAAATATAAGTAACGAATTGCGGGCTTGATGTCATTATCGGGGATATGAACGCAATTGGGCTTCGGACTCTACACACTTTGACCAGCCCAATTGCGTTCATACCCCGATAATGACATCAAGCCTGCAATTCATTCCTTAAAGGAATGAAATTTCCATGTATGGAGTCTGTTTATGTAGTCAATACATTTTATACAATTGTTTTATATGGATAAATACATACAAAACAAATAATGTGCGATAGCAAGCTTCTTCCATCTTTTTTTATTTATTTTTATTTCATTTCGATTTAAGGATCTTTAATAAAATAATAAGTTTTTCACACTGGCAAAATTCGTTAAGTTTTCAAAAGATTTCAAAGAAATTAGAAGTGAGTAAAAAAAAGTCTACAGAATTAGAAAAAGTTCCCTCGAATTTTGTCTTCCTTCAAGACAGACGTGGCAGACAACTTGAGTCTAAAGCAAATTAAAAAGTACACAAAAAGAACATCTGACAACAGAGCAATATTAGACAACACTTTATTGCACATATGCTTCAGCATATCTGAATAATATATGAGAAAATATAACACAAAACTGTTGTTCATTTCAAATACACGTGTACAATTACACGATAAATTTAAATAATAATTTCGCACAAAATAACGCAATTTTGGCCCCATTATCATGCTAGGTCAGCCTTTAAAATATTTGGTAGGTAAATCCATTAAACTACAGAAATACTTTGTTTTTGAGGGACTCGTTGATGTTTTATAGGGTCAGGGATCTTTTTTATCAATCTCCTATGAAATGTGAACATAATGACTGTAACAATTAAAAATAGCTACAAAAATCAAATAATCTCTTATGTAAATCACTACTGAAAATTGTGACAAAAAGATTTAAAAAAAAAACAAAAAGGGTTAGTAATGCTGTTGAAAATTTGGATTTTTCTAAATTATATTGAGATAAACATCTGTCAGTTGCTGTTTGGTCTTTCTTCATAAAATTTAGTTAAAGGTGCGGTCTCACAGATTGAACGTTTGACAACTTATTTATTTTTTGTCTTGGAAAGAGGCAATTTTTGCGAAAATCCATTGAATCGAGTTAAATTACACTGCTGACAAAAAATAGATCGCAGATTTTAATATTTAAGTTCAAAAATTGATGTTTTGTGCATTTTTCTTAAAACATTAGTAACGGTTTAGGCCATAAAACATTACTTTTCGAACGGAAATATGAAAATCTACAAACGATTTTTTTGTCAGCAATCTTATATCATCCGTTTGTAGATATTTACGCAAAAACTTGCCCATTCCAAGACAAAAAATGAAGATATCGACAGGCAAATTTAATTAATCAACAAATAAATAAGAAAAAATATATGACATACAACCAGCTAATTAATGTGTGAATTAATCAAAGCTATTCAATGGAGAAAAGGTGAAAAATAATTTGATCTCAAAGTAGCTCATTGGTATTAAAAGTTCACCTTAAGTCATTAACGTCAATGGACTATATTGAACATTGAAGAATTATATATTTCAATTAAAAGTTCACCTTAAGTCATTGACGTCAATGGACTCCATTGAAACATTTTATATTTCAAGAGAAAGAAACAGCATAAACTTATTGACAAGTAAAACTCCCCCCCAAAAATAATATTTGTCATTATATGTAGTAAAGTGTAAAAAGGTGAAAAAATAATTTCCCAGATGCTTATTAGCTCACCTTTTGTTATAGCACACAGCACAGACATGTATACAATGGAAAACTCTGCAGATTAATTAATAGTTGTCAAAATAATAGGGATGCAAACAAATATTTGAATATTCGATCAAACATTTAGTTTCGAATGTCAAAATCGGTATTTTGTCAATTTTTTTTGTCAACTAAAAAGAACAAAAGCACCGCGAAACGGAGCATTATACGCCCGAAGAAGATTCGGCTTGAGGTCTTTAATAAACATTTAGGTTATGCTAGTATACTGCTTACTAAGTTTAAAAGTAGCAGGACTTGGAAAGTGCTCACAACACATCCTTTTAATGTAGCAATAATTTGTATAAAGTTATCTAAAAATTGCTTTATTGGTTACAAAGTTGTGGCTAGGACACGTTTTCTAAAAATTCCTTTATTAGTAGTAAGACAAAGTTGTGGCCTGGACACGGAATTGCTAACGCCCCCCAGTGAAATTAGCCTTTGAGGTACGGACCTGGAAAGCATGCTTGACAAATCCTTTTAATGTAGAGATGATTTGTATAAAGTTATTTGAAAATTGCTTTAGTAGTAACCCAGTTATGGCCTGGACACGGAATTGCTAACGTATCCCCCCATGGTGATTCTAGTGTTTGAGGTATGGACCTGGAAATTGCGCGCGACACATCCTTTTAATGTAATGATGCTTTGTATAAAGTTATTTTAAAATGACTTTATTAGTGACCAAGTTGTGGCCCGGACACAGATTTGCTAACGCACCCCAATGGTGATTCTAGTCTTTGAGGTATGGACCTGGAAATTGCGCGCGACACATCCTAATGTAGTGATGATTTGTATAAAGTTATTTGAAAATCGCTTTATTAGTTACCAAGTTATGGCCCGGACACGGAATTGCTAAAGGACGGACAGACAGACAGACAGACGGACAGACGATGGAGGCCATAACATAATACGACCCTTCGGGCGTATAATAAAAAACCTTTTGCCCACATCGCTGTTGTTGTGTTTAAAGTTGGTTTGTCTTGTTTTTCAATTATTGGCCCATAATGCCAGATGTGTGAATGTGCTGACAATACACTAAACACGCCTCATGTGTCATTTAGGGACAAATTGTCGGGTACTAGAAAAAGTCCCCTTAATATTACAATAACTGGCTATTGGACATCAGTGACAGCAGCAATTTCAATTAGTTTTGGTAAACTGTATAGTATAGCGTTTAAGGATATATTTTCTCTATACACCAGTAGAGTCAAAATCCAAATATGTGTTAGTTTTATTATTTTACTAGTTTCAGAGTTGGTTTTTGTTTTTCCATAGTTATATTTAGTAGAGGTCAATCCCAGAACGAGGCTTCTCGTCCTGTAGAAAGAACTTCCATTGGCACATAACGCCATTTGATCAGGAATCCATCTAATTTCTCTTTGTTTACAAATATGGAGGCAGTGGAATTGAAATTATTTGATTTTTGTTTTCTTGATTGTTCAGAATGTATTGGGTTTTTTTTTCTTTCTTAAAATTAGGAATTCCATAGGCTCATTTAGGGAAATCAGGGTCCGCCTTGAACTGGCTACGACAACGTAGGTTTAAAATGCAAGGCCTTTTACTTTAGCAAATAATAATAACAGTTAAGTTTACTATGACTTCCAAAATACATATTTTGGTAATTGAATATTCGATCGAAAGAATTAACGAATATTCAAATATCAATTTTGCATCCCTACAAAATAAAGGATATATTTGAAGGTGAAAAGGTGAAAAAATAATTGGATCTTGCAATTACAGGAACACAGATGTTAACAAATGAAAACTCCCTTTCTTAAAAAAAATATGTAATTGAAAGGTGAAAAAATCATTTGGTCAAGCAGAACCATCAAAACACCAAAAGTTCACCATTGGTCATAGACTCCACGGAAACAAAAAACAACATTGCAAAAATGGGAACGGTACACAGATGTTACGAAGAGAAATCTCACAAAGGAATTCAACTTTTTTTTAATTACATCTTATTCAAATATATTGTAAGGGAAGGTGAAAAAATAATTTGATTAGGCAAAAGTTCACCTTTTGTCATAAGACTCCATTGAGACAAAAAAGTGTTCTACATTGTTAATGAAGTAAAGCAAACAGTGGGATTAATCTTTTGTCATTATATATTTTCTTTAAGCTTCATTTAATATTGCACAGCTGGTATTATAGAAAATAATGATTGTATTATTTGAGATAATTTGTTTTAGTCAACCTAGTGGTGGTCAAATGATCTGTTGCTAAGCGATGGTCAATGGGTTAACATCTCATACAATTATGTCTTCTTTCTTTTCTAAAATGTACAGACCCCAATTTCTCAAAACTTCTTAAGGTTAAAAGGCTTGAGTAGCTTATTTCAATAAGCCAAAAACATACTTAAATTTGATTTTATTATATAAAAAATTGTTTATTGTAATTACCATAAAGATTATTCTTATTTCAAGTCCAAAAAATCTTAAAGAAGTAAATAAAACTCAAATTAAAGAAAAACAAAAATAGTGAGCTTAGCTTAATCCTGTTAAAAAGACTTAAGGGGTTTCGAGAAATTGGGGCCTAATTTGCATTCATAGGTAGTTTAATTCCTACATAAATACTGGAAATGGTTCTTCTAAGAATACTATTTGAAAATAAAAAATATGATAATATTCAGGATATATTCAAATTTATAACATGATGTATCTGCTAAGACTGTCTAAAAAAATACATGAGGCAAGTCTATTGCTAATTTTCAATAACTGTATATAGAAATAGAAACATTATTTAGTAATTATAAATGATGACAAAATATATATAAAAAGACTCTGAATAAATCTGCTGCAAGGTGTTGTTGACATGATTTTTGTGGACCGGTTACCCCATAAATGTTTGTAAATGATGGTATCTGCTTAGGCTGTCCAAGTATTCCTCAAGTATATGATGCAATGTTGATTGTATCTCCAGGGTGGTCTAGTATGCTATCGCATTTGGAGACATGGAGACCCCGCATGGCCTGCTGTTTAGAACTTCAGAGAGCTGAACACTTCTGGGTAGTGCTCAAAGAACGCCTGAAACAGAATTGGGACTAATTCATTAATAAGCTTAATTTTATTCAATTGTGAAACTAGTTACAGCACTTATATTTATCACTCTGTTTGTCACAATGTTACATGAGAGTCTGGTCTTATGTTTAATGGCAAAATTGAAAAACCCTGCAATCACTGTTCAAAACCCTGGCACATTCGCCTTAAAGGGACTATACACCAGATTGGCACTGTAACAAATATCAGGACAATTATTTAATAAAATATTTTACTCTTTGACATCATAATTGTAAAAATGAATACCAAAATATTAATGTTAAAAAAAAATTGAGTCAAAGACCGAATTTGAACTGGTGTCGCCAAAACTGCAGCCCAGTGTTGTATCCACTGTGCTACGAAGGCTTAACCTAAACCGTTGAAATATTTAAGCTATATACCTAACTTGGTAATATCCTGTGATAACATTGACTAGCCAATCATGGATATGAATGAATTCTACTAGGTATACATACCTAGTGATCTTTTTTAATGGAAAAATACAATAAAACTGCGAAAATTTTTTGTAAACAATGTGGTACTCCATTTAGTTAGTGTCAATGCATTGTACACATCTATAAGTTTATGTCAGTTTTCGACAATATTCTTTTTTTCCGCTTTTTCATCATACGGTGTATAGCCCCTTTAAGGATGCCTAAGTGAGAACTGATTAAGCTAATCTGCTAACAGCTGTGTCAATGGGATAACCAGTTAATAGGTAACAATCTCATTTAATATATCATTGCCTAAGAAGGCATTATGCTTTTGATAATGCGGAGGTTGGTATCTGACACAATCTATAATTGTACAATACTGGTCAGTGTAGGTACATGTATCAAGCGGAGTTAACTTGTTATATCTGACAGTGAAGTAATTGCCAACATCATTAACTATAATACCAAGTATGTTTGAATGCAACAGACACTTGGAACAGTAGCTAATGAGCAATTAATACAGGATTTATGGATAACAGCTATAATTGCTGAATACACAAGTTCTTTGTTCATTCTTGTTATCAAAATTATCCATCTTAAGGAGGCACTCTTACTCCCAAATAAGATGTAAAACAATTATTAAAATTGTTTTAATTTACCAAAAAAGGATGAAAAAATATCGAAAACAATGGTTCCCTTTTTAATTTGAATGAAAGTTGCAGCAAACACAGTATTTCTACGTAATGAGATGCTCGTTGAACACTGTAAATCTTTAAGGACCCACCAGTTATTTAATATTTGTGCGTTTTCAGCCACTAAATAAACGGTCATAACCTTTATATCAGTAATAAATATTTTCCATAAAATTTATTAAATGCATAATTTAGTAAGTAGATTATCCCTTAAAATTTAAGTTTACTATACATGTGTATGTATTGATTTTAAAATTAGGGTGTCACTTAAAACCAACGAAAACCATAAATACATTTTTATTTCTTTGAGAATGTTATTAAAAACAAGAGCTTTGCTAGGTGATGCCTACGCTTATCTGTTATCACTAACTTAATGACTCATTACATAGTAAACAAACATATCGCAGATCTTTTTTCCTCCTTAAATCGTTAATAATTCATAATCTCAATTAATCAGAATAATAGCGCTTTTTTCACAATACACATACCGGGGTATGTTAAATGATCTTGTTTTGAATGTTAAGACAGTGGTAGAAATATGGAAATGCCCAGAAGCCAAAAGAAGGTCAAATTTTAAAACCAGCAAAGCTTGCTCGAAATTAAAATTATACATCATCTATCTCGGCTTGTTTCAAGTTTCAAGGCCAGAGTGTAATTAAATTCTAGCTGGCAATATAGTTGGTGAGTTAGGAATACGATAATGACTCAAATGACAATAACTCAATAAATTTGGTAAAAATACATGCTCAGGAAAAACAAAATTGACACTATTTTCAATTTCCTGTTCATCTTAATATTTTGCATTTTATAGAACACTTCATTCATCTATCTGTCTGCAACCTTATTTCATTAAATTTTCCATACAAAGGAGCACTTTCACAATCTGTCCACACTTCTTATTGCCAAACTATCAAGGTGATGATTTGAATTTCCATTCAAATTGTATTCTATCGTATCATACTTCTCACTTCCATAGGTCAATTATGTAACTTTATGTCACAAAAGTCACATGATATTTTACTTAGACAGGTTGATTGCATCATGGTTCACACTTTCACTGTTATTGCCTAAGGCCAAAAAAAAATAAAATTGTTTGGTTAGGGTTACATCCTTTTCAAAAACAGGTAGGGTAGGTAGGCTTTTTTTATTTTTTTTATTTTTTTTTTTATTAGGCTTTATATAAGAATATCATTTTCATCATTGGAGAATGGTGTTAAAGCTATCTTCTGTATAAGCATTTAAGGTTTAAACTACATATTGAAAAGCAATTAAAAAAAAAAAAAAAATTCATTTTTTTTTTTTCATTTTTTTTTAAACTGACTATAAAAACGGTAGGGTCGGCGCCGATTCCGTAGGTAGGGTCGGGTAACCCGAACCAAATGTATTTTTTTTTTAGGCCTAAGTTGTATTGAAATTCTATCGTCTCTTTTGATTCTCTTTACAACAATTTGTCATATTAAAATGAAACTAATAATAATAGCAGTCTTAAAGGCATTAAAACATGTTTTTAACTGTGGTTTTACAAATCAAACTTTATGAGAATTTATTATGAGCTTCTCAATGTTATGGGTGTGATTTTTCTCGTCTTGTCTATGCTCGCATGAAATCCACTCAGCAGTTACTTCCCTTTCCAGTACAGTTAATACTGCCGTAAAACAGATCACAGTTGTTATATTAATTAATATAAATGAAGTTTTATGACGAAAAACTCATTATTCTTAAAGCATTTTTAGTGAAGGTTTTAGCCATATAACATTAATTTTCAAACATTAATATGAAAACTGCAATCTGAACCTTTGCCAGCAGTCTTTGTGATTTTGTGTTTTATGTCTTTGGCTTTTGCCCAGTGCCACTAAACCGGGTTTATGTTTCAACTTTTTGCTACTGAGCTTGTTCCTGTAGCTTTTTGCATAAATATTATATCAATGGTTTCCAGACATTTAAGCAAAAATTGGCTCATTCCAAGATAAAAGAAAGTTGCCAAAATCATCAGTCTGTGAGAGTGAAGGTTTAACAAAGGATATATTCATCCCTTAAAACCCCCATGTCAACATCAACAATGGATATAGAGGATGTTTGTTGATTCAGAGTAAGATCATACGAGTGTCATAGAAAAACACATTTTCACAAGCGGAAAAGCACTTTTACTGGTATACTGAAATCAAGAAATTTTCTCACTATGGTTATTTTATGCTTATTTTTGGAGACTTATTCATTTTTTTAAAATTAACTTATCAAAATACCCCATTTGTGGAATACCCCTTTGCTATCAGGCCACCTGTGGGATGCCCCTCACGCACAGTTTCAATCGAAGACGTAGACTGTCATTTCTATGCCAGCTTGCGCAGAAATATTTCTCCAATACTTTTTATCAATGTTTATTATTTTCCAATGTTCCAGTGCAAACATGTTCCTAAATACAACAGTAAATGCACAATTTTTTTTTAAATGAATAGGGCACGAATGCATTGACACTATTATACCGGTCGCCATTTACTGGTACTGAATTAAATTTTGAAAGGTCAAAATGGTTAACAAATCAAATGTTGACTAACATTGGATTAAAACAATATTGAGAACAAGTTTTAGAATTTGTGTCATGATCCATGGATGGATATGAAATCACCCTCACTGTTGTAGATGGGTCATTTCCAAAATGGAGTAAAGACAACACATCTTTGCTGATGTTGGACTTGTGGTGGGCCATTTTAGTTTACCAGTATTTGTTGTTTAAATTTTCCGGGCAGTTCAGTTAACAAAGTCAGACAATTTAATAATACTCCTAAGACACTAAATAATAGATATTATTGAATTTATGTTCCAGCATATTTTTTTCGTATAATGTTGTGTAAGAAAGCAAATATTTGACCATTCAGCATTCAGCGATATGAGAAAAATGAAATTACCATTTCTCTAATAAAGGGTAATTTATGTTTATTTCTTGTTCCGAATGTTATGTATAAAGTCTTTATTTAAATAAAGCAATCTTTGTCCAATATATCAAATTATTATTTTGACATACTTTACTAGTTCAAAAGTGAGGTAATCAGTTTTGATCAAAGGGAAGTAACTACAATTTAATTTAAAAGTAGTTCTTTAAGAGGAAATTTTCACTCCTTTGTTTGCAGGAACATATTAAATGGATATTTTTACTGATTTTATTTCACTGATAAAACTCCATATTTCAGCAAAAAGCATGATAGAAATATTCATACGGGTACATTTAAACTCCAATGACATCCTTAACAAAGGACATATACATGTACATGGCGTATGTAAGTAATAAAATGTAGTTACTTCCCTTTGATCAAAACTGAGTACCTCACTTTTTGAACCAGTAAAATATGTCAAAATAATAATTTAATATTTTGAACAAAGATTGCCTATATCTAAATAAAGATTTTTTAGAAATAAACATAAATTACCGTTTATTACGGAAATGGTAATTTCATTTTTCTAATGTTGCTGACTGCTGAATGCTCAAATATTTGCTTTCTTACAAAACATTATACAAAAAAAAGGCTGGAACATAAATTCAATAACATATCATCTATTTAGTATCTTCCGAGTATTAGTAAACTGTCTGACTTTTTTTAATTCATTAAACACTCATCACATCTCACCTGGTAAAGTGTCTGAGACTGGAGAACGGAAGTGGTACAACACATCTCCCTGATAGAATGCATACTGAGCTGAGGTGCGCCAATGTCTACTGTCGCCATTCCCAGCTTGGCTGACATGATTGGACCGATGGTTGAACCACAGGCCACATCGTTACGCACTACAAAATCCTGAAAGTGATAAAAGTTTGCAATCAACAATCTCATTGAAAAGTGCATGCTAAGCTGAGGTGCAATAATCTCTGCTGCAGCCATTTCTATAGTGGCATACATGATTGGTTGTACCATATGGCATGTCATTATGAAGAACTAAATCCTAAAAGAAATGGAACAAATTTCACAATCAACTTTCTCCTTGATACAGTGCATGTTGAGCTGAAGTGGGATGATGTCCACTGGTATGATTTTAGGCACTTTAGGTCCTAAAAGAGATAATATCAACTTCATGATCACCAATGTCTTAAAATGTATGGCAGTAAAGGCATACCACATGCCACAGGCTCCTTTATATCGCAAATTATGTTTAAAATTTGAAAACAACTTTGAAAGAACACAATTAATAAATACTTTGTTTGGAATTTCTCTTCCTGCATTTACAAAAAAAAAATTACTTTCCAATCCCCTCAGCTGTGTAATGATTTTTTTTTATTATGACAGCTGGAGAGGTTGAAAAAAAACCAGGCGGGTCTCAGGTATTATTTTGAGTCGGACAAGAAATGCCGAACCAACTATTCATTAATTGTAGCCTTATCAACTGACATTATCAATGTAAAACTTGTGTGTTCATACCTGTAGTGGTACATCAGCAATGCGGCCTATCTCCCTGAGGATGGTGTTGGTGATTGCCGTGGAGGCGTAACGTTGGTTACTGTTGATCTTAACTACGATCCCCTTATGGAGGCCAGGCTGGTGGTTACCCTCGTGCTTCTCACTGAAAACATGGTTGCAAGCATATGATTGATTGTGCATATGACATTCTCAATCATCAGAGGTTTGATCGTGTGGTACACATAGCATCACTCTGGTGAACAAGAATTGCATATGATAGAAGCATAATATTGGTTACTGTTGAACTAAGCTACGATTCCCTTGTATAGGCCAGGCTGGTGGTTACCCTTGTGTTTCTCACTGGAAAGATAGATAGTATAATGGACTGTGATCATAATAGAAGTATAACTTATGGAGGCCCGGCTGGTGGTTACCCTTGTGTTTCTCACTGGAAAGATAGTATAATGGATTGTGCTCATAATAGAAGTATAACTTATGGAGGCCCGGCTGGTGGTTACCCTTGTGTTTCTCACTGGAAAGATAGTATAATGGATTGTGCTCATAATAGAAGTATAACTTATGGAGGCCCGGCTGGTGGTTACCCTTGTGTTTCTCACTGGAAAGATAGTATAATGGATTGTGCTCATAATAGAAGTATAACTTATGGAGGCCCGGCTGGTGGTTACCCTTGTGTTTCTCACTGGAAAGATAGATAGCATAATGGATTGTGCTCATAATAGAAGTATAGCGTTGGAGGCCCGGCTGGTGGTTGCCCTTGTGTTTCTCACTGGAAAGATAGTATAACGAATTGTGCTCATAATAGAAGTATAACGTTGGTTACAGTTGAACTTAAATATAATCCCCTTATGGAGGCCCGGCTGGTGGTTACCCTTGGCTTCTCATTGGAGCAGGAATAAGCGCTTCATTTCTCGTACAAATATTTTAATGTTCATTCATTACTATTTTTTCAAAGGATAAATTTTTCTTAACACTTATAATGTAGGCAACGTCATCAGGTTTAAGATATTTTACCATTTATAATTCCTAAATTAACAAATACATGAATCATGTTGAAAGCAATTTAAAACTCAAAGGCATTCGGAAAAATTATTAGTTGAATATATTGATATTTGAATTAGAAAAAAAAATCAGTTTGGGACTTCCCGATTTTTTTAAATTGACCTTTTGGTAATAGGCCAGCAGAATATTTTTGCTACAGACTGCATGAATTACTATGTGCATCTGGTGGTGATCGATCCAACGACCACTCTGCAGGCAGATATTCTACTAGGTCGCTATAAAAGCTACCGGTACCTCTAAATCGAGACAGTATACCCTAAGTGCCACTTTATGCATATGAAATACCCATTTACATTTTGACCACTGTGTTTCCAGAAAACGACCTGGCTTACCTGTAGTTAGGATGTAAAGCATGCGCCTGGTCAGCGCTGATCATGTAGGATTTAGGGATGGCTTCCTCAAATGCTGTCTGGCTCCCACCACTGCTTAACCTCCGCAATACATACTCCTGAAAACAGGGAACCATATTGTGGAAAATTTAATCAAATGAAACATTGATGTAATAACCAGTGTATTGGACACATTTTGGGACAGCTACTTGTGGCTAATGACACCAGGCCCTAATGTCTGGAAACTTCATAAGTCTCTTTTAAATAACAGGATTAAGCTATTAGCTCAATTATTTTTTTCTTTAATTTGCATTATTCTTTCTTCCTTATGATTTTTTAGACTTAAAATAGGAACTAGAACTGTAAGCCAAAGGCTAACGAATACCCCCCAACCCTTCCCTGTCTAGGTTGTTTGCCCTGGCCTTAGTTATGGTATCATTAGAAAGCACAAGGCAATACATTTATTTAGTTTATTTAGAATACCTATTACTGAATCAGGGACTGCCATGGCACTGCAGCAGAGATCACAAAATAGTCACTATAGTATGAAGGTGGACGGGTGAATTTGACAGTCTGCCAACCCAATTTCTGTTTACCCACCCCCACCACCTCCCCCCCACACATGAGTACTAAGGAAATAATACAGGTGCACAAAATCACATATACAAAGGTTCACATCATGGTCATGGATAGCTGAAAGTTTGAGAAAAATATATTGAAAAATGACAAAGGAGTAGGCCACCAAAGCGAATATTGTAACAAATTTAAGGCCTGTATGCACCTAACTTCAGGACTTTTGATGGTCTTTTTAAGGACAAAATCAATTAAAGGTCTTTTTAAGGCCATGCAAACATTCTGATTAATACAGGTGCACCAAATCACATATTCAACAGTTCATATCATGGTCATTGACATCTGAAAGTTTGAAAAAGATTTATAGAAAAAATGAGAAAAAATGACCAAGGATTAGGCTAGACAAAGCTGTATAATTTTTGCCTATTTTAACTTATTCAGGGGCCATAATTGGAGACATGATCATGTGATTCCAACCACAATCACAGGGGCAAATGTTCTCACCATGGCTAAAAGTTTGAAAAAGATTCATTCAAAAATGACGAAGGAGTAGGACGAACAAAACTAATTTTACCCAATTTAACTCATTAAGGGGCCACAACTCCACTCAGGATCATGTGACTCCCACCAAATTCATGGAGGCAAAGGTTTACATCATGGCCATTAATATTTGAAAGTTTGAAAAAGATTTGCTCAATAGCTTCAAAGAAGAATCCTGGACAAAGCTAATTTTGCCCAATTTAACTCATTAAGGGGCCACAACTCCACTCAGGATCATGCGACTCTGACCAAATCCACGGAGGCACAGGTTTACATCATGGTCATTAATATTTGAAAGTTTGAAAAAGATTTGTTCAATAACGACAAAGATGAATCCCGGACAAAAAAAAAACGGACGGACAGACGGACAGACGGACAGACAGACAGACAGACGGACAGACGGACAACCCGATTCCAGTATACCCCCCCCCCCAACTTTGTTTTGGGGGGTATAATTATCTTTATGATAATTACAATCAACCATTTGTCATTTATCAAAGTCAGATTTTAGTATGTATTTTAAGCTCATTACGCCTGTTAGCCTTAATAAGTTTCAAGAAATTGGGCCAGGTTCCGAGGAATGCTCAACCTCGAAGAGCAAACATTTTAGCAGGAAAGAAGTAAGTGATGTCACAAGAATTATGTATATTGTTACAAGTTGGTTTCGTTAATTAATTTTTTAAATGTGTAAAACTCACATTATCGAATGGTACATGTACCATAAGTTAAGACAAGTTTGTGTTTCTCTCAAAATTTAATGGTGCACCTTAAAATCCTTGAACTTCCTCATTTGTCAAATGCGGAAGTTAGATGTGAGGCAAGGCTGGCACTGATATACTTTTTAATCTTGTCCCAAGAATGGAATATTGTACACATTAAACTATACCTGGAAACTGGATCCAGCCCCCTGAGCACTCTGTGATCCAACTTCCTCGTTGTCAAAAAGGCTGATCATGCGAATGGTTGGATCAGAATCAAGGCTGGTATTGCTGCAGGAGTTCACTAGACCCTGTGAAAGAAACAACATATTGATGTTTAATGATGATATTACATGAGTACTTATTCAATACAGAATTGATTCAACAAGTTTCCTAAAATTGACAAAAACTAGCCTTCGCCTTAAATATTCATTTATAATATCATGTCAAGAGTTGTTACACAAGTTATATATAATGACGTTATTTTATCATTTTATGATAGAAACAATTTAAAATCACATATATTTTATGATAGAAATATTACTCAGTAGTTAATAAATTCTCATATAGTATAATTAACAAATTCAAATGCAACAAATATTTACTCAATTAAAATGGGAAGTCCTTAAGCAGTGATAAGTGATACAACATTACATTATCATTGTTAACAGTGTCGTTTACCTAATTAACAAGCATGTTTTTCTAAGAAATATTGAGAACCAGGCCCCAATTTCTCAAAATTTCTTTAGCGTATCTTATTTAATAGCAAAATGATCCTGTTATAAGGGACTTAAGATGTTTCGAGAAACCCTCAGTAATGCTAGGAGTGGTTTTGTACCTACTGCTAAAAATACCTCCTGTAAAAATCCAAAATCTTGTAACTAGGATTCTTGATAAAAACGACCCACTGGCCCCAGTTTCTCAATCTTAAGCATAACAGGTCTAAACATTTTCCTTCAGCTGAATGACTTGCTTAAACTTGATTTAAAAAAATTAAAAGTAGTTATTTCCAATTTTATTGAAAAAAAATACTTAAAAGTTTCAACAGTACACAATTTATTGAAAAAACAATACAGGTGTGATACATGTAAGCTTGATCCTGTTAGCAGGGCCTTTAAATTGTTGCATAAATTATCTGGAGTATAACAGCTACTGCAGGTCTAGTTCACTCACCACAGCAGCGGTGTAGGCGTTGAGCAGATTATCAAGGCGGGGAGAGAAGATGAACTCCTCCAAGGCTCCACCTATAGCCTGAAATAACAATACAACAAGGGTAAGACATTTAGGCAAACAATTTTGTCTATAAATACATCAGGGATTAGACATTAAGGCAAGAAGTATTGTATATATCTGATTTCACACATTAAATTTTCTTAACATTGTTCAACTACCACATTTAGCACGTTAGGCATGATTTCAGGAGAAAGTATGACTGATTTTAGTTGCAATTGCAGTTGTAATTAAAATTGTAACTTAGTCTAAAAACATTCTAATGATATTTGAACTTAACACAAGCCAATATGCAATTATGAGATTTACATGTACATATAAACATCACCTAAAATGCTGTTTCACAGCTCCAGTGAGATATTCAATGGTTTGGGTACCGTTTACAATAAGTATTCCATTTAATAAAACATCAATTAAAAACCATACAGCAGGCTGGGTATCAGCAAGGTGAAGGTCAAAGTCCATGAGCTGTTCTGGCTCAACCTTCAGTTCGTCACACAACAGTTTTACAAGCAGGGGTTGGTGCTTGTCCGCCTGTTAATGAAACACAATGTTTATTCATATATTTTATAAATATTATAAATATTTATTGATAACATATACTGCAAGTGAAACTTCAGCAAGGTCAAGATCATCAAAGTCTATTTATATATCAACTGTTCTGGAGGGACTTTCTCTTCCGCATATCAAAGCTTCACAGGCAGGGAATGGAGCTTATGGAGCCTGCAAGAACATATGTAGATTTAATCATTAAAGATGCACTCTTACTCCCAAATTATTTATAAGATTTACCACAATTAATAATATTGTTTTAATATTCCAAAAAGGATGAATATATGTCAAAAACAATGGTTCTTATGAAGTAAACTGGGTTCAATTTGAAAGAAATGAGCATAAAACACGGTATTTGTATCTTTATATGAGACTATAGTAGACCACAGTTTAATCTTTTAGTATTCACCAATCATTTAATATTTTAGCACTTTTGGCTATTAAATACATGGTTACAATCTTGTTATCAGGAATTAATATTTTCCATAAATGCATTATTCAATAAGTAGTTTAAAGGTTTATTAGTCAAAATTGATGTGTATTATACATGTGTATGTATTGATTTTGAATAAGAGTGTCACTTTAAAGAAGAGCGTGCTTAATATCTCTTTTTTTTACAAAAAGGCAGAGACAAAATTGCTATATTCAAGCGGATAAATACCAAGCATGCTGCCGGGATAAAGTGGAAGGAGGGTCTTAAAAGCGATTTTGCCAAACACAGGTAGAGTTCACATGTCTTCCGTAATAATTACAAAAATACATTAGAATACTGGTGTTTAAAAAATATTTTCCCACAAAACTGAAGTAAAATTCATATGAAAATACATGTATATGTTACTTATATGACAGTGTTGTTTTGGGTGTTAGTATTCCAGGCACAAAAAACACTACTCGTAAACATTCTTAATGACAATTGTGAAATTTTGGACTTACCTGTGTGGGTGTGGATTTGTCAGTGTCGGCAGTTTCCCCTACTGGCTTGCCGAGTTGAGACTGAACTTCTGTAGACAACACTGGGCAGCTAAACACATGAGAACAGGTTTCTATGGTAAACTGTATACACACATACATGTCAAAAATACAGCAGCTTTAAATTTGACTGCTACAGATATGACTGATAATAATTATATTCTAAATACATGTATACCTCTAAATGCCAGACAGAAAATAATATAATAAATAATATCATCTGGTGTTTTCTAAGTTTAAAAATAAACATTGACAACAACCAGTTTGTGTGCTAAGTAATAGTTAGATGACATGAATTAAAATCTTAATGATTAGGAATGGGCGGAGTGAGCGTAGCATTGCTGTGTAAATTTTAATTCAGCTCAACTAACTGACTTAGAATACAACCTCATTCACTGACACATTGTCAACGCAAAATCTGACAAAGGGCATGTGTATCGGATAAGTGGCATCTTTGTTTGAATAAATAAATATTCACTTCTATAATCTATAAAAATCAGAACTGTATATCAAACAACCTACATATTTGTTTCTTTGTTTGGTGAAAACTTCTCGTTGTGATCTCTCTGGAGGTGAATGGCAACATGGGGAACTCGCAGGATGGGCCGTGAAATGTTCACCAGGCGGTGCTCTATGCTCTTCCCAGCCTGGAAGAAAACAGCATGTACATGTACATTACATTCACATTGAAGATCGTCACCTGCAGTGCAAGAACTCAATATCTGCTTCCAATCATATGTTCAGTTACTGAGTTATTACAATAAGCTGAAGAGATGAACTCTTACTCTCAAATAAGATGTACCACAATAAAGGTTATATACATTTGTTTTAATTTATCGAAAAGGAGGAATAATTCAGGTTAATGATTCTTAACTTCTTCTAAAGGATACCGTGTTAAAAAGAAACGTACAGAAGTCACGGTATTTCTACCTTCTGAGACGATACTTGTTCGCTGTTTATCTTTTAGCACTCACCAGTCATTTAATATTTGTGTGTTTTCAGCCATTTAATACACGGTTACAATCTCGTTATCAGTCATTAATATTTTCCATAAATACATTATTTAGGTTTATCACTCAAAAAATATGTTTGTTATACATGAGTATGTATTGATTTTAAATACGAGAATCACTTGAAGGATTTTAATTTCATGTATCTGTCTTAGTACTTATTTTTAATTTGGGGACCCATAGCAACGGCCATGTTGTCTGGTCCTGGATTTAATCCCAACTCAGTTTTATCGAAATCATTACCGAAACTTGTTCATAAGTGTGACTTAAAAATTTGTAACCTTCTCATAAGTATTACTTAACTTTAACTTTTCTGTTTTCTTCACTGCTGCAAGATACTTATGATAAAAAGTCAATAAACCAATATACAGGAAATTGGCCCCTACTGTGACACCAGTGCAATTAGGCCAAAAAAAAAATACCTGTGTTTCCGGCAACATGACGAAAAAAAATGGGGTCGGTCGGTCGGTCGGGATTATTTATTTTTTTACAGTTTCGAATGCAAGCAAAATTCTGTTGCATCAAATCTATTAAATTATATGTAAGCTTTCCATAATTAACAAAAAATCAGAAATAACAGCACTGTTTAATGTCTGAAATCATTTCCTTACCTTCGACTACCGAATTTTCCCGCCACTTTTGCCCATGAAATTTGGTGTTTTTTGGTATACAATACTCCTTTACAAGACGGTTTTTAGAGCAAATCCAGCACTTCAATTTCTACAATTCTATGATGATGTTCTATGGAAACAGTCATTTATCAACTAAATTTGTTATTTTGCTTGAAGAAAATTGCCGATTTTCTTGTCAACTGTGAGTTCCTTTATGTGGAGGTAAGTTAATAACAGAACAAGTAAACACGGATATGGATTTATTTTACGTATCTTATTTTATTATTTATAATATATCATTATTCTCATAACAATCAAAGTTTCATTAATATTCATAGTGAATTCAAACATTTCGGTCATTGTTTTGAGATTCCCAGACGACGATTATTAATAATTCTATTTTTTCGATCGTATGGTTATATTCTTACCAGCCGTATCCGACCGACCGATTTAAATACAAACCATAGCCGCACGCCTTCGATCTTATTACCGCTCGTGCTCTGACGTCACAAATTGTACCATTTGATCATCAACCAACACATTCCTATCAATGTGTTGTTAAAACTTTCACAGGTTTTTGTTTGGATTTCAGTTGATGGGACTTAAATTAGGCGAAATAAATAACCATTGATAATTGCAGATAAATTAATGTGAACCTCGCAGTTAAGCCTGCATGAATTCGCAAAGCCAAATCGTAAGAAGCCTGCATGAAACACGCAAAGCCTAATGTAAAAAAAGTAAGTTCTATTTTAGACATGGATAAATAACACCGCGAACTTTATCCTAAATATTTTCATTATGAAGACAGCAAAATGTGTCTCCTGTGATCAACCACGTGTTTGGACCATAAACATGCGTCTGTCAATTTGAAGATATCGGACAGGGATCGCCTAACTCCGCCATTTTGTTTCCCTGTTGATAAAGCGTCATAATGAAAGTTAATTCTCCGGAAACAGAGACAGACAAACAACGAAATTAACGATGATATATTTAATTTTTGATTTTTTACTTTTATGCCTAAAAAAAGATTAGGGTCGGCGAGGAAAAAATAGGGTCGATCGGGTTACCGGAAACACAGGTATTTTTTTTTTTTGGCCTTAGCAGAAGATGCACAGCAGGGGATTATCATGCGCAACATTCCTTAAACTACACCTTTACTAAACCTGTACCTGCTCAGACTTAATTTTCAACCATACCTTAACTAGGACCCTGCCGGCGATAGTAAGATCCCGGTCAAACCATGTGTGCCAGATTCCCCCGCCATAACACTCCACACCGACCAGGTTGTAACCACTCTTGTTCACCTTTGACACTGGCTTCACCTGGAAAAAAGTATTCTTTTTTTGTTTAGCCTTCATGAATAGGGGTTCTTAATAGCAACATGGCCACAAATATTAAAGCAGTGGTCGAAATTAGCACAAGCCCACAAGCCCTGCACTGGTACAATGCTCTGGGCTTGCTCAGATTCTTTATCTTATACAGCAGGGCTTGTCCATGAATTTGATATTAAACAATACCCTAAGTATTCGGGCTTGTTCATCCAAAAGTCTAATTTCGATGACTGTTAAAGTGCCAACATATCACTAATATTTTTTTTATCTGTACCTGATCTTATATGATTTTGTGTTTTTGATCGTTAAAATCAAATGAGTTACACATAACAATGCATTTAAATACGTCTCTGCAAGACAAGATACAAGAATATTTATTTAAAGTTGGGTATGTGTTAACAAGAAACATAAGCTCAATGAGCTATTTTCCCACATGAATAACAAACATACATACGGTAACTTATCAAAAAGTAACAATGAGCTTGTGACCTGGAAATAAAAGCATATACCGGTAGGTTAAAATGAACAAATATTGGAACAAGTTTTTACAAAAGCGTTCTTAATCATAATCATGCATACAATTGCAAATAGTAAATTGGATAAGAGCATTGAAAACAGTGATAACATCAACAAGTTTTCCCAGCTGTAGGGGCTTCTTTTGTGCATATATCTAGTGTATTAAGCTATATTCTGCCCATTTAATGATGTTTTTTGTATTTGCCAGTTAACTCTTACCTTCAGACATGGACTGTCAGTGTGAGCTCCGACAATACTGAAACCATTTCCAGGCTTGAACTGTCCTCCGACAGCAAATGCAATGATTGTCGACTGGTTCTTTGTCACAAAACACTAAAAATACATTAATTATTGGAACATGCCTTAACAAATGTTTTTAAAAAAAATAATTTTGAATGGTTTCCAAATTTTGGCTTAAAATAACATTTTTGCTTGAAAATAATGAACTAGATGCGAAATGGCAACATGTCAAGCCCTTTAAAAAAGCCTTTGACATTATTACTACTACTTGTCGTTGCAAAAGATAACAAGCAGTTGAATAAGACATGGAACCTTTGACACTCGGCCTCATCATGGTGAACCTTCAAGGATGTTTTTAAATCCTATAATGCATGGTCAAGATACAGCCCAAACAAGGTTCAGTCCGGCTGGACAAATTTAGGTATGTATTGACACACACACGCACATTCACAGAACTGTTTTTGTTACAGCTATGTCGTGCTCACCGCAAGCGAGCTTGACAAAAACATAAATGACTACACAAGTATAAGACTATGAAAACATTATTTTCCTTCGAAGCACAACAACAGAAAAGCTAATAATAACTTGACATATTGCTGCTTGAGCTGGTTTTAGATACCTACTTTATCTTTTGGCTTGACCTGCCACTGGTCTGTATCTCTCAACTCACGAAAGCCAGCCGCTACAAGTTTACTTTTGATCTCTTCAACAGCTGAAATTATTAATAAAGTATCTTCTATGATTATCTCATTTAAATTATCCATATTCTGAATGATAGCAGTTTCAAAGCCAAATAAAATTCAGTAAAGATTCAGGCTTCTTTATTCTGTGGTCAAAATTAACACAAGCCCGCAAGCCCTGCCCTAGTAAAATGTCTTCCGTGCTTGCACAAATTCTGAATTTTATATGGCAGGGCTTGTTCAAAAATTTGATGCCTAGCAATAGTATAAGAATTCGGGCTTGTTCACCCTTAAGTCTAATTTCAATGACTGTTTATTAAAATTTTAGTTTTTATTTAAATGACTGAAATTCAACGTTAAAGGCCTAGTTTAAGGAGTTTGGCATGACAATCCCCTGCTTTGCATCTCCTGCTAATTGCACTGATGTCAAAGTAGGGGCCAATTTCCTGTTAATTGTTTATTGGCTCAGGGCCATTTAGGGTCAATTTCTATAATAAAACCTCCAAAACTGCACAGCAGGATATTCAGATATACACGGTTTGGGGGTGGGGGTCACTTATAGAAGGATTAAACTAGGCCTTTGTATATGTACAAATGTAGGCTATGTATAGTGAATGTTTAATGCATATAGCATTGACAGGTCCATTATTATAATATGCTTTTATAGAAGTACTTACTGATACTGTAGTGATAAATAAGAGAATATGAGAAAGATCTGTAGTAGACAAAAAAAAGGATTGTTCATTGTAAAGTCCTTTTTCTTTAAGTACAACTTACCATGGTAAGGTGATGGTGCCTTATTCACATATGCCAGAAACTGCCTTGCTGTTGACAGGATAAGATCTTTAGAAGTCTGAAAAATATAGTGGAATAGAAGTCTGAAAAATATAGTGGAATGCAACCTTGTTATCCTTCGCTCCATATTCATGCGTTTGTTTGATCAAGATCGTTCTCAAATTTCGGCATCAGTTTATTACAATAATAGACATTGATAAAATACATTTTCTAGTAATTTTAAAGTATAAACGTTGTATTAATGAATACATTTACCATTTTATCTCTGTGCTCTTTACTTTCCACTTAAATTGCAAAAAATAATTAGATAAGGACACCTGTCAGTCACTCAGGCGCTTGAAAGAAATCAAGTATCGTGCATGGATAGATTCTATAGTTTTGTGATTATTTTTTTAATTGCGCACATTGGCAAATAACGTAAAATCATTGTCAAAATAAATTCTCATTGTACGTTTTGGTATATAGTATCTCAAACTGACTTATTTTCATGTTTGCGAACATAGTTATTTTTGTTTATTGTATGAATTTATTCGTTACTACTTTCCTCTAAATATTTGGCATTCCTTGGATATCTTCGCTGAGGAATATTGGCACAGAAAATCTTGTTTTTGGATTATGATAATTATGCTTTGAAAAATGACTCACTTAATGCAGATATTGTCATACCTGTTGCTTAGGTCATAGCTTTAACGAGATTTAATGAAAAAAGTATCTGTTGAAGTAACAATGGTGGTTAAAGGGTCATTGACCTGAGAATTTAGCTGTCAGATCTGTTGAACACTGTATAGCTAACAGGTACATGCACCTCAAGTACAGTGCCTCAGAGGTAGCTGTCTAGCTAAGCATCATTGATAAATTTTTGATGTGATGTTATCTTTTTACGATAGTATGTGCTTTAGAAGATAAGTTGGTGAGAAATACATTCATCTTTATGAAGAGTGATTTACTTATAAGAAGTGATTTACTGTTGAAGATGATCTCCGCTGATAGTTCTTGTCAGAGTTAGAAATATTTACAGCGAACATGGAACGATTAAAGTGAGTATATTCATTTCATTTTAATGAGAATCAGTAACCTTTGAAATGTTAGTATTAATTAATTTGTATTTATAATATATGGCAGATTTCACGTTTTGGTGACCAAAAGGTTCCCAGCGAATATTGATTTTTAAAATTTATTGCAGATTTGTGATTTCAACATAATCTTTTACAGCAATTTCTTATCTATCATATTTTAGAACATTTGCAATGATTTATTCATGCATTTTTATAAAAAAAAGAATTTTGTATCACCATACCATTTGTGCTAGTGTTACAATATTGCTGGTAAAAACTTTTTTTTTTAATATTTTGATCCAAAGAAGTATTTTGTCTTGCACTAAATGGTTCATTTATCTATAAAACAGATTGTACAGACAAAAAATAAAGATTGTTTCGTTTTTCTCAAATAAATTTATTGAAACAAACCCTAATTGGACAACAAGACAGAAAATGTTTTCTGCAAACATAGGTTTTCTTTTTATATCAGATCAGATAAGCTATAAACATAAATGTTTTGTTGTGGTAATATAAATGTCTCTAGTATGGTGCAATTATCATTACCTTTGATATTAAACATATATATTATAAATTGCTAATTGCGAGTATGTGCTAGTGTTACCACTAAACAGAATGAGTAACATTAGCAGTATGTCACATTAGCAGTTGGACAGAATGTTTCACAACAAATTAAAATACAGACCTACCACAGACTGTTTGAGCTTGATACAGTATAAAACAAACTATATAAATGATTGATAAACACGGTCAATTGATAATCACAAAAATTCTTAATTCTGTCCAATAAATAACGATATCAAACACAAAAGCGGTATGAATTCAATATAAACTACGTACCTAATGAATGAATACTTACAAACGATAGTTTACAGACGACATTGTTATGTTTGAATAATTGACTCTGGGAAAGTCATCAAATTTCAACGATTTTCTTGCTTTATTAAGCGCTTGTCTTAATGCTAGCGTGACATAATGTTAACGTTACATCGAAGGACAGAATGAGCCAAACTTGGATTAAGTTTTTATCAACGGTATTCACCACTATTTTTATCATTTCAATGTCAACTGTGAACCAGTCCAATATAAAAGTAATCGCTACCCGGATGTTAACCCTCAGTCGGTGTAAATTATTCACGAATAGAAAAGGTGCTATCGTCATGCTAAAATGGGACAGAATCGATTTTGAGTAACATTAACACATTTTTAGACCTAAAAAACTTTATGATCGGGAATGACCAATTTCTTGTTACATGCAATACTGTTTTTATCCGACACGTAGTCTTTGTTTTCAGTGATTTAATAAAGGTGTGTTTAGGCTTAAAACAGTTAGCAGTGGATCATGTCTGCTAATGTTACACAACAATTCGAGGACAGATTACCGTAACGTTATCACCATGCGCAATTACCGAAAATTTAAGTATATTACGAACGAAATGCAATCATTTTAGATATATTATTGTTTTAATTAACATTTCTTGCAAACATTATTCAACAGACAAGAATAAAATACTTACCAGATGTTACTGAAAAGCATCCTCAAAAAAGTGGTATATTTGTACCGGGAAGATTTTCTGTCTTTTTTGTCCTAAATATCGGCATATTTTTACATTTTTTTACCTTATTTAACACAATATTTTCATTATTTTAATACAAATCACTTCTATTAGGTGTTCTTATTGGGTTGGGAAAGGCAATTGCTGTATATATGACGTTGACATGCAATAACAATAAATGAAAGCAAATGGGCCAAATAATTGCCTTTTTTGTGAAATCTGCCATATGTTTAACTGGTTATTATACTGTGATAATACTGTTTATAAATTTTTTATATTTAAAATGTTTTTATTCTGTTGTGATATATATATATGTGATAAATAAAAATGATATAAAGCACGCTTTAAAATTTCATTTTATTTTTAACTTAAATTCATATCAACAATATTTAATTATTAATGGTTTCAAAAAATTTCTTTTTTGAAGATGCTATTTTTAAAACTGGATATTTCATTTTATTGTTGTTATTGACAAATATTGATGGGTTCTCTTCAGGTCGATACAGTTTGGTAGTGAGATCTACTCAAGGCAGCATCTAGATGACCTCCCCCTGGTTGAGATTGGTCCTCTAAATGATGAGATCATCGCCAGCTACTCAGGACCTGACTCTGGTCTCGCTTTCGGACTGGATAACAGAGCTACAAGTAAATTATACATGTATAGGGCTATTGCAATGTTTCGAAGAAGTAATTATGTGATTTTAATGTAAAAGTAATTTGCCATTGAAAGTAGCATGATTATAGATGTTTGATAGCAAAAGTCCAAATTAAAATATTAAAACCGGACAATTCTGTTAAAGGACTAGTTTAAGGAATGTTTGGCATGATAATCCCCTGCTGTGCATCTCCTGCTAATTTGCACTGGTGTCACAGTAGGGGCCAATTTCCTGTTTATTCGTTTATTGGCTCAGGGCCTATTAGGGTCTATTTCTATATTAAACCTCCAAAACTGCACAGCAGGATACCCAGATCGGAGATCTGATGAGAGGGATCATGGCAATTAGATTAAGATCAATAAACAGATCAACGAAATGAATTTCAAGGATTTGAAATTAGGTATCACATTGTAAACAAAATTAGATTGTTATCAAATACGTATATATATATAAATAGATCATAGTATTTAGTTTGGAATTTAGTTAGTCCATTTACAGTCGAAACCCATAGGCTAGATACAAGGGACAGGCAAAAACAATTCGAGTCTCGCGAATATCGAGCCAAGCGGAAATGCTTACATAAAGTAAAGATAAATCGGCCCTTCACAACAAATTCTAGCCAAAGAAGAAATCGAATGAAGTGATTTAGACCAACGGGTTTTGACTGTACACTGTTTTTTGCCATATTTCCAGTTTTATGAATGTGCAAAACAAATGTACATGTTAATCTACCCAAAATTACTTAATTTAATTTAAAACCTAGTTTATCATGATTATCCTTTATATAAATTCTACTCAAAAAAACATACACAATGTATTTCGAGGCAAAATTAGTGAGTTTAACATGCTATATATTCTAGGTTCAGACGGGGAAATAGCTGGTGCCCGGAATTGGAACATGAAGGACCAGAAGGCTTATGGCATCTGTATCTCCCTATATGAACAGCATCCTGTCAATGGCAAGATGTCAGGTAGGCAGACATGACGTTCTTGCTAGGGACCCCCATTTCCTACTTAAATGGCTTTTCCGACTTCTTTTATGATCTATAAAGACTATATGAAGCAAAACCTGTTGTAAAGACTTAGGGTAGGGTGGTATGGAGAAGGGAGACTTCTTTGACCTTGTCCCCTTCTAACCTGATCCCTGTGTTTCAGCTTTAAAGATTGACACCTGCAGTTTTTTGTATAAAAAACAGTTAATTCTTTGATTTAGGTGTATTCATACTCCGAAATAAGATTTTTCACAATTCATACAATTGTTTAAATATACCAAAAAGGAATACATATCCAGAACAATGATTCTTATGAAGTATACCAAGTTAAATTTGAACGAAAGTTTCAGAGAACACGCTATTTCTACATTATGAGACGATAAGATCACAGTAAATCTTCTAGCACTCACCATCATTGAATATTTTTGTGTTTTTAGCTATTAAAATACACAGTTACAATCTTGTTATCAGTAATTAATATATTCCATGAATGCATTATTTAGTTTGTAGTTAAACGTTTATCACTGAAAAATTATGATTGTTATATGTGCTGGGTTGATTTTGAATTTGGGTGTCACTTAAAGTTGGTCAAAATGTTTATTGATTGGTCAATATTTATCCAATTAAATTGCATGCATGTGCAAACTAACCACGAGATAACTTGCGGATGAATTTTCCAGTGTTATACAATTTGCCCCTGTTCTGATTATCATACTTGAACATTTGCAGCCATCTTATTTGATAAGACCTACATCTTTTTATAAACTGTGAATACCGCTATTCCCAATGATTTAATGTTATAATCAGTGTTTGACAGAGTGTTTATATACTAGAGGTTCCCATATATCAAATTGAAATGCATTTAGAACTGTTTTAGACGTTATGTAAATATCATGAAAATGAATTTTTTATGTATACATATAAGAGAAGCAAGCAAAAATAAGCCGCCGGTCGTCATATTAGAATCAGTGCATTTTCATGATCTTTATGAGGAATCTGGTCTTTGAGTAAAGTTTCTATTGTGTGAATGTCAATGATAAGTAAGACATCATCATATGTACATTAATCAGGCTGACATTAATACATATAAATTCTCATATTTCATGTACATTTCAAACATTAGTTTATAATTAAGAATATTTTACTGATTAAATAGAGCGTTATAAAGTTTCCAGTATAATACAAAAAAAAAATGTAAAAAAAATATGAATGAAATTAGTTTGAATTCATTTGAATTTATAAACAAGACTGCATGTACGGGGTAGTTATGTTGGACAAATTAATATACTGGATAATCATAATTTTCAGTAGTGAAAATCTTATTATATTTGTAGACCAAAATTTATAATATGTAATTATTCTTTGTTTTATGTAGTGACGATGCAATGAATGTATGATTCATAAATGTATCACTGTCTGTGAATGATGATAAATTTCACGCTGAATTTACTTTGATACATAAATACATTTTAAAACATTTGATCTAAATCCTTATCAAATATTCCAACCATATCTTCCAGCAGCCTTTGGCTGTACACCAAATCTGCACTTAACAACTTGATAGAGAGATGAACAGAATGATTGTTTTTCTAGATCATTATAACAAAGGATAAAATCTTCAGATATATTTGTAAACTGTTGTTTCACGAGAGTACTTATTCAATGTTAATCATGTTCTAGTGTTTTAAGGAAATTGATTTAATGATGTTGTTTCATGTTTAATAGGTTATGAATGACATTGTGCAGTCGTTAAGTACATGGCTATAATTGTAATGTTATTGATTAGTACCCTTATAAATTGTGGGAATTGTTCATCTGGTTCGAAAGCAAACATTCTTAATCTGTTCCATGAAATATGACACCTAGTCGGAAGTTGTTTTGAGAGCACCAATTGTAATCCAATCCTCATCTCATAAGATATATTCTGTTAGACTTTATAAAAAGCGATAACAAAACATGTATATCATATTTGGATGCATCAACACCAGATCCTAAATTGTGATAAAGAATTACACTACCCAGTAATTTCAAACAAAATTATAAGTCCTACAATGAAAAAGTAGCATATTTAAAGCCTGTTTTCAATTACAAAATAATATTTTATTGAGATTTGGTAACATCATTTCCATATTTTTGTATTTAAAACAAAACAAAACAAACTTTTCTAAGCTTTTCTAAGCTTTTTTTTTAAAAGACGGAAGAAAACTACATAGTATTCTTCTCCAAACAGAACAGTTTGTGGCCATTTGGGGACACAATTAGACAGAACTTGTTGTTATTCCTGAATCTGATGTTCAACCTGTAGCCCTGCCGTCTGGAACATATGAATATGATGGAACGTAATGCCAATAGTTCCATTCTCTGTTATGGAACGCTCATAATAGGGTTTATCTGATTGTCATACAATAGCTGTGTTTGTTACTGTCAAAAAGAAAATGATGGGTTTCCTCTTTCCAGACTGATAGATTACAAAACATCGGGACCGAATGTTCGGATCAATGAGAGAAATCACTGAGAAATTCTGTGCCAAGTTCTGGTTAATATGGATCTGTCATTTATTTTATATTGTTTATGGCAGCAGATAATTTTATCCTGAATGATAAAAACTCATTTATAATTACTATGGCATTATTTTACTGAGAGTCCTGATATAATATTCATGCTATTTTATGGTTGTTCCAGAAGTCAATATCTCTATGACTCTTTTATTTGCATTGTTTTCTCTGAATTGGAGAAGTACCAATTATTTGATTATAAAACTAAAACGAATATGCATGAGAGAACCATCTCTGTATTAATAAATAACATTCCATTTGTCCGCTTTGCCCCCTTGTAACCGAAATTCTTGATCTCATATTAATTAATCTGGTTTTAAAACCGCAGATCATCTGGGTCACATTTCTCGAAACATTTTAAGTTCCTTATAACAGGTTTAAGCTAAGCTGACTATTCTTGTTCCAGTATGATTTCTTTAATTCTTTCATTTTAAAAGGTTTTGAGGCTATTATAGAAAGCTATTTGAAAGATAATCCTGATGAACTACTTTTTGCTATGCAAAATCAAGCATAAGCAATGTATTTGTCTAAATGATATAAGGGAGCCCGTTATGCTTCGGAAATTTTGAAGAATTGGGCCCTGTAGTTGTTAAATCACCATACAATTAGAGCGAAATAACTTCTTTAAGAGAGTTGTCTTCCAGAAGTTGATTTAATATAATTATTTGGAAGTAATGGATCTTTTCAGGACTCACAAGTTAAAAATCTTTCTTTTTTGTGTCGCCTGAAAAGACGACATATAGGGGTTACTTTTGTCGGCGGCGGTGGTGTCGGCGGCGGCGGCGTCCGCGTCCCATTTTCGCTTGTCCGGGGTATATCTCCTAAACTATTAGTGGTATCAACTTGAAACTTGATCTGTACATAGATCTAATTGAGGGCAAGTGCAGTGCACAAGAACTGTTACTCTTGCTTCCATATTTTTAGAGTTTTGCCCTTTGTTATTTTTCATGCTTAAAGTTTTGTCCGGGGCATATCTTGTAGAATATAAGAGTTATTAACTTGAAACTTCATATGTAGATAGATCTCATGGAGGGCAAGTGCAGTGCACAATAACAGTAACTCTTGCTTTCATAGTTTTAAAATTATTGCCCTTTGTTAATTTTCATGCTTAAAGTTTTGTCCGGGGCATATCTTGAAGAATATAAGAGGTATCAACTTGAAACTTCATAGCTAGACAGATCTCATTGAGGGCAAGTGCAGTGCACAATAACAGTAACTCTTGCTTTCTTATTTTAAAGTAATTGCCCTTTGTTAATTTTCATGCTTAAAGTTTTGTCCGGGGCATATCTTGAAGAATATAAGAGGTATCAACTTGAAACTTCATAGCTAGATATATCTCATTGAGGGCAAGTGCAGTGCACAATAACAGTAACTCTTGCTTTCTTAGTTTTAAAGTTATTGCCCTTTGTTAATTTTCATGCTTAAAGTTTTGTCCGGGGCATATCTTGAAGAATATAAGAGGTATCAACTTGAAACTTCATAGCTAGATAGATCTCATTGAGGGCAAGTGCCGTGCACAAGAACCGTTACTCTTGCTGCCATATTTTTAGAGTTATTGCCCTTTGTTAATTTTCTTGCTTAGGTTTTGTCCGTGGCATATCTCGTAAACTATAGGAGGTTTCAACCTGAAACTTATTCCGTAGGTATATCTGATTGAGGGTTCAAATGCCACCTACACTTTAAAGTTAAGTGGCAACATCATTGTCTATAAATGAATAAAATGCCAATCTAACAGCTATAATGTCGACAGTAAATAATTTGTCAGGCGACACATCCGACTTGCGGAGTTCTAGTTATTCGATGAAACCGAAAGTTGTCTTTCAAAAATTTATTTTAATATCATCATAATGGAAGTAATGGATCTTTTCAGGACTCACGAGTTAAAAATCTATTATTTTTATTTGCTGAAACCAAAAGTTGTCTTTCAAAAGTTTATTTAATATCATTATATGAAAGTAATGGATATTTTCAGGACTCACCAGTTAAAAATCATTTTTATTGGCTGAAACTGATAGGTGAAAACAGGCCTGGTCAAATGTGTACATTCTGAATAAATAATGAGACTCAAGCTATTCCCTTGACAGTTCTGTGTGATCAGAGTTGTAGAGTTCAGAAGGGATAGATTTCCAGCCAAATGGCAGAAACATAAAATTGAATATTCACTTGATTTGTTGATATGAGATAATAGAACATTTCATACTGAAGTTTATGAGTTTAAACAGGTGGATGAGACCAAGTAGATTCCAAGCAAGATATAATTACATATCTGTCAGTCAATCACTGTCTTGTTTCTTTCCGGTACATCAGAACTTCAACTTATTTATTGGGATGATACATGGTATTATGCAGCTAATACTTTAATATGAATATGGCCTTAAAAACAATAACATTTGATTTGGGTTACCCATCCCTACCTATGATATAGGCCTCGTCTCCTGTTTTTATAGTCAGTTGGTAAAAAAAATATCTAAAAAAAAATTGTGTGTTATAAAATGTAGTTTAAAACCTTTAAAGCTCTAGACAGAAGATAACTTTAATATATCTTTTCCAATGATGACAATATCGTTCTAACATAAAGCCTCAGAATTTTTATTTAAAGCCTACCTACCCTCCCTGGTTTTGGAAAGGATTTAACCCTATTAACCAAATAAAAAAAATTGGCCTGTGCATAATAAATGTAGTATAGTTTTAAATTCTTTTATATTTTATTATATTTAGGTGATCCAGTTGCTGATGCCTTCGCGATCTGTGCCAGGGGAAACAACTGTGTCATGGTGATTGCTGATGGTGTTAACTGGGGTGAGAAATCTCGCCTGGCAGCCCGGGCTGCACTGTACGGAGCCATGGACTACATCAATACACGAATTTTCACCAACCGCAGATCCCCAGCATCCACTCATGTATGTACATGTATTTTGGTAACTTCTTGTATTCTTGTAGTCTTTGTTATGGTATTTTAATAGTTGTGGTGTTGTCCACATCTTTTGGAAAAAGTTGAAACCTACTAAGTTAGCCATAAAGCTTAAAAGAAATGGTTCCACTAACCTGACCGACCCTATTTTTCCTCTCGACTGACCCTATTTTTCCTCTGGACCCTACACTTTTTTCTGCCTGTAGTGTTGATTTTTTTTATATTTCCTAAAGAAAGTTAATTTATATGTGCCTATGTTAAAATTATACCATTTCATATTTGAAAATTTCTACAATAGTGATATAGCCTGATATAGGTATGTTTAGAACAGAACTCCGGGTCTCCCCCCCAAAAAAAACAGAAAAAAAGTTATCCCTACCTACTGACCATTATTTGGACCTGTTAGTGGAAAGTGAGAACATTTATTTTGTTTAGCCTTACACAAAATCAATTCAAATTATTCAAATAAATCTTGGCATGAAAAGAACCATAACTCTGGTTTCAGTAATCATTGTGTTATGCCCTTTACTTGACTGAAAAGCAGCAGTTTTTAGCTCAACTGGCCAAAGGCCAGAAGAGCTTATGTGGTGGTAATGTGTGCGTAGTTTGTGCATCCATGCGTCCGTGCGGTCGTGCGTTGTGCGTCTGTAAACAATTGCTTGTGAACACGATACAGTCTTCAGTTTTGATTGTATCTGGATGAAACTTGCACAGTATCTAGATATCCATTAGAGCTGGGTTCCTTTTGAAAACCAGCCAGATCCGCCCATGCATGCCTACATTATGGCCCTTGATAGTATAAAAAAAATGCTATTGTGTATACAATTGGTTGTGAACAAGATACAGTCTTCAGTTTTGATTGTATCTCGATGAAACTTGTAAAGTATCTAGATATCCATTAGAGCTCGGTTCCTTTCGAAAACCAGCAAGATGCCTAGATTATGGGCCATGAAAGTTTTAAAGAAATGCTTTCTATTTTTAGCCAGGTCTGCATGAGCGAATTCTATTTTTAGCCAAGTTTACATGTACATGTAAATTCAAGTCTAGAGTTAAGGGAGAAAATTTGCAAGTCTAGGATTTTGAGAGACAATTTGCTTTTTGCTTCTGCAGTTGATTTTGTGCATTACTCTGCCTTGTTCTTGTTGAAAGCCCAAAGGCCATTTTTTAGCTTTAAGTTCTGTAGTTTGCGCATTCATCTTAATAAAATTGGTTGTGAATGTTTAAATTATGCACCTGGTGTCATTACTGGCCACACCCAGGGTTCACAGGTTTGGTAAACATAAATCTGGAAAGGTTTGAAAACCTTTTTGTGTGTTAGTGCATCCATCTCTGCACAATTGATTGTGAATGTTTGTTCAAATTGATCAATGTTGTCCTAGGATGCCCTTGACTTTGACCTTTTGACCAACTTTTTTTAACTTTTAAAACTACATAAATTTTTACTATGAGTACAGTTTTGAAAGCATTTTTTTTTGTCAGATGACTTTTACTTGGCACATATTAAAATAGTTCATGCAACTAATCTGCTTACAATACTTTCTGGGCTCAGATGTTGAACATGCTACGTTTTCAGGTAACCCAAACACAAAACATAAACTATATGTCTGTTGCCTTTTACCCATACATACATGGTCTGGATTGATATGACCACAAAAGCCATGCCAGTAGAGCATAGGCCCTTTTGGGCCTCTTGTTTCTTGTTGTTTTATATTAATAGCTATTGTCAAGGTGTCATTCAACATGAGTAACAGGGTAGATTTTATATTCTCATGCTTGTTACAAGGGTTATCCATGTAGTTTCATGGTTCATTGAAATTGCAGTCGATATTTTATCAGGTATTATATGTATATTTGGTCCCTGCTCATGTCAGTTTGAGTTCTTGTAGCTTAAACATATTTTCACAAGTAAATATGAAAGAAGTGAACAAAATTAGCACATGCCTGCAAGCCCTGAACTGGTAAAATGCCTTCTGAGCTTGCTCAAGTTCTGCCTTTTACATAGCAGGGCTTTTTCAAAAAATTGATGCCAAGCAATAATAATAATTCGTGCTTGTTAATGACCAAAGTCTAATTTCAATGACAGAAAATACAGTACATGTTATTTCTGGTGTATGATATTGTAGAAAATGAATGTTTGATATCCAAAGTCCACTCAGCACAGGATGTATTGCAATCCTCAGAAAGTGGTTGGATAAATCTTACCAGGCGATACTTGACAGTCAGGGTGGACTTACGACCCTGAGAAACCATTTATTGATATAACTAGTATCATAACTCTATCCATTACAGGATGTGTTTGCGATCCTGCGGAAGTCGTTTGACAAGGCTCACCAGGAGATACTGGACCGCGAGGGCGGGCTGACGACCTTGTGTGCCTGTATGGTGTGTCCCGTAGCCAAGTCAACACAGTACGCAGTCTGTTGCCTCAATGTTGGGGACAGCTACGGGTACATCTTCAGTCATAACCAAGGTATGATTTATATCAGCAGTGCATTCAGGAGGGCTAGCGTTAGCTTAATGGAAGCAAATATTCTGTTTTGTATCCCTGTTGCAACGTAGTGCATACACTGCAAGCGGGGAACCAACCAGCAAACGTTCGCAGCAAACATGTATCCGCAGCATGGCAGGTCTCAATATTACATCAATATACAAATGGGGAGGAATTTAATTCCTCTCTGTTGTGCAGACGTTAAACTAATTGTAAATATAAACCATTGCTCACTGTTTCAAATGTTTCAGAGGTCTTGAAATTGTAAAAGTAATTTTAGATCATTGATGGCCACACTTTAGAAATGCAAGATAAAACAAGATAAATGCCATCAATCACCTGGTAGTTCACTCACATTGTGGCGGGAGTCCTTTGAGAAAAATTTGTAAATGTATGACATAATTTAATTTCTTTATTTATATAAAACCCAAGGGGTGACAGCCAGAAGGTTCTTTAGGATTTATTGTCACTTATAACCCTTTACTCTCTCACCCCTCAGAAACGCTTTCTTTTATATACCAAATTTGTACTTAATTTGTGTGTATTCCTGTTAAAGGGACTGTGGCACCAAAAAAAGTTTTTTTCTGTAGTGTAACGATTCTCAGGACAATTATCTAATAGAATGTGTTATGCTTTGATATCATAATTGTTAAAAAAAATTTACCAAAATGTAAAAAAAAAAATTTTGTCGGAGACCGGGTTCGAACCCGCGTCGCCAAAATTGAAATCCAGCGTCTTACTCCCTGAGCTACAAAGGCTTATTCTAATCGGGTGAAATAATAGCTATACACCTACCTCGGTAATATCACGTGATAACACCGACTAGCCAATCACGCATAAGGAATGAATTCTACATGGTAGACATACCCAGTAATCTTTTTTAATGGAAAAATACGAAGTAACTGCTAAACTTAAATAAATTGTAAACTATGTGGTACTTCAGTTAGTAAGTTTCAATGCATTGTACACATCGATGTCAAGTTTATGTCAGTTTTCGACAATTTTCTCTTTTTTTTTGCTATTTTATCATACGTGAGACAGCCCCTTTAAGCTATAATATGTATATTCAGCAATGCTCCAGCCAGGAATGGAAAATTATGTATATTTATTATTTATATACTTATTTCTGAAAATTTACTCTGTCGAATAAAAGGGGTCAGTGGTGAAGTTAAAAGGCAGCAGGGTGCTGGAAAAGGGCAGTGAGGTCCTCCTACCTGCTATTTAGGCCGTGCTGGAGCACTGTTCAGACTCTTACTCTGACTCATGTAATTAAGTGACACTCTTATTCAAAATCAATACATACACATGTAAAACAAACATAAATTTTGAGTGATTAAATTTCAACTACTTACTAAATAATGCATTTATATAAAATCTTAATAACTGATAACAAGTTTATAACCTTGTATTTAATAGCTGAAAATGCAAAAATATTAAATGATTGGTGAATGCTAAAAGATTTTCTGTGATCTACTTTCGTTTCATAAGGTAGAAATACCGTGTTTTCTGCACCTTTCTTTCAAATTAAAAGCAGTTTCCTTCATAAGAACCACTGTTTTCGACATTCATTAATCCTTTTGGTAAATTTGAACAATGGTATTAAATATGGTTTATCTTATTTGGGAGTAATAGTGCATCTTTAAGCATGTAGGCCTAGTACCATATATCCTGAACATCTGAGATTTAAAAAATATTTTTTTTAATTTTCTTGCTCTTGATATTATGCATGATAGCAAAATCATTTGAGATAACTTACTGCATATTGAATAATCACTATTTCACTATAAAATTTCATTAAATATGTGTAACAAAAGCCCTACCCTGTTGCAGGTATCAGAGAGGTGACACAGGGTTCCCATGATGTTTCTTTAGTCCGAGACATCCGCGATGCAGGGGGCGCCATTGGTCCGGTTGACGGGAAAAATCCAGAACTCCACAACCTTACATACGGTCTCAGTTTTGCAAATCCGGGTGATATTGTTTTTCTTACCACTGATGGAATCTCGGACAATTATGATCCGGTTGTGACAAAAATTGCTGTAGCTCCTTTGACAAGTGTTAAAAATGAAAACGAGCAACAGTCGGAAGGTGAAAATCATTATGAGTGTATGGAGTCTACCTCAGATCCAGGATGCAGCAGTATTTGTGGAAAACCTATTATGGAGCCACAGGAAAGGCACATTTACGCTATGAAAGAGATGGAGAGAGTATTACATGACTACGAGTTGATAACTGAAGAAGACAGTTCAGCTCAGGAATTGTGCAGTGCAATGGTGCAGCACGTGTTAATGACTACAGACCAGAAACGCAAAGTGCTAGAAAATCCAGATTTGTATAGACGTAAAAAGCTATCACTAAAAGATAAGCAAACGAGAGACTCGCAAATAGTTTCAAAAATGTCAGAGGCCCCTGGTAAGTTAGACCATGCTTCAATTGTTTCATATGAAGTTGGGGAATGGAAGCAGGATTTTGATACAATGGATTCTATTCCTTTAGAAAGTCAAACTTCAGAATCAAGTAGCAGCTCTAAACACAGCACCAACACAGACATCTCATACCCAAAGAGTCCAACCTCACCCTCCCATAACATTACATCTCCCAGCTCAGGTACAAAGAAAATCCGCCCTAAGAAACTCTTCAACAAACTTAAAAATAATCTCAACATTAAATCCACTCCAAACTCACCTACTACTGAACAAAGCCCAAGTATTTCCAATGTGACTTCACCTAAGAAATATCACTTCAAAAGGTCAAGGACAAAGTCAGAAGCAGGTGCTCTCTCACCAAGCAGCCCGGTTGCAAGGCGTGATGTGATGTCATCAGGGTTTGAAGACTTTCGGTACCAAGCGTCTCCTACCAGTCATATGCCTGTCAGTCCTACTTCACCCTCTAGACTTCCATATGCGGGGCATCAGTATCAACAGTACAGAAAGCCAGCCGGATTTGAATCTGCTGTTTAGTTTCAAAGCATGCTTTATAATTATCTATTGTACTTAGTTACTGGTTAATTTGGTTATAAATCAAAATTTAGCTTGTCAGTTTTTTGGAAGAAAAAAGGTTGATGTGTTGTCATAACCTTGGTGTGGTAATTTACCCATTGGTGTTATGCTTTTCTATTATGCAAAAACTATTTGTATGGCATAACAGGGTTTTACGCACCTATTTTCTGTTGGCAACAGTTTTTTAAAGTGAAACTCATATACTTACTAAATAATGCAATTATGGAAAATATTGTTTTTGATATTTATTCATCCTTTTCGGTAAAGTAGAACAATTGTTTTAATTGTGATAGATCTTATTTGGGAGTAATAGTGCATCAACTTTGCTTAGAATTGAGTTATTTGACTTACTTTTATGAACAAACTCAAAACATCAATTTTTCAATTTTGGAACAATCTGGTGTCTAGTCCCTTTAAGTTTAATTCAGGAAATTCAAATGAAACTTGATGCAAGCACTATACCTGTGAAATATGCATTATTAAGTAGAGAAAGACCCATCTCCCTGGCTTGACATATTTTGAAATTAAGCCCCTTAATAAAGTAAGAAGAACAGATGAGCTTTGCCACCCCATTGCAGTGCTCTTGCGTGATGTCTCCTAACAATATAGTCATTTATTTAAGCATATTTTTAGTTTATTTTGAAAATGACTCGTACCTTTTAAACTGGGAATTTTTGCATTGTTTTTGCTTACAAAGTTGGGAATTTTTATTAAACAGAATAGAACCGAACAATCAGAATAAAAAGTGTTTTAAATTTTTAATTCAACATTTTGACATTAAATCACAAAAAAAATTAGTGACAAGTCAGGCATTGTTGTGTTGTGTAGGTTGTTGATTCAGTCTAGTGCTTATTCAATTTGAGATACTCATTTATTAAGCCATCATATTGTTGTTAGTGCTAAAGGCTTGTAGCCTTGTGCTCATTGCTGATCATTTGTTAATTTGTTCATAATTTGAAGCAACAGTATATTATAACATCTTTAACTTAATGGTTGTTAAACATTTAAAAATACCAGTGTCATTGTCTTTCATTTTAAAATCAAATTTATTGCAATCAAAGTTCATACAGAATGAAATGCAGAAGAATAACTTAGGGCTATTCCAGTAAAACATATAACCCACAGGGGGAAGGCAATTATTTAAATAGTAAATGAGTGGGTGTCTGTTTTCGCTAATTTGGACCCCAAAAGGGAAATTTTTCTTCTGTGTGTGTGTGTGTGGGGGGGGGGGGGGTATATTTTAAGTGTGCTTCCCCCCAGGGGTTAAATGTTCAAATAGAATACCTCTTATCACATGTGAAACAATATTGAGACTGTGACTGTTAGCTGGTTGTATTGGCAGCAAAAAAAACATATTTATAACTAATTTTTTACTATCAAATATTGATTCCCATCAGTCTTACATTTTAAACTGGTTATTACCATCCATCTATTCAGCTTTGAGCTATTAATTTTCAATGAGTAATTTGTTGTAATTTGTAATGCATTTCTTAGCTAGCTTGCTCTTATAAATGACTTATGGTGCAGATATTTTATCAGCTTAAAAGAAGTATTCTGTTCATGCTTTATTAGCCATGCGTGGATTTGTCATTTACTCATAAGATCAGGCTACTATGGTGCATATCACTTTTATGATACCAAATACTTAAAGCATTATGTATCTTCCCAGATTTCAATGAGTCATAAAACAGGGGAAGTATAATATGGATTCTCTAATTACGTTAATTGATTTAGTAAATCGTTGTATATTATATGAAGCCAGTATCCAGAAGTGTGTTTTTCAAGTATTTGTCAAATGCTATTGTATTGTTAAACTTTGATACAGGCTATTCTGTTTAAGCATACAACCCATCCCAGATGGAACTTCTGGTTGGGGATGGGGGTTACCTGACCCTACCTATAAAGACCCTACCTTCAAAATAGGAGCCAATCCTACCTTTTTTATAGTTAGTCGGTTAAAATAATCAATTCTGAAAAAAGTCTATTCTGAGATGAATGTGTTCTAATATGTAGTTTAAAAAGCTTTATAATGACGATTAATTTTAAATAATTCCCCAGTTTTAGAAAAAGATGTAACCATTAGCACACAGTTTATTTTTTTGGCCCCAAGAAGGCACTTTTGAATTGTATTGTTCCCTTTTATAAGTTAAATTAACATGAAAATTGATTATTATTTTTTTGTCACCCTGGGGAGAGTGTAATTTTCAAATGTAATAGCCCTTATAAATATGAATCTAGAAAAATATAATATATTCTACATGGAATATACTTAAATCTACAATGTCATATTTTCCAGTTTTTTATTCAGTCACTTTTATACAAATCCACATTATCCACCTTAAGCTCTGGTATGGTATTTGCAGCTTGCTTTGTAATAATGGGGGGAGGGGGGGGGGGGGGTATGCTGTTGTGTGCCATATTATTTTTTGCTATGTGTATTCATAAACAGACAAGTAATTGAATTCTTGTGTATACATAGGGTATTCAATGTTTGTTTATAAACGCAGAATTTCTTTGAAAAGGTTGTGTATAGTAGAAATATTTGTTTGCCATCATATTTGTGTTTTGATCAATGTTTATTGTTTTCATACATTCAACATTTAGATTTGTGTTTTCCATTAGAGAATTGATCTCGCTAAGTGTTTTGTCTCCTGATTTTTATTGGTCAGTATTTCTCAAAATTTTGTTACTTAATATGACTAGTATTTAATTGTGCAATATTCATTTTAAATTCTTGAATGAAAACATAATGTAACATAGATTGAATTTCTTTAAGCGACATGTATCTTTTGAACCTATATCATAAATGGAATAAAGCACTTAACAGAGTGTGTATCATGAAAAAGTGGATGTTACCAGGTATTCAATGTGTCTATAGTGGCACTTAAACTGTCTTGCTAAAGAGCTAGTTTTTATAGCAACGCGGTAGAGTGCCACCATGAAGAGTGAAAAGAAATGGGTGTTCGAACCCTGCCAGATGACCATAGCAATTTGTGCAGTCTGTAACAATTGGCCCCCCAATGTGGGACCTATGCTGGTTGCAAAATAACTTGATAAGCCTCAAGGTCATTGCAAATTGAGGAAATGTGATTCAAATGTAACAGACTGCACAATTTTTTATGTGCACCTGTCGGGGTTCGACCCACAAACTTTCGCTCTGCAGGCGGACACCTGACCGCATCGCTATAAAAGCTAGCTCTATAGCGAGACAGTATAAGTGCCACTTTATACATATTGAATACCCGGTAACATGGATATTAGCTTCTCAAAATGGCATTCATAGATAGTTTGGTCAGTTTAAACCTCGGGTATTTATTTTCGTGCTCAGTGTTTTATTAGTGTATTTTTTATACATTTTTTCAGTAGTTATGTAGTAGAGCATTTTTTGTGCAGTTTTTTCCTTGCAAATTTAAGAATTAAGAAATGTTAAGTGTTTAAATGTGGTAGTACACTTCAGACAAAACAAACGTGAAAGTATATTCAAATAGTCAATTTATCTTAATACCATACTTACATACTATTATTTGCCTTTCATTGGTTGTTTAAGATAAAAAATAAAATAAAACAAATTTAAATCATATCCAATGGTTGTGTTTAAATAGTTTATTATTGTGACACCTGAAAAGGCAACATTTAAGTATTCCATTTATTTAGCGACTGTGGCGGTGTTGGCAGCATCAGCTAAACCATGTGCAGGCAATGCAAGAACTTGAGTAGTCTATGATGATGAAACTTGGTGACATTGATGGTAGGCATAATATCTTGGTCAAGGTCGATTGTTGGATAAATTGTCCTAATAACTCCAGAGTAATGTCCCTTTTACATAAAAAATATAAGGTTTTTAACTTTAATTTACATATTGATTAGCCAATTATGGTGAAACTTGGTGACATTGTTAATGGTAACAATGTCTAGGTCAAGTTTGAATTTCCGGTGGCTCACCCCAGAAACATGAGAGTTATGCCCTTTTTACTTTAAACTATTTTTACAGACTCGCTTAATAATCAATCCTGATGAAACTTGTTTATTGGCACCATATCTCAGTCAAGTTTGATGGTGAGATTGATCACCCTAGTAACACCAGAGTTGTTCCCCTTTTCCATTGCAATATAGATTTATGTCTCCTGCAGACTATAACCTACATATTTATTAGCCCATCATCTTGAAACTTGGTGAGAGTGTCTGTGGGCAGATAATGTCAAAGCCCAGTTTGGTCATAAGACAGAAATAAGACAGAATGCCATGAACCTTTTATATGAAAATTACTTTGAATATGTTCAAAGCTATATTTGGTTAAGCTATAATGAACTTGGGATGATCAATCTTAGGGCCAGTATGGAAGATTGAGTGTGTGCAGGGTGTGAAAACTGTTCAGGTACTTGAGAAACAATCATATTGCAATGTTACACTTTTATTATCACAGTAAATTTACAAGACTTTTTACAAAGCTTGAACACAAGAATCAAATTTACATTGTAAATTAAACTAAATAATGGATGAATAACTATTAATATAACAACATATGGTAATTTAACAATCACAGTAATATACATTATTATATAAGTTCAGATTCAAATCTGACGTGAATCGTGTAATAAAGTTACGCTGCATAGACTTGCAAATAAATGTAATTGCAAGGCTACACAAATTTGTTTTGAGCCAGAGGGCAAAATAAAAATAAAGATTACACTTTCTAAATCATGTTTAAAACTGCAAGCAAACATAGTTTGTCCCAAATAATGGATACTCGGAATGAAAATGTTTAACAATAATGCCCTAAGAGTGCAATTTCAAACTTATTAAATGTTGTTAAAGGTTATACCCTTACAAAGAACACACACAAAAACATTTAAGCCTGATTTTATTCGACAATCGTAGGAAAGCAGTTTTATTAGTATGTTAAAAAATGTCTTCTATTTGAACTGATTAAAAAAATGAAAGAAACATCAATTTAGTGTCGCCTTATACAAGCCACAGTACAGTACACAGCGCATTAAGATTCAAGTTAACTATTTGTGCCTTTTTTATGAATTGAATTTAAAAGGCAACTATATAATACTCTTATTAAAAACTACAAAGAACTATGAGGAATTAAATGTGTTTTAAGCTATATGTTTTAAATTAATATGTAGGTACAACTTAAAAACAAAACAAAAATATCATTGTGTTGCTCTGCAAATTGTAAATAACTGGTAAAAAAAGATAATGCAACACTATTGCAACTTCAGTTACAATAGTGTTGCGTTGAAAAATTAAATGATATTTTCTCATTTTCAGAGGCAACAGTATTGTAACTAATATTTATTCAAATATAATAAAAACACAACATTATAATTCAAATTTCTATTTGGATTAATAAATTGATTCTACTTTCAAAGACAAATATACTAAGACTCTTACAAAATATGTATAATAAAAAAAATTGTGAAGTTTTTTCAACCTCCTGTAAAATTTGAAAAAATGAGTTACAATAGTGTTGCGTTGAGCCCTCGACATGTATCATATGGTTGACAGAATTAAGTATCACTTCAAACAGCTTAAAATATGACTAATGCATCGTTAAAATAAAAATCAATATCATTATCTTATGAGGTTGATATATCATTGAGGCTTGGACAATATAAAAGTAAAAACTTGTCAAAAAATAATGAGGTAATTATTGCATCAGGGAAAATGAATTGTACAACTCGTACTAAAATTTCATACTTCAATAAATACATGTTAAAATGTAGAAATGCACAAACAAGAATAGCTTTGTGTCATGTTTCTTTTAAGGTATTCGATGTACAATTATTATTATGTGAAGTTTGGATGACTGGTGACCCCGTATTATTTGGTAACATTTGAAAGGATTTCAAGAGTAGAGAAAAAATATTTAAAAATTATACCAAATGAAAGGTATTACAAACAAGCTTTACTGAAATTATATGGGGACACCACACATCATAATTTACCATTATGGTTTATGGCTTGATAAAACAAAAATCTATGATTTATACATTAGATATCTTAATAAGTGGAATTTCATGCTAGCTGGACTGGGACTGTTTTTTACTCTGATATTCTGGATATCCGCGACAGGCTTTTTGCATAATCGACAGGAACTCTGGTACACCAGTCTGCAAAGAAAATGACAGGGGTTGATTAATATTTGGTTTAATTATATTTTATTCCATGGATATAAAATGTTTACACAATACATGTATATGATAACAATAACAGCAGAGAAACAGTGTGATTTAACATCATTTAAGTTCATATATAGGACATGCAAAGGGATTGTGTCACAACTTTTACCAACATCGGTTACAGGTCTTTCCTAAAACTTCACATACATGTAATCAGATAAGTAATTATGTTGTCACAAAAGCTATGAAACAAATGTCATATTTCATATGATAGTATGCACAGGAATACGAAATAATGTTGTCTATATCTATGAGAACAGGGCTTTCTAATTAACTATGGAATGCTACAGAACTGACAGAATAAAATAAATAATAAAATCCGACCATGAATGAGAAAGATATGGACTGGACAAAAACAGGAGGGACCAACATACACAAAATCATCCTAAGTTCAGAAGGTTGCTGTGACCTTGACTTGGAGGTTGGGGCATGTGTCTTGTGCGCAACACATCCTCATAGTATGGTGGTCACTTCTGCCAAATAATTTTAAAATCTGACCATGAATGAGAAAAACAAGTGATTCCTATATAGCCCCAAATTCACTTTGTGGAGCAAGGCTGTAATGAAAGAAATGTTGTGAGAAAAAAATGTAAGAAAGAAAATTGGTGAGGGGTCGGGTGGAGAACTAACGGTAAGATAAACTACAAGTGGTGTGTTCTTTCTGCTTACTGTGGAGTGTTATGGCAACGATTAGTGTACGGTACATTCAATATAGTGATGTACTTCCATAAATATAGCAATATTATCATCATCTGAAAGAAATGAACATCAAATTTTTTTATTGTTAGTGCTCAACGGATGATCTGAATAACACTTAGTCTTTGGACTGTAAAAAGATAGCAGTTATTAATAGAAACTAGTATCGAAGAATTCTTGTTTAGTGAGAAAGTGAAAAATTGTATTTCACAATAATACAGGACAAAAAATCTGGCTATTACTGTATGAATGTATTAAAGTGTTAATGTTCATGCCTTTGTCAATGGACAAACATATTGGCTGATAGTATTTATATTTACTTGTTAATATTCCATTTAGATATTTTTTTGTTTTATTAAGTCGATTAATTGGTAGCTTGCGGGCTGGCTAGTATAGAGGCATTTGACGCTTAACACTAAGACAGTTTGCATTTTTTTAAGTCTTCTTAACAAATTAAGTTGGCACTGGGCTGTGCAAATAACAAAAATAAGTATCAATTTTACCTTGGCTCCCCAGTTGATCAACCATGTGGGAATGGCACCTTTTGGGTTGTCATAATATCTCATGTATGCTGAAATACAATCACATTGTCATGCATGAAATATGTATGTTTAATTAAATGCATATTAATATATAAATAACATAGCAAAAATCAAATGTCACCTTGATAAAATTACTCTCAATATCAGTTTCCCCTTGATGCCAAGTTAAATATGAGTAACAATTAGTTGCATTTTATCAGTACAGTTTATTAGTTTTTTAAGGGCACAATATAGGTTGATTCACAAAGTATTTTGAATTTTTATTTTTAGGCATTTTTTCCTCATATGACTGTAATGAACAAAAGAGTAAAATGCATATGATTTGTGTACAGTTAAAAAAATATTAGCTTTTATAATTGTTATTTTTTTATTAATAGGAATGTGGCCAAAAATGCCTCGGTTAAAAACCTTCACAAAGCTTACACAAATCTTATGTTTTTTGTTTTGACTATTAAAAATCAAATGAGTAGAACTTACAGTATGCATTAAAATAAAAAAATAAAAATTGGCATCAACCTACTATATTTTGTGCCCATTTATAATGTGTTCTATAAATGCCATGCAGGAACACTCAAAAGCATAATTCATGTTCTTAGAAAACATATTAAAAAGGTTTTATGCACTTGAGGGCCCCCTTTCAATAAAGATTGTAAGTCTTAATATCATAACTTTCTAGGCGTCACACCGTTTTTAGTAGAATCTGCCCATAACATTACAATTGTACCCAAGCACTCCGAAGCAGCGGAAGGTTAACGAATAAGATCTTACAGGGTCCAGGCTCTAGTACTGGTTTCTACCCAAGAAATCAAATAAAATTCAGCATTCATATACAAAAAAAACAGCTCTACAGCTAAGCTTTTCTTGGACGTGTGTTTCCGGTCATGTGACCAGTGCTGGAAAAACCCATCTTACATATGTAAGATGAGTCACGCGCAACAACGCGCCACTTCTTATTTCAGTATGGTTTATGAAAGACATAGTATGCCATTTCAATAAAGCGCAATCAAATATATATGTTTGCAAGACTTTTAATTAAAATCAAAAATAATTCATCGTAAAAAACGCTATTTTCAGTTATTTAAAATTACTGCGCTCTATGACGTCAGTAAACAACGTCACACACGCTTTTTGATGTAATTGTACAAAAGTTCATTTTTTCTACGTCATTTTTCCACAAATTCATAATTTTAGGTATGCAAGAAAAAATATCAATCATTTTTTTCCGTTCCGGATCGAAAAATCCGACCCTCGGGCACGCTGCGTGACCGGTAACTCAGCAAGCCTTGTTACCGGCTTTCGCACGTGCCCTCGGGTCAGATTTTTCTATCCTTACCAGAAACACATGATAGATACTTATAATCCCTACCTTTTGATCCCACTTTGCCATCTGTAGTGAGGACACAGCTCTGTAGGTAGTCATCCACCCTTATAACCCCACTCTTCTCTGGTATTGATGGAACATTCTCACTGCGTGCAAGGACTACCCACACTTTATTACCGTTGTAATCCATCTCACGTAATGTGCGAGCGTATACATACTGTGCTGAGTTAAGGAAGGTGATATTAAAGATGATTATTTTATATATTTGCAAAAAATGAAACTCTGTCTTATACAAAATTTGTCTGAAAAATTTCAGAATTATGTTATCTTTCAAAATAGTATTTCTTGGGGTATTATCAAACTGGTATAGTTTTGCATTCATGTTTTTTTTAATCTGCTAGTACATCATAAGACGTCTTTTCCTACTTGATATCTCAAATATTTCTAACAGACTGTTGCATTTTATACGAATACAAATAAAAATACAACTACCAAACCAGACAAAAGACTGAGCTTGTTAGAAATTACTTACGCTCACTCTTTATAATGCTAATAATGATATCATAACAATGATTTTAACATTATTTTTGTCTGACTGTTGTCATGCAGTTCTGTTTTAATGTTTGATAAAAGTTACTCCTAAAGTCAATGAACATTTCCATCAATGTTTGACAAATATACAAAAAAAAACATAGAGGCAGCTGAACCAAAGGATACATCTCTGTTCCACATTGGCCAGGGGAAGTTCACGTTCCAGTAGATCACCTTCTTCCCATCAGCCTCGGTCTCATTCAGCTCTGGAATACAAGGCAAGCTCATTATAGCCATACACATATACATGTAAGTCTTTGGTATAAAGTTATGAAAATACCTATTCAAGACGGAATATGACTCAATTCTATGACCTTTCAAAACAGAGTGGTCAAGGATATATATTGCTGTGGAAATATATAACAATTCTTTTTATAACAATAACTTCATTTCATATCAAGTTTCAACAATGTTCATTTGTACAAAATACAAACGGATAATATTTACGTTCATCTAGAGACTATTTAATACAATCTGGGACCAGTACAATCCTACTTCTAGATATGAACAGTGTAGAGAAAAAATGACAATTGACCCTGATCATGAATCATGAAGAGTTATAAAAAAACATATTTCAGTATTGTGTTACAACTGCATTAGCGTTATGTCTTTAAGGCAATTTTATACGATATAACAATTATCTGCTATTATTTTATAAAACCATAGTGTCGATAGCCTTGTTTAAATTTATCAAGAGATGAGATACCATTCAAAATTTTAATATAAGGATTTCTCACATTTTTGTGTGTGTTCATGCTGTATGAGCGTAGGAGGGCACACTTGAAAAATCTCCAAAGAAGCACTAGTACATGACAGGGGTGAATGCGAAAAGGTTCTAAGTGACATTAAATAAAGAAGATAGAACCTTTTCGCTTTCATCCCTAACCCTTGTACACTTCATCAGATTTACTTGCATACCCTCAAACCTTCCAACAGTAAAACAAACAATAAAGTAGTGTTGGGAATCGGACAGAAAAAATACTATCGATAATCAGTTTATGAAACCGATCAATGATCGATTATTAATCGATTTAATTATTATTTAATTATCTTTGGTCATCATTTTTAAGGCATACAGATACAGTGCATGCACCAATTTTAAGCACCAATGTTCCCTTACAATATTGTTTGTAGATTTCTTTATATAGATTACATTGTTTATTCAGAACGCGACTATCGTTTAGTGTTTACAAGTTACTACAGGTATAACAGAACATGAGACCACAGGCTCTAATTTTTGTCTTACATTTAGTATTGTATACATGTGTAAAATAAACACAAAAAAAGATATTAATTTCATTTGAATAATCAGTCAGTAACAAGTACAACAAGCAGTTGAATATTCTATATGTTTTACAAGAACAGTTCCTGTTTCTTTCAGAAAACTGAGAAAAATAAATTCTTAAAAGGTTTGAAGAAGACGGTATCATGTTTTAAAAATCACTTTTTAACCACAAACATGAAAAGTTGAGAACCAATCCTTTAATAGCAGTTAAATTACAAAGAAAAATTGTAATAAGTTTCTGTAGTGACTTATGAACTTGATAAGAATATGAGTACATAACTTAACATAGTAAAACCTTAATATTTCAACATAAACTAGAATTAACAAGAAATAAGTGAATTAGTCGGTAGCCGTTACGTCCCTTGTTTCTAAAATTGTTCAAATTTCACTATTGATTGTCGCAGACATAGGTATTTCCGATCAATTGTCGATTATAATCGATCATCGTCACAACACTACAATAAAGGGTATAATCCTGAATTGTTCAGTCTAGTGAATACAGAAATCAAATGTTTATGACTTCAAAATTGTTCTAGCCATTATATATGTAGACTTTTACCTTTAGCATATGTATCCCAGGTTTTACGATATTCCAGATCCATGTAGACCTCTGCACATACTTCAGGATTCACATCATCCAGGACTCCATAGATCTTGTATTCATATAGGCCTGATGTCTGAAAGACAAGTTACATAACTCTTTTGCACTGATGTTGATCCTTCTAATCACTTAGAGTACATTAGAAGTAAAGCCCTTAAAAGAATGTGCATCATGCGAAAGCTCAAATTCCAACTGGACGGAAGAGGTCTTGAAGTTATATACTTTTCATACATTTGCCCAAATCTAGAATATGTGTGTTAAACATACAGGCATATCGCTTTGAACTGCAGCAAGATACTATCGACCAAATTCCGAATCTGAGGGGAATACAGATGAAGAAAGGTTGCTGGATCATGGTATTGTCACTGTTGAATATGGTTGAGTTGGTTACATGATGTGCATTACCTTTGGTACATATACACAACTCTGTGAAATAAAATCTTGACATTGCTGAACAATATGTATTTACTTTGGTTCACAATGATGCGTGTACTTTTTCTCAACATAAAAGCTTGATTCACAACAATAAAGGGACTGATCCAACTTATTTTAAAATAAATGAACACAATTTTGGCATCATTTAATATGTGAACAAAACTCTATAAGTGCTTGACCAACTCTGAATAAAAAATATATGATGAAACAGTGCCATGATGGAACTTCGTCGCAGATTCCTTATTCATTTTGTGTCGATGAAAATTCTTACCTCATTGTACATCCTGTAGATTGTGACGCCATGTGAGCTGGTGAAAAACTCCCATCCCTCTATTTGTGGGTTATCTAGCTCCTTGCAAGCATCCAGGAAATCAGAATCTTTGAACGCACAAAACCCACTAGGAAAAACTGACTGACCTTCCATTTTTAGCTTGACCAGGAGTGATACCTGTGTAGTTCTGATTTTAAATGAAAATTTGGTAACTATCAGTAACGTTTTAATTCTTGTTTGTCACGCCTTCTTTGATTAAACCCTGACACGAATTCACATGTTTTGGATCTGTCAAAGTTTGTTTACTTCCGCTTCTAAGGGACATGCGCATTAGACAAGCAAAGGGTAGTTTTGCATTTGGATAGACTCTATGAAGTTATGAAGTTATGTATATGATAGTATAAATGTCATGATCAAATGAGCCGCGTCGCGCGATTTAGGGCCTTCGGACATATTTTCACTATTACAATGTTTTAAGGTATTTGAATGGCATGGTATTTCAGGAAGATATTCTGAGAATTTCATGATGATATCACTTAAATTGCGTAAGTTACGTGTTTACAAGTGAGACCATGTATTGCGCATTTTGAATGCTAAATTTGACGTCATTCAAATGACGTCGTAACGAAAGTGCATTATTCAAATTACGTGCAAAATTATTGTATCAACATTAAAACTAGCTGATGATTTAAATTATTTTCTTATCACAGAATCTTTAAAGAACATAAATTAAGATAAAAATAATGAATCATTTTTGTATTTTTAATACATTTGGCCGTTTTAAACACAGACTATCAACCCAGTCAAAATATGTCGGGACAAAATCCATGGTTGCCATGGAAACATGAGTTAACCAATGGTCATAAATTGTCGAGAAAATGATGCACCAATGACAAACCTTAGAGAGAAAGAAGTCGGGAAGAAATTGATTTACATAGGATGTCCGAAGGCCCAAAATCGCGCGATGCGGTTATTTTATGATATACAAAAATGCAGATCAAATATCATAATTACAATATTTTTTTTATGTTTTGACCATGATTCAATTACAATAAAATAATATTTTTACAATATAGTTTAACCTTCGGCAATGTACCACCATGTTCGTTTATATAATTTTTACGCGTATATTATCTTAACAACCTACCACAGTGTTTTGGTACAGCAGACGACCAAGTAACTCTTAAAAAACTGTAAATTTAGCTGTTTACTGTATGCAGATGACCTTGTATTGTTATCAAATAGTAAACAAGGATTACAAAGTTGCCTTAACAAACTTTCACAATACAGTGATAAATACGGACTATCAGTCAATCTGAATAAAACTAATATTATATAATTACATTTTGCAAAAGTGGACGCATATCATCTACCAATTATTTTGTATAAAGATTGTGAAATAAAACATGTTACAACATATAAATATTAAGGAATTCTATTTTCTTTTTCGGGAACATTTTCAAACTGTCAAAATGACCTTTATAAAAGAGCATTGAAAGCTTATATCAAAATACATAAAAAAATGCAACTTTAACCCATATTAAAACAAGTATATATATTTTTATCATACTGTCAAACCTGTTGTTTTATATGCAAGTGAAATATGGGTTTCCATAAATACAACGTCTTCAAAGGCTAAAAAGACTGATTTTGATATCTTCAGATATAGTACTTAGTGACATGCCATGTGAAATGCTCCACCTAAAATTCTTAAAATATATACTAGGTGTTCACAAAAAGGCAACACATGCTGCAGTTGTTGGTGATATAGGGCATTTCCATTGTTTATTGATATAGTCAGTCATTAGTATCGTCAAGTATTTTTTTATAGATTGTTATCTACCGATACAAATAGTTTTTTTTACAGTGTTTTTGCAAGAAGTAATTTACTTTTTGAAAATCGTAAAAATAGCTAGGTATCTAGTTTTCAATTTCTACCGAAGTATCTTCAAATACCACATACATCTCTGTATTATAAACTTTTGCACAATATTGTAAAACAAAAACGTGTATCGTTGTTTAAACAACATTTCAGAAAATTCTTGTCTGAAACTAGCAAGCTTAGAACTTATTATTCATTTAAAGCCAATTTTTACACAGAACAATACTTAAGTTTTATTAAAGTGACACTCTTATTCAAAATTAAGATAGATACTTAATAGTTATATGGTAAAATTAACAGCACCTAGCCATTTGTTTTCGAAATAGTTTTCAGTAAGGTTAAGGTAGTTCGCGTAGAGTTTTGTTTCCGCAAGTAGTATGCATAACCAGCATAATGTTCAATGAATGATAAACATAGCAACTGTTGTATTAATTCCAAAAGCGTTTACATTTTATATTACTTCAAGCGCAAAACATACTCGATAGCGCCACCACTAGGGCAACAGCGCCACCACTTTTATAAATATGTGCTTTTTTTCCTTTTTAAGAAGTGCTTATCAGGTTTATTGTGTTCCGGCATAGGTACTATACATAACAGTTATGTTTGCATGCGTGAGAATGTTCTTACGGGATGTGTTAGCACCGAAATGTACTTGCTATGCAATCAGATCTCAAAATATGCACAAGTCCTATTCGGGAGAAAAGCTCCTGACACTACAGTTTGCACAATATTGAAACGAAATAGTAACCAGCCTACAGTAGAAGTGTTCTTACACGGTACCACATTCTCCGATTTTCGAAATATGTCCGTTAAATGAAATTATCAAATAAAATATAAATCATACTCACGTTTGTTCATGTAAACATAGGGCACAGCTCCACCACGGAAGTGTCGACAGCTCTTTTTCTTTTCACCACCGTAAAGGGGTGGAGCTGGCGTTTAGAGGCCGTGTGATAACAACATTGTAACCGTGTATTTAATAGCAGAAAGCGCCAAAAATATCAAATGATTGGTGAATGTTAATTTAATGATTGGTGAATGCTAAAAGATTTACTATGGTCTACTGTAGTCCCGTAAGGTTGAAATATCGTGTTTTATGCTCATTTCTTTCAAATTTAACTAGGTATCCTTCATAAGAACCATTGTTTTGGACATTTATTCATCTTTTTTAGAATATTAAAACAATATTATTAAATATGGTTAATCTTATTTGGGAGTAAGAGTGCATCTTTAAGACCCATGATGTTTACAAGAACATGTTTCTCAAACTTTAGAATAAGCTCTCATAGGCTAGAAATAGAAGTTGGCAGATACAAGATTATCACCGATAACAAAAGGCATTGTAAAATTTGTAATTGTAATATTGCTAGTCAAAATAACAACTTCGATTCTTAATAAAAAAATAATATGAATTTGAATGTTTCCAAATAAGATCATCATGTTTGGTGAATTAACATTATAACAATGTATATTTCACAAATGCAATCAATAACATTGTGCATAATAGATATAATATAATAGATATCTGTTAATACTCAGTAGTGATTTAATATTGATTGTCAATTGATTAGTGAATGCCTTCTTTTTGTTGTTGTCTCCTGTTAAAAGTTGTATAAATACTACATGATTCCCAGTAGTAAGTTATAATCAGACTTAAACATCAAATCTGGATATTTAAGTAGGAGTTTAGTTTATGGTAGTTCATTATTGTCACTAATCACAACAATTGAAAACGCAATTTAGTAAAGCATGAAAAGGAAATGGGAAACATGTTTATTATTTTTCCAAATGAGCTTATGAAATTTGTGTTTAACAAATCAAAATGAAGCCTAACTCACATTTACTGAATATGTCATTTTATTGTTTCAATTTATTTTCTGAATTACTAGTATGTAAACTGTGATTATAACATGTCATATAACATGACCCATGATTGGAAATAAAAAAAAGGATATCTTATCTTATCTAATATATATATATATATATATATATATATATATATATATATATATATATATATATATATATATATATATATCGTGCTGTGGAATCATTGGTGCCCCGTTTCAATATTAAGGATAATAAGGCTTAAGCCTTAAGTTAAGGTCGTAAATTTTCTGGAATAACCCCGTTGTTAATATTGTAAGAACATTTATCGTATATATTCTACCCGTAACGTTACAGGTGTCCCCGAGCACTCTATTAGCTTCAGCATTCGTTTGGGAATTAGATGTTATTGCAACAGGGATGCTTCTGACCATTCAACACAACACAAGTCATCAGCAGAGGTCGAAATTGATTATTTTTACGTAAAATTATTGTCGAAAACCAGTCAGTGCTGCGTGCTGCTTGATGGTAATAATGGAACAAAACTATTAGTTCAATATGTGGGCATGATCTGTTTTAAAATATTTAGTATAAATTAAGTATTGCATAATATAGCATTTTTTTAAAACAACAACATCTAACAAGTTTTTTTTTTATTTTACCTGAAAGTTATACGACAGTTAAAGAACGCATGTCTCCGTAGCCACTGCCTTGAAAACAAGTAACCTAGAATGCTAACATTGATTGTAAAAGGTTATAAGATCATTATAAATTTTAAAGTATAAAAATGTGTTACTTTTCCAATGATTGATTGCTATTTTACACGTTTTGTACCTATCATGCAGCTTAACATACTGTAGAAAAGTCATAAAAACGTGATAGTTATTGTAATATACTTAAAATTATTTGTAAAAAAACCAATTTCTTTCCTGTTTCAATTATATATATATTTAGATTCAATAATTTGTTTCCAGACAAATATAATCAACCTTATTGGTATATTCAAAACAATTTGTTAATTGTTTAATTGCATATCATACATATATTCATAATATGCAATTCCATCTTATTGATTTGTCCATATGAGATGAGGCCTTCTTGGTGATATGTTAACAGATCTTTTGATCTTGAATCTATATTACCTTAAATTGCATTCAACTATTCAAATAAAATTCCCAAATTTGAAATAACAAAGTCTATATGTCATGTGCACGTGCTCCAGATGAAAACATAACAAAGGTAAAGTGAAAGTGGTTTATAGATGAAAAAGACTTAACGCAGTATAATTAAGATACTTTAACTGTAAGAAATATCAAAGCTTAAGCCTGAATGTTCATTGGTAATGCTAGATACCCAAATTACATTCCTCCCTGGCAATTGCATTAAATAAAACATAGATCACATCAAGACAACACTGCATATGCCCAGCCATTCTGATGAGTAAACTAAACTTTGTAATACATGTACGTTCGTTGTTGAATACCGCTGTTTATTACTTATAGTCTAAATAACACCCCACACTTTCAACGTTAGGTACTATATAAAGTTTAATAACATTCGGACCATGCAAGTTCCGTTTCCTAAATCACGATGGAGAAGCCCCAGTAGGAGGGACAGTTGTCAGGTCGCTGTGATCAAGAGTTGTACTCCTCTCTGATGGCACCAACGTGTTTGTTTCCAGAGATATTTCAGATTCACAACCTTCGATGCAGCCGATGTTTGCATTGTTTTGATTACCATGCCACAGTTTTCTTCGAGATCGTAACTTAATTCAGATGTATCGGTATCAATGTGTGCTTTCATCTCTGTCCTAAGTTCTCTTTTCGACAGCCTTAAACGTCTGTCCATCACTTTCAGAACACTTTAAGAAGTGTTCCGCACTTTGATTAGAATTGGTTGAAATGTCAGCAATGAGTAAATATTTGGAGTCATCAATAGACCGTTTCCTCAAATTTCTTAGAGCGGTTTCAGCCATTTCGTTTGATATTTGTTCCAAAGAGTTCATTTCTGCCTCGTCACGTGCAGACACAGTTACTGTCGTCGTCCTTACACCTTTTAGTTTATTCTGCTCGCAAGTTTGACCAAATATCTGACCTAATCGGTTATGGCAAGCAAATGCGTTGATGTTTTCACCGGGTTGTTTAACATTTACTCGCATGGACCATACGCTATAGTCATCCTTTAGTATATCTTCATTTGCATTCAGCTCTTTATTTCCCTCAGTTGAAATTTCAGTATCACCATAATCCAATTTCCAATCCTGTTGATCAAGGTATGCTTTTGTACGTAGATATACCGAAGTACAGGGAGACTCTGGTGTGCCATTCCTGTCCCATTCTTCAGCGTCATACTGGCTAAAGGAATTTTCGTTAACATTTGTATTATTTGTCAGAAGGGAGTTTACATACTGATTCCAATAAGTATCGACACCGTCTCTACTCTTCTCAATTTCAGGATTCATATTTACATTTCGATTGTGATCGGACAAATACTGCAGTTGACCTATTCCAACTGGTTTTCTAATTGCTTGTATTAACGACCTTCTATTGAAAAGTTCATCACCCACTGGTTTTCTACTTTCTTGTATTAACGGCCTCCTATTGAAAAGTTCACCACCCGCTGGTTTTCTTCTTGCTTGTATTAACGGCCTCCTATTGAAAAGTTCACCACCCGCTGGTTTTCTTCTTGCTTGTATTAACGGCCTCCTATTGAAAAGTTCACCACCCGCTGGTTTTCTACTTGCTTGTATTAACGGCCTCCTATTGAAAAGTTCACCATACGCTGGTTTTCTACTTGCTTGTATTAACGACCTCCTATTGAAAAGTTCATCACCAGATGAGACCGCCTCAGAGAAATTTCTACTGTAATTTTTGACTTTGCTTTCCCTAAAATGGCGTAACTTTTTCTTGAAATCACTCACATCCTTTGACAACTTCAGCTGCTTGGCAGTCAAGTTTGCTTTTCCAAAGGCTTTAATGCGACCATGCTGTTTCTTAGTAAGAGCATTAGTAGAGAAAATCGGCGATTTCGTGTAAACATACCGCTGACCATGATCATTAACAAGTTCGTGTACTTCTCTTTCATCTTGCTCAACGTCATCTTCATCAGAATCAGATTCACCCGAATCTTCTCCTTCATCATAACTTTCACGATGCTGTTTTATCAGCTCATCGAGTTCTTGCGATTGTATTCGCGTCCTGGGTTGTAAGCGTTCATGCTTAAGTAAAAATGGAAGGGCCGGGGGTAAAGTTTGTTGAGAAGGAAGGTTAGGAGGGGCAATTATGTTCATTGGATGATATTTTTTATGCTGGTATTTGGAGATTGATTTTCTTGAATATGGTCGTTCGGAGTATTCATTTAACCTAACTGACTGACGACTATGTTTGTTTCCAGTCCCTTGGTTATCTTGGCGTTCAGCCAAGGAGGGCTTTGACACTCTGGCTAAGCTTCTCTTGGAACTAGTAGCAATAGGCCTAAATTGTGAAATTGGTTGTGAGCACATTCGAACGTTCTGTTTTGCCAGACGGAACATTGATGACGGAGACGTACCGTTGTATGGCATCTTACTGGTCTTTTGATCAAGGTTATGCTGTGATAGCCGTGTTCGTGATGAAAGAACGTTCGTAGCCGCATTTTTTGACTGATTGCTAGCTGTTCTACAAAGCTGCTTCCGGCTGGATCTCATGTTTGTCTTCGAGTTCAGCAGGTGTTGTCGCTCTATAAAATGGTAAGGTGTGTCTATCATATGTTAAGAATTTGTCATCATTCAGCAGTGTACCTAAACTATTTAATTTCTGGGATCCGATTTCACATCTTAAGATTATGCAAACTGAAAGTAAAAAAAATTGTGTTATATCTGACATTTCTGAATATATGCATGTAAAGACTACATTTTGGTTCCTTTACAATGCCGCCTTCTGGAGGTCAACAGTGAACTATATATATGCACGGTACTCAATGTTTTATACTTGTGATACCGTTACTGTCCCGCCGTTCCCATTTGTTTTTAATGCTTGACCGACGTCGAACGGGCTTGTTTTCCGGGAGGTAGCTGTCGGGAAAGTCCTCGACGCATCTCACGTCCATCCAGTCAGGAGGAGGAGATTCCGGCATATATCCAGCGTCTATCGCCTTTGCCTTGTTTCTATAGCGAAACATAAAACTCAATAGGAACATTAAAATTGTCGCTTTAACAAGATTTTCTGCCACAAAATCTTCACAATTTTGTATTATTGATAACATAGTTAAATAAGAACTCCTTATCAGACGTTTGTTAAAAAATCGCAACTTCAGACATGAAACATTGACGTCAACAATTTCAATTTATTAGAATTACAACGTCAGTCGTACCTCCTGTTGCGGCAGCGTACGACGAGTATAATCGTAATAAGCGCCATGACCCCGAGCACAATACCCAGAGTCTTCACTATATCCTCTGATACGATCTTCTTTACTTTCTCTGGAAATACAGAATTGTATGCCCATACCGTGATGTATTTGGTGATCGCACTTATTTTTGGGTCAATGGAAATCGAGGATTTACCCAATTCACTGTAGCTCCATACCATGTAGAACAGATTTGACTGTGAATACAGAAACTTATTTTCATAAAGCATATTTTGTCGACACAAAGCCGCGACAATTTACAATTGACCGATACTCATTTAATGAAATTAACGCCTGGGCTATTTAACTTGCGCTTCATAATACCACGTGACTACACAATGGGCGGAGCAAGTGGGTCAAATAAGTGTGAACACCAAATAACCCACAGCCTTGCTCCATTTTCTGTAGATCGCCAAAATGAACTCTTACATAAACGTATCCGTGTGATGTGTGGTTTTTCTAATGGCGAGGAGATCTCAAGATAAATAATCAATAAGACTCAAACTGGTCCCTGGTTTTACAATGGTTTTGTTTAATATTTTTGAAAAATAAAGGCCGAAACCAGACTTTTGTAGCGACAAATATCAGATTATCCATGTAATCACAATAACTTACCCAATTTTGTGGCGGCTGCTTTGCCCGTCAAGCAGGTCGGCGTGCCGCCGTACCCAACACAGATACACAAGTCCCCGTCCAAGGTAGAGTGACAGTCCTTCACACGCTTGCATGGAAGATGGGAGCACCGCAGTAATGCTTCGAAGACAATGAAGAAGTGCTTTTATGAACTGATATAGAAATTATTAACATTCAACATAATTTTTAATTCTTTTTAAGGCCGGAAAACAGAAAATGAACAATTACCCTAATTCAACCTTAGTAGAATTAATTTCATTTGAAATGCATGGACAAATTTTGGATTCCTTTCATCCAATTTTCACCCAAAGACACTGTCCTAATATATGCTTTCAATATCATAATACGGCAATTACTTATTAAAACCTTATGATAACCATATACTAGTGTTTTACTTTTTTCGCAGAAATTTCCCCGGTAAATTGTGGAGCAGACGCATTCAAATCCCCCGCGTTGGGCTTGGTTGGCGTCCGTCCGACATGTTCCTCCGTTCTTACAAGGGTTCGGCTTGCATCGGTCTGTTAGGTATAACATGCAAGTTATTTAAATTGGTTTGCAAGAAAAAATATTCGTCTAAAAGTCTAGAAATGCGGGAAGTGTGTAAAAGAAACACCTGACCCCTCCCACCTCCTGCTTTTCTGGGAGGCGTCAGGGTGTCGGCTCAAAATACCTCCATATCCGGGCGAATAGGGGTCCCTTACAAGTAACGTACCTGTCTACACATACTTTTTCAAAGAAGCAAATATACGGTATTTGAAGCATAAAATAACCGTCGTAAATAGAAGAAAATGAATGGTATACATGTATACACAAAATACATGTTATGGCAATATTGTGATCGAAAACAAATCTCCCTGGCATTTATCATTTATGGTATTTTTAGTAAACATTAAACTGTTCTCACATCATCAGTAAAACTGCTTTTGGTACAATCGTTTTGCATAAGTTTATACCATACATTTGGGTTCAGTTGACATTGTGTTTTGTATCTGTTTTGAAATAAGTAATTATGAAATTGTGCACAAATGCAATGTTGGTTTTTCAAGAGTTGGCTGTTTTTGTGTAAACAGTTCAAAACTGAGCCAACGCATTTAGTATGACTAGATATTGTTTTCCAAATTCTTGTTTTTGCTTTAAAAAAGTAACATACTACTGTAGTTACGTTCAAGCATCTCTTATAACACTTTAAACAACTCCAATGTGTCTAGCACAAACTTCGTCGGAAAAACAACAAAAACGTTTGTATGTTTGCGATATTTTAAAACCAGTATGCCTCAAGTAAACTTTATTGTGTGGTAGGATCAACGATTCCTTTCAGGAGCTGTGCAAGTTATGGTAGGTGTTCATTGTACATCCACGACCGCCATCAGCGTTGAAATGCAGTTTTCGTTCCTCAGTAGCCTAGCTCCAAACTTAAATCGTGCTCAAACGTCATTCTGTTCAGGCTGTTTTATAGCCCAGTGTCAACCATTCGAATGAAACAAGTCTCTCAATATATATTTGAATGAAATTAAGGGTTACGAACATGAACTATCCATTGTGGGCCTCTTTTTGTAACAATGAACGTTAGAAACTCTTCTGCATTATGGTTTGACCCCAATGCATCCCTTGTCAGGCTGTGCTTCCGCTTCTGAATTGGTTATCTTATATTTCAACATCAAATGGTCAAATATATTCATGGTAACAAGAGAATATAATACGAAATAATCTTACCATATTCAAACCCGGGTTTGTTTGGTCCGTATGCAGTCATCGTCGGTGTCGTGTGTCCCACCATAGTTACAATTGCACCCTTTGTGCCAAGTGTAGTTACCCTAGGTATTTCGGGTCCGTTTGCAGTCATCGTCGGTTTCTTGTGTCCCACTGTAGTCACACTCGCTCCCTTTGGGCCACTTGGAGTCACCCTAGGTATCGTGGGTCTGCTTGCAGTCACCGTCGGTCTCTTTGGTCCTTGTGAAGTCGCCATCAAGCCCGTCGGTCTGCGTGGAGACGCACTCGAGCTCTCTGAAGTTGACAATGGAACACATTTGATCATTTTGCCGTACAACTGACCGTCTTCCCCCGTTCTTAGAAAGGCTCAGATCGCAGCGGTTTGCTGTGTATAAAATGCCAGTAATATAAAAGTGGGTTTCAAGAATAAAAAAAAAGAAGTTTCCGATACAGTGTATACAAACCATTGGAATCTTATCTCTTCGAGTGTGAAACATAATTTAAGCACATTTGTTTAAAATATCCAATGCTTTCATATGAAATTAATTATTACTTGTAATGAATCATTTGTACGGAAATGAACCGTAAATGAATTCGATTTAAGCAATTATTCTATGAATAATAGTGTAATAAATAAGCTAAATACATCATGCATGTTACTACGCATAATTGTATAGTATATTTTAACAATTACTCAAATGCTAAAGCGATCAAATATACTACCCTTTAAGTGTATATTATCTATTTTGACGGCTATCACTACTTTTATAAACTAACGAAAATAGTTCTCGTGTAATGTTAAATTTTTCATTCGCAATAAATAAAATCAATTTTGGAACCTTTTGATAGCGAGAGTAGTATCGGTTGACAAACAATAGTTATACATGATGATATAATTAATATTCTAGCAAATGAAATTTTTTCTTTGAACGTATAACAAAGTTGACATTTCCGGTCATGTGTAGGCATTATTTGCGTTGTGTGGTTTGTGCCAGCTGTATCTTAATTACTTGAATTCATTTTTAATCGTATTTACGCTTTTCTTCTTATTTTGTATTATGTCTAGATATAGAGGATATTTGTTTATTTTATTGTAATATCGCATTTTATTTCACGAGTGGCATAGAGAAACATATTTTCACGAGTGGCGAAATTAAATACGATCTTACACAGAAATAAACAAATATCTGTTTCTTTTCTGATTATTTTTTTGAGTTTAATTAGTATCTTAATTTTTCTTGCATACCGGACGTGTGTTTCCGGTCAGGTGACCAGTGCTGGAAAAACCCATCTTACATACCCCATGTAAGATGAGTCACGCGCAACAACGCGCCACTTCTTATTTCATTTATTGTATGGTTTATGAACAATATATTATGCCATTTCAATAAAGCGCAATCAAATATAGATGTTTGCAAGATTTTTAATTAAAATTGAACGTAAATAATCGTTAAAAAACGCTATTTTTAGTTTTTTTTTCAAAATAACTGCGCTCTATGACTTCGGTAAACAACGTCGCACGCGCTTTTTGGTGTAATTGAATAAAAGTTCGTTTTCAACGTCATTTTTTTCCACAAATTGATAAATTTAGATATGCAAGATAAAATATCAATCATGTTTTTCTGGTCCGGATCGAAAAATCCGACCCTCGGGCACGCTGCGTGGCCTGTAACTCGGCAAGCCTCGTTACCGGCCTACGCACGTGCCCTCGGGTCGGATTTTTCTATCCGTACCGGAAACACATGATAGATACTTATAATGTTCATAATTACCCCCTTTTTGGAAAAGAGTGTTATTTATGCCGCTACCCGTGGGACGCCCCTCATGCAAATTTAGAGCTGATGACGTGGCTGTCATTTTTTTTTATTTCCGGTTTGTTAAGAAAAAAGTTCTCTGATATTCCTTTATAAAGTTTATTATTCGTTTTTAGTGCAAAAATTAAATATACATTAATCAATTAAGTTTTATTAGTGCATCTATGTTTCAAAAAAATACGAAAGCACGTTTATATTAAACAGGGCATGAATACATAACCAATTTACTACGCCGCCATTTATTGAATGAAAATTTGAAAGGTCGAATGTGTTAGCAAAACAACTGCGGATAATCATTGGATATAAAACATTTTTCTTAGTTTTAGAGTGTGTTTCATGATACATGGATATTCAGTTATATTACTTTCAGAAACCAGTCTGTTTCGCTTGAAGACAGGTCGTTTTCCAGATAAGGATGAAGACCACGCTAAACTGTTGAAAAAGTTTGAGGCGTGTGTGGGGTAAAAAATATCAGTTAATCTGTAAATTGTTGTGTGAATTTTCCGTGAAGTTCGTATTACGTATTACAACGCCAAATAGTTCAAAATGCATTTGAACGATGCTGTTACATTCTATTTTTGTTCGAACAATTGTTTTCGTCTGTCATTTGTTTGGTATGAAAGCAAATGTTCGAACATTCAGCTTCAAGATTAAGGAAACGATAGAAAAACGGGATAACCGGTAACTGTTAATTTCAAAATATATCTTAATTTAAACTTATGTACTATTTCTTTAAATTTTAAATATTTTCTGGTTCAAAGTGAAGTGTTCTGTTTTGATCGAGGGAAAGAAACTACTATGGATTTTGCGAGGATTTGCATGTTTCAAATAAAGTCGGAAAGCACATAATTTAGTTTATTGTTTTCTTAAGAGATGGCTGTTATTGTGTAAAAACTGTGTTCAAGAGTTGTAAATGACTAGATGTGTTTTTCCAAAACCTTTGTAATTGTTGAAAGGTGTTAAAAAAGGTCAAACACAGAGTCCATTGTTATGCGTTTTGTGGTTGCGTTTTAAGCAAATGTTGAACACTTTAAACAAGTGGAACGTGTCTGCCCCAAAATTCGTCGATAAAAACCCAAGTAATGTATGGTTGATATGTTTAAAACCAAATTAACATGATTTTTATCGTGTTGCAGAAAAACGATCCCTTTGTGAAAGTTATGGTCAGTGTTCATTGTAAACCAACGACCGCCATCAGCACGGAATCGCAGTTTTCGTTGCTTTGTAGTCTGGCTCCAGACTTAAGTCGTGCTCAAATAACATTCTATTATGGCTGTTGTATCTGATGTCAACCCTTTGAATTTGTTAAACCAAACAAATCTCTTCATTTATATTTTGAATGAAATTTAGGGTTCCGACTGTCAACTATATATTTTGGGCCTCTAGCTTTTAGAATGGACGTTAGAAACACTTAACACCTCCAACACCTTTGCATTATGGTTTGACGACAACGCATCCCCTGTCATGCTGTGCTTTCTCTTCCAAACTTGTTTGATTAATTTCAACATCAAATGCTCACATATAAACATGGTAACAATAGAATATAAAACGTTATATTACCATACGACGTGCCCGCGGGTTTCTCGGATCCGAAGCCAGTCATCGTCGGTCTCTTGGGTCCCTGTGAAGTCACACTCGAGCCCGAGGATCCCCCTGGAGTTGCCCCTGGCTTCTTGGAAGTTGACAATGGACCGCATTTGATCTCGTTACCGTACAACCGACATTCCCCCTTGTTCTTACAAAGGCTCGGATTGCAGAGATCTGATGAATAGAAAATGCCAGTAATAAGAATGGGTCTGCAAGAATAGTAGAAGAAGAAACGTTGGGGTCCATAATCCGGCGATAATGCAGTTAATAAGCACGAGAAGACCTAAGCGTCTAATCCGTACAGGTAGAGGAGCAAGTTGGGAAAATAAAAAAAATGTAACAAACATTGTGACACCATTTTATTTTATTTGGACATGTATTTAAAAACAACATATTTTGATAGTCTTCTGCAACATGGTTCGTTTACCTATTATACTATGTAAGCGGCCTAGCGGCCCGGCGTGAAGTTAGCTGCCTAGTGGCTTGAAATTAGCATTCTAGCGGAGTGATGTTACCAGCCTTCAATAATTCATAATTTCAAAGCATGTAAAGTTTGTAAACTGATTAACTGTTTTATGTGTTTACCCTGATGAAATAATCTGAGGTTGTCAATTTCAACCCTTTTCTTAATACCATGACGTTAGTTCTGCCAACAGTTTCGACCTATTTCCTTTTTTGACAAAAAAACAAACAAACTAAAACACCAATGTAGGTCTTCCTCAGATACAATAATACTTTTATTTTCATGACGATATGATGGGCTCCTTATATTTCGGTTCAAATTGTGGGAACCGACACGTCTCGCTCCCAGTACGCATGAGATATTATATTATTAACTTAATGTTTAAAACAATTATTCAGAGCAGCCAAGATATCAATGATGATTTTATAATTATAATAAGCGTTGTCTCATTCAAGGAATAGAGTTAACTCCCCATTCATATTTCTAAAATCTTGTTTCGCGCTCTATATTAAAGAATGAACGTTAGAAACACCTTAAAGGCCTAGTTTAATCCTTCTATAAGTACCCCCCCCCCCCCATCTATGTACAGTATATAACCTCTGTGTATTGATCTAAATCCAATTGCCTTGATCCCTCTTATCACATCTCCGATCTGAGTATCCTGCTGTTCAGTTTGGGAGGTTTTATTATAGAAATGGACCCTAAATGGCCATGAGCCAATAAACGAATACACAGGAAATCATGCCGAACATTCCTTAAACTAGGCCTTTAACACCTCCAATACCTTTGCATTTTGGTTTGACGCCAACGCATTTCCTGTCAGGCTCTTCTCAATTGTTTTTCCTTTATTTCAACATCAAATGGTCGCATATAATATTGGTAACAAGAGAATATAATACGAATTTTTTTACCATATGTCGTGCCCGCGGGTCTCTTGGGTCCCTGTGGAGTCACACTCGAGCCCCATGGAGTTGCCCCTGACTTGTTGGAAGTTGACAATGGAGCACATTTGATCTTGTTGCCGTACAACCGACATTCCCCCTTGTACTTACAAAGGCTCGGATTGCAGAGGTCTGTTGTGTATAAAATGCCAGTAATAAGTATAGGTTTGCAAGAAGAAGAAGAAGAAGAAGAAGAAGAAGAAGAAGAAGAAGAAAATAACAACAGCGTTTGCTCTTTAAAAAATATAATGATAAATTAATGTTTTTATTCATTAATAAACATCCTGTAGCGATTATTAACATTTTTTCCAAAAAACGATCAAGCAGTCCACCAGCCAGCCAGGCGGCGTGACGTCAGCGGTCTGGCTGTATAACAGCCTAATGGCGCTGATACCATTCTATTGCAAAGCTTGTTAATGCGTTTTCTTCTTAAACAAATGAAAAATAATGATGTTTTTATTCAAAATTTTACATTTTAAAGAGTTTATCAACAGTTTTCTAAAAAGTATATCAAGCAGTTCAGTGCCTTAGCAGCTGGACGTGTTTTTTTTTTGCCTGGCGACCTAGCACCGGCCTTAAATTGTTTTCTTCTATTAAGCTTTTTTATGCGTTTTCTTCTAAAACATTGATAGATAAATCGTTGGTATTAATAAATTAACATCCTAGTGATTGCTCTTTCGTGATTGAAATACCATTATATACTTTTCATAAACCATACAATAAAAGAAATACAAAATGGCGCGTTGTTGTGCGTGACTTATCTTACATGGGGGTGTAAGATGGGTTTTTTCTAGCACTGGACACATGACCGGAAACACATATCCGGTATGCAAGAAAAATGAATGTTTTCTGAGCACTTATTATCATATTCATATAAATAAATATATGTTATGGTAATGTTGTGATCGAAAACAAATTTCCATGTCACTTACCATTTTTTTATATGTTTAAGAATATATAACATTGTTCTTACAACATAAGATGTTCTTTGTATTTGACAGTTTTTGTGCTTAAGTTAATGTTATATATTTGGGTTAAGTTAACATTTTGCGTGGCTTTTGCCTGTTTCAAAATAAGTCGGAATGCATGTAATTCAGTTGTTGTTTTTAAAGAGATGGTTGTTATTGTGTAAAACTGAGTCCAAGAAGTGCATATAACTAGATGATTTTTTTCAAAAGTTGTGAATTTGTTGAAAGGTGATATCAATGCCAAAAAGAAAGTCCCTTGTGCTTGCTGTAGTTGAATATTTTTTAAACACTTTAAACAAGTGCAACGTGTCTGTACCAAACTTCGTCGAAAAACAACAACATAGAATGAATATTTGCTCCTTTGCGGTATGTTGAAATACCTGAATACCATTATTAAACTTTAATATGTAGCGCAAGTATGGTCCCTTTCGGGAGCTGTGAAAGTGATGGTACGTGTCCAATTTATACCTACGACCGCCATCAGCGCTGAAACGGAGTTTTCGTTCCTTTGTAGCCCGATTCCAAACTTCAATAGTGCTTAAATAGCATTCTATTATGGCTGTTTTATGACTTGCTGTCAACCCTTTGAATGTGTGAAACTAAACAAGTCTCTTCATTTATATTTTGAAAGAAATTTTGGGTCCCGACAATCAACTATACATACATATATTTTGGGCCTCTATCTTTAAGAATTGACGTAAGAAACTCTAAACACCTCCAACTAATTTGCATCGTAGTTTGACAAAAGCGCATTTCCTGTCAGGCGGTGCCTTCTCGGTATGTTTAAGTAGATTTTTTTTTTGGCATTTGACAGTTATTTTGCTTAAGTTAATGATATATATTATTGGGTTAAGTTAACACTTTGCGTGTTTTTTGCCTGTTTCAAATTAAGTCGGAATGCACGGAATTTAGTTGTTGGTTTTTAAAAGTGAGTTTTGTAATTGTGTAAAAACTGAGTCCAAGAATTACGGTATGTTAAAAAACTATAATACCATTATTAAACTTTAACGTGTGGCAGAAAAAACGAACATGATAACAAGAGAATATATAAAACGAAAAAAACGGTACCATATGTCGTGCCCGCGGGTCTCTTTGGTCCCTTTGGAGTCACAATCGAGTTCCATGGATTTGCCCCTCGCTTGTTGGAAGTAGACAATGGAGCACATTTAATCTTGTTGCCGTACAACCGACATTCCCCCTTGTACTTACAAAGGCTCGGATTGCAGAAGTCTGTTGTGTATAAAATGCCAGTAATAAGTATGGGTTAGCAAGAATAGTAGACGAAGAAGAAGAAGAAGAAGAAGAAGAAGAAGAAGAAGAAGAAGAAACAAACAAAACATAATACAACAGATACACAAATAGGTAACTATAACTACTCATGAATCCACTGTACAAAAATGAAACATTTATTTTAGAATAAATGAATGACACATGTTGATTGCAGCAATGCTTCGACGAAAAAAATCAATAATAATAATATAAATAAACTACAGTAAATACATCTCTTTGACATGATGCACGGTACTACACTTTTAATTAAACGCCCGATTGCAGTAAACCTAAACTACAACAAGTTGTTTAATGTTTGAGCGATCAAATATATTACCTTATACGGTTCTTTTATTTACGTTAATGGCTCTCAAAACAATCAAAAATAGTTCTCGGGCATGTTTAATTTTCATTCGAAACCAATTCGATCATTTTTGGAACATTTTGATTGCACAGTAGTACCGGTTGACATAAAACATTCGTTATTCACGATATACTGGACATTCTAGCATTTTTGCCAATGGGATTCTTCCTCGCGTGTATTACCAAGTTGACATGTTTGTTCATTTCTAAAAAAATGTGTTTGTTTTGTGCCAGCTGTATGGCAAATATGTTAAATACTTGAACTCACTTTTGATCGTTTTTTTCTATGCCTTTACAAAATTCTTCTTTTGTATTATTTCGAGCTTTGGGTGGTACTAAAGTTTGCAAAAGGAATATACATGAATGTATAAATGCTCAATGATTTCCATATAAGTATCTATCATGTGTTTCCGGTAATGATAGAAAAATCCGACCCGAGGGCACGTGCGTTAGCCGGTAACGAGGCTTGCCGAGTTACCGGTCACGCAGCGTGCCCGAGGGTCGGATTTTTCGATCCGGAACGGAAAAACATGATTGATATTTTTTCTTGCATACCTAAAATTATGAATTTGTGGAAAAATGACGTAGAAAAAACGAACTTTTGTACAATTACACCAAAATGCGCGTGCGACGTTGTTTACTGACGTCATAGAGCGCAGTAATTTCAAATAACTAAAAATAGCGTTTTTACGATGAAATATTTTTGATTTTAATTAAAAGTCTTGCAAACATATATATTTGATTGCGCTTTATTGAAATGGCATACTATATCTTTCATAAACCATACTGAAATAAATGAAATAAGAAGTGGCGCGTTGTTGCGCGTGACTCATCTTACATCGGGTATGTAAGATGGGTTTTTCTAGCACTGGTCACATGACCGGAAACACACGTCCGGTATGCAAGAATAGCTCTTCTTTCTATTTTTGCATAAAACAACCCTAAGCACTCAATCTTGTGTGAATGTGCAAACTAGTTTATGTTCCCAACCCCTTGACTGATTAAACACCAGTAAACGTCATAGCTTCTAATAACAGTTTCCTTTGACTACACCGTTGATTTATGCTGAAAATTTAGGTTATATATGCTACGTCGGAAGGCCACGTTTTGCTTAATATTAAGACAATACAAAACAAAAAAGATACCACGCGCGTCTAATCCGTACAGGTAGAGGAGCAAGTTGGTTTTTTTTTTATTTGGACATGTATTTTTCAAAAAAACACGTTTTGATAGTGCTCTGTACTTTTGTTTTCCTATAAAAAAACAGTTAGCGGCCTAGCGTCGTGAAGTTAGCGGCCTAGTAGCCTGGTTGCGTTAATTAATTGGCCTAGCGGAGTAAAGTTATCAACCTCGCAGCCTGGTGGCGTGAAGGTAGAGGCCTAGCGGCGTGAAGTTAGCGGCCTGGCGACTAAGTTGCGTGAAGTTGGCAGCCTTAATGTATTCTTTATTTCAAAGCAATTATTTTTCGTTTTCTTTGACAAAAACTAATGTTAAATTAATGTCTTTTATTCATTAACATCATAAAGCGATTATTTACATTTTTCCAAAAATGATCAAGCAGTCCAGCGGCCCGGTGGCTTACGGGCGCGGAGTTCGCGGCCTGGTGCCATCACAGCCTAGTGGCTTACAATCCTTTTCAATTTCAAAGCATGTTTATTTTCTTCTAAAAATATATATATAAGATAATCAATGTTTTCATTCACATCCTATCTGGTACAGCGGTTATCAACAGTTTCCCAAAGAGTTAATCAAGCAGTTCAGTGGCTTAGCAACATAACCTTATTTGCCTGGCGGAATATCACCGGCCTTAAATTGTTTTATGTATTAAAGCATGTTATGCGTTTTCTTCTAAAATAATGATAGGTTAATGGTTGGCATTAACAAATTAACATCCTATAGCAATCATCAGTATTCTCCAAAAAAAGTCGATCAAGCAGCCTAAAAGTATTTTCTATTTCAAAGCAAATTCTACTCCGTTTGTCTTCAAAAATCATTTTAAATTAATGTTTCGTAACCACAAATTATGGTATACATATAGAATATACAAGTAATGACAATGATATTTGATCGAAAACATCTCCATGGCAAACAGCAACTGTATATACAAGTTGACATCTATTATACCAGGCAAATATTTTTAAGAATAAAAATGCCGTGCTACTTTTCCAATGTTTATTTCTAGTTTACACGTTTTGAAACTATCAGGTAACTTTATGTTTAACTTTTATGTTTAACGTAGTTTTTCATATAAATATTTATATACTGTAAAATAGTCATAAATACGTGAAAGTAATTATAACGGCTATACTTCATTTTGTTAAGATAAAAACAATTTCTTTCCTGTGTCGATAATATATATTTTAATTCACTAATTTGTTTCAAGACAACTATAATTAACTACATAGGTGTTTTCAGTAGCATTTGTTAATTGCATATCATATATATTCATAATATGTGAGTTCATCTTATGTACTGGTCCATATGAGGCAATGCCTTCTGGGCTTCATGTAAGTAGATCTTGATACATTTTAATCTTGAGTCTATTATACCTTAAAACATCTAATTTTTCAAATACAATTCTCAAACTTGAAAAAACCGTAAAGGTCCGTGTTAATGCACGTGCTCCAGATGAAAACATGAAAACAAAAGTACGATGAAAAGTATTTATAAATGAAAAATACTTTTCGCAATCAACTTGAAATACTTAATATAAGAAATATCAAAGCCATTTAATTCACAAATCGAACTTAAGCCTGAATGTTCATTGGTAAATGTCTACCCAAATTTCATTCCGCCCTGGCAATTGCATTCAATAAAACATAAATCACATTAATACAATATTGCAAATGCTCAGCAATTATGAAGAACTGTTTATAAGTTGTATTAGCATTTTAAATAACAACCCAAGCTTTCAACGTAAGATAATGGATAAAGTTTTATAACATTCGGACAACGCAAGTTCCGTTTCCTAAATCACGACGGAGAAGCCCCAGTAGGAGGGCAAGTAGTCAGGTCGCTGTGATCCAGAGATGTACTCCTCTCTGATGGCACCAACGTGTTTGTTTCCAGAGATATCTCAGATCCATAACCTCCGATGCCGTTGACGTTCGTATTGCTTTGAGTATCCATGTCACAGTCTTCTTCGTGATTGTAACTTAATTCCGATGTATCCGTATCAATATTCAATGTGCTTTCATCTCTGTCATCAGTCTTCTTTTCGACAACGTACAAAGTCTGTCCATCACTTTCAAAACACTTCAAGAAATGTTTCATACTTTGATTTGAATTTGTTGAAATGTCAGCAATGTGTAAATTCTTTGAATCATCAATAGACCGTCTCCTCGAATTTCTTTGAGCAGTTTCGGCCATTTCGTTTGATATTGGCTCCTGACAGTCATTTTCTGCTTTGTCACGAGCAGGAACAGTTACTGTCGTCGTCCAAACACCTTTTAGTTCATTCTGCTCGCAAGTTGGACCAAATACCTGACCCAACTGATTATGGCAAGCGGATGCGTTAATGTTTTCACCGGGTTGTTTAACATTAACTCGCATTGACCATACGCTATAGTCATACTTTAGTATATCTTCATTTGCATTCAGCTCTTCATCTTCCTTAGTTGAAATTTCGGTATCGCCATAATCCGGTTTCGATTCCTCGTGATCAAGGTATGCTTTTGCACGTAGATATGCCGAAATACAAGGAGACTCTGGAGTGCCATTCCTGTCCCATTCTTCAGCGTCATACTGGCTAAAGGAATTTTCGTTAACATTTCTATTATTTGTCAGAAGGGAGTTTACATACTGATTCCAATAAGTATCGACACCGTCTCTACTCTTCTCAATTTCAGGATTCATATTTACATTTCGATTGTGATCGGACAAATACTGCAGTTGACTTATTCCAACTGGTTTTCTACTTGCTTGTATTAACGACCTTCTATTGAAAAGTTCATCATCCACTGGTTTTCTACTTGCTTGTATTAACGGCCTCCTATTGAAAAGTTCATCACCCACTGGTTTTCTACTTTCTTGTATTAACGGCCTCCTATTGAAAAGTTCACCACCCGCTGGTTTTCGTCTTGCTTGTATTAACGACCTCCTATTGAAAAGTTCACCACTAGATGAGACCGGTTCAGGGTTAATTCTACTGTAATTTTGTACTTTACTTTCCCTTAAATGGCTTATCTTGAAATCACTTACATTTTTTGACAACTTCAGCGGCTTAGCAGTCAAGTTTGCTTTTCCAAAGGTTTTAATGCGACCATGCTGCTTCTTAGTAAGAGCATTAGTAGAAACATTCGGCGATTTCGTGTAAACATACCGCTGTCCATGTTCATTAACAAGTTCGTGTACTTCTCTTTTATCTTGCTCAACGCCATCTTCATCAGATTCACCTGAATATTCATCATAACTTTCACAACGCTGTTTTATCAGCTCATCGATTTCTTGTGATGATATTTGCGTCCTTGGTTGTAAGCGTTCTTGCTTAAGTAAACATGGAGGGGGCGGGGGTAAAGGTGGTTGAGAAGGAGGGGTAGGAGGGGCGATCATGTTATTGGGACGATGTTCATGCTGGTAGTTGGAGTGTGATCCTCTTGAATATGATCGTTCGGAGAATTCATTTAACCTAACTGACTGACGACTATCTTGGCGTTCAGCCAAGGAGGGCTTTGACACTCTGGCTAAGCTTCTCTTGGAACTAGTAGCAACAGGCCTAAATTGTGAAATTGATTGTGAGCTCATTCGAACGTTCTGTTTTGACTGGCTGCTAGCTGCTCTACCAAGATGCTGCTGACTAGATCTCATGTTCGTCTTGGAGTTTAGAAGCTGTTGTCGCTCTATAAAATGTAAGAAGTATCCATCATATGTAATGATTTTTTCATCATTATGCAGTGTACCTAAATTATTTAATTTCTTGGATGCGTTTTCACAAAAAATATTAATATGAGTTTTAATACGAATACTTTTAGATTATACAAACTAATAGTACAGACTGTGTGCATATCTGACTTGTAATGTAATGACGACAATTCTTTTTCTTTACAATGGCCGTCCATTGTTTCATTCTTTTGATACCGTTACTGTCCCGCCGTTCCCAGTTGTTTCGACTGCTTGACCGACGGCGAAAGGGCTTGTTTTCCGGGAGGTAGCTATCGGGAAAGTTCGACTCCTCGGCACAGCAAAGCGTCTGCGCGATCATGTCACAACTCACGCCCATCAAGTCAGGAGGAGGAGATTCCGGCATGTATCCAGCGTCTATCGCCTCCTTGTACTTTGCCAGGAGTTCATTTCTATAGCGAACAATGATACTCACAAGGAAAATTGAAATTGTCGATTTAACAAGACTTAACAATTTTGCATTTTTAAAAACATAGTTAAATAACTCATTTCGTTAAAACAATCGCAACTTCACAGTCTTAACATCGACGTCAACAATTTCAATTTATCAGAATTAAAACGCCATTCGTACCTCCTGTTGCGGACGCTACGGCAGTGTACGATGAGTATAATCGTAATAAGTGCCATGACCCCGAACACAATACCCAGAGTGATCTCTCCAGTCTTCACTGTATCTTCTGACACGACCTTCTTTACTTTCTCTGGAAAAACAGAATTGTATGCCCATACCGTGATGTATTGGTGATCCAACTTTTTATGGGTCAATAAAACTCGAGGATTTACCTAATTCACTGTAGCTGCACGCCATGTAGAGCAGATTTGACGGTGAATACAGAAACTTATTTTCATAAGCATATTTTGTCGGTCTACGTGAACTGGTACAGTCGCCTATTTTTCATAAATCTCTTCGTTCTCTGCACATGCGCTAAGTTACTATTGACAGTTAAGAATGAGGTATTATGAAGGCAGTTGAAGTTTACGAACATAAATTAATAATAGATGTGTAAATATCTATCGAATCGTATTGACAATTATTCGGTACACAATTCAAATAATTATGATAAAAAAAAAGCATTTACATTTCTTCCAATTAATCTAATTTAGTACCAAAATGTGGATTCTTATGTTGATCCCTTAGTCTGGCGGTCATGGAAGTCCGATGATCCCAGTCAAGTTTTGTACTATACAAGTATTAAAATTTATAATAACAATATCAACCATTTGTTGTTTTTTTTAAATAAAAATACCATAAATATTCATGGTTCGGGTTTCTTCCTTTTTTGTACAAACATCAATCCATTATATTTGGTAATATAAAACATTCACAAAGCCGCGACAATTAACAATCGACCGATACTCATTTAATGAAACTAACGCAAATTTTCCTTTCGCTTCAAAACCACGTGGGTAGTACTCAGTACATAATGGGCGGAGCTAGTGTGTCAAATAAGTGCGAACACCAAGTAACCAGCGCCCTGGCTCCATTTTCTGTAGATCGCCAAAAAAAAACTCTAACATAAACGTATCCGTGTGAGGTGTGACTTAGTTCGTAGTGATGAACCTCGAGCCGCAGCTGGGGATTTACTGACGTTATGTATCCCTACACGGTATTTTTATATGATGTTCTTTGGCAAATTTGAATAATCAAAGTAGTACCATGACTGCTAACAAGGTACTAGAACGTGAGAAATAGTTCTCCTAACCAGGCATTCTGAAACTGATAGCGGCCTTTCTTGTTGTTTGGGGGTTACGCCAACATAGAACAACATAGAAATGACAACAAGCCTACCACATTGACATAAATTCAAGTATCATTTATAAAACATGAACTAATTGACTGGATATACAACGGTCAATCAAGTCTTGCAAAAAATGAGGCGTTTACGCTACATCCGGATGCGGATAACGTCAATTTATACATAATCGAATGAAGTTATTTATTAATACGGCCGCCAATGGAAATATTACCATCATCATACGGATTTATATCTTACCGTAGGTAGCATATATAATTTGACACGAGACATTACATGCAATACAAGTTCGTTGTATCTCGATCAAATACATATTTGGTAAGATTTACCTTTTGCGTTTTATCTTTATTAAGGATTGTTGGGATAAGAGTGAGATTTGTGCACATAAACTGGTTTAAACCCCCAGTAAATTTACATTTTACTGACCGTTCCAATGCGGTTCCTAACAATTCTTGATAAACATTCTTTTTATAAATATATAGTATGTATGCACTGTGCTGTTTGTGGAGTTTTGTGCTGTTCTTCTATGTTTCTTGTCTGTGGTATTGTGTTTGGCGTTTGCCCAGTGCCACTAAACCGGGTTTATGTTTAAACCTTTGCTACTGAGGTTGTTTCTGTAGCTTTTTGCATAAATATGGGTCAAACCAAAGTTATTTCATTTTTGCAGACGGAATGAGATCAGAAATTTCTAATATGCGTATAATCATTTATAAGGTTTCTTTCTACATATAAATGAAGCCAAATGTATGAATATTTGCATTAAACCAAGATTATGAAACATATGTCAGTTTACTAGCGCCTTGACAAGTCTCCGGAAACATTTTCATTGTAAGTACATAAAAAAATATTATTTACTTCATACATTGTACACAGACATTGTGCTTAACCGCCGCCATTGGTTAAACGGTCTTGACTGTTAAATTTGGATTCTTTCTAATAAAATTGTAAGGCGTTCAGTCCATCTAAGTGAGTTTTCATGTTACACGTAGTAGAGAAATGAAGATTTCACCTGGCGATGTCAAACCAGAAATGCTCTTGGTTTGTGATTAGATCATTGGCTTGTGTATTGAGATTGAAAAGAATTGTGTTTACTGATTTTCTTTAAGATAAATAATGTTTTCTACAAATCAAAGGAGTAATCATCATTCATTTAAAAAACATATTGTTTCTTTACAAGGTATTTATATCCAAAGTAAATGAAATGTAGGTGAATATATTTAATAATCATATTAACAGGGTCAGGTTTTCAATGCGGACATTTCTCCCATTTGTCCAAGATTGGTGAGAGAATTTTAATTCAGAACTATTTTCAATAAAAAATGTACATATTCGAGAGCATTTTCGGTCTTATGTTCAAACTAGCCCATTCAACAGTGCTCCATTGTGATGTGAGCCATTTTTTTCAATGCTTAGAATACCGTTGTAAATTTTGTCCCTAAATAAAGCCCAAGCCCATCAGTGCTTTCAGCACTTTGATTTCAATGGCGAGTAACGGTCTAGCTAAATAATTAATAAGACTCAAAATGTTCCTTTTACAAAGCCGTTCGTGTTGTTAATTTTTTTTTAATGACCAAAACAAATTTTTGTAGCGACAAAGATTATTCATGTTATCACAATAACTTACCCCATTTTGTGACTGCTGCTTTGCCCTTCATGCAGGTCCTCGTGCCGCCGTTACCAACACAGACACACAAGTCCCCGTCCAAGGTAGAGTGACAGTCCTTCACACGTTTGCATGGAAGATCGGAGCATCGCAGTAATGCTTCGATGACAATGAAAAAATGCTTTTATGCACTTATCAATATAGAAATTATTAACATTCAACATAATTTTGAAGGCTTTTAAAGGCCGGAAAAAAGAAAATTAACAATTACCCTTAGTTAACTTAAATAGAAAAAAAAATCAATTGATATACCAAGGGCAGTAATGTCAGGTGCGTCCATGCTTCCCGGTTCATTGTTTTGAGTGATAAACGTCCTCGATTCGGTGAGTATTACCACTGTTTTCTATATGTTTCAACGACCTTGTGCACCGAATGAAGAGCAATTGCTCGTTTACGAAGACGCTTGTTTTAGATTAAAATAATATCTGTATAAAAATATCTCGTGAAAACAATGCACGTTCTTACTAGGCTTCCCGACTCACTCAATGCATTTTTTGCTTCGAAACAACTATTTAATACCGTTCTCTTGCGTACAAACCCCACCCGATGCTTTGTTTTGGTTAATAACAGTATTGCTATTGTTTTCCGAATGCAGACAGCCAATTTTGGAGTTAAATCGGCTTATTTACGAAAATGCTTGCTGGTTCATTCTGTACATTTTTAGAACCTAGGTTCATCCCAAATCTGGAAGATCTATGGCACACTGTATTTACCCGAATACCAGTCGTTTTGTTTTAGTTTTTCAAAAATATTAATTTTGTTAGTTATTTAATTAAATGAGAGGGTGTACAAATATGTAATTTATATTTTCAGGAAATAAATGATGAAACGAAAGAAGAGATCAAACCTGAATCTAAATAGACAAAAAACAAGACGCTTTAAGGTAGTCCATATAAACGACATAATAAATGAACTCTGAATTTTTGTTTAGAGTTTCTTTATATATTAAAGGCACTATACACCAATTTGGCACCAAAAAGGTTTTTTCTGTAAAGAAATTCAGGACAAGTATTTAAAGAAATGTTTTACTCTTTCATATCATTAATGTAGAAAATAAATCGAGACGGAGACTGGGTTGGAACCGGTGTCGCCAAAATTGCAGTCCAGTTTGGTATCCACTTTTCGCTCTTTTTTGCTATTTCATCATATGGAGTACAGCCCCTTTAACAAGAGCCGTCGTAAGACAGCGCTCTCGACTACGCCACTTTGACTTAGAATACAATAACGATGTAATAATACCAAGTTTGGTCTCTTTATGTCAAACCTAACTAAAATTATTCGATACGTAAGGTGACTTTGATGCTGCCCTCCCATCAGCTCGCCCAAACAATGACGAAAGTCATTCAAATAACTTGATTTTAACATTATGAAAATGTGGCTAAGATTATACAAATATGCCATTCAAAGGAAATTTCAAAAAAAAAATCCAAAAAAATCAAGGGCTATAATTTTTATTAAGCCTTAAAATAGAGTTATGTTTCTTGTTGTAAGATGGTCGTAAATTTTGAATTTTATTAAGTGCATTTAATGAACGGTATAGAAGTTTTTTTTTATTAAAATCCCAACTTGCCCTTAACTTTTACTTGCCTAAAACTTTAACCTAAGTCAATCAGGGGCCACAACCTGCATTAAGGATATGGAGTTATGTAACCTCATTGGGTGATGGTCCTGAACAATTGTGCGAATTATTAAGTCAATTGAATGAAGGGTATAGAAGTAATTAAACAATATCCCAATCTGCCCCAAAACTTTAACCTAAGTTCCATAGTCAATCAGGGGCCATAACTTGTATAAAAGAAAAATGGAGTTATCTAACCTCATTATGTAATGGCTCTAAACATCTGTGTGAAGTATTAAGTCAATTGAATGAATGGTATTGGAGTTTTAAGTGAAAATCCCAACTTGCCCTAAAACTTTAACCTGCCCTAAAACTTTAACCTAAGTCAATCAGGGGCCATAACTTGTATTTAGGATAATATGGAGTTATGTAACCTCATTGTGTGATGGTCCTGAACAACGTTGTGAAGTATTAAGTCAGTTAAAAAAAGGATATAGAAGTTATTTATAAATATTCCAACATGCCCTAAAACTTTAACCTAAGTTTCATAGTCAATCAGGGGCAATAATATGTGTAAAGAATAATATGGAGTTATCTAACCTCATCGTGTGATGGCCCTGAAAAACTGCGTGAAGTATTAAGTCAATTGAATGAAGGGTATTGGACTTATAAGTGAAAATCCCTACTTGCCCTAAAACTTTAACCGGACGCCGACGCTGGGGCGAGTAGTATAGCCCACCTATTTCTAGTCGAGCTAAAAATTGCTAATGTAATAATGTAAGGGAAAACTGTGGATTATTTAAAACTACCTTTTTAGAAAATAGCAATGAAGAGGAACTAAGAGTTTTTCTTAAAGAGTGTGTTTTATGTTTACTTTGGCAATCGAAATAAAAAGGGAGACAACCTGCAACAAACAGTCAACAGTTTAAGGTCTTAAAACTGTTTCATGTAAAGACATAACCGTGTCTCGACTTATTATATAACCTCCAAAAATAATGACAGTTCTACTTTCAGTAGAGAGCCCTGTCAGAGTGTGTATACCACGTGATAAATAATGTCATAAACGCTACGTCCGAAAACAAAATTTTGCTTCGAATGATTACTTTAAACAAAGATAATTTTCCTATTTCTTCACCATTTTAAATGAAATATAGCGCAGTCTACGCCATTAACGGAGCACCGCCTTCGGCCGTTTACCAGTGTTTGATTGAGAGTTTAGTTTCTTAAAACACTTCGACAAAACTTGTCACAATACGGTCGTCTGACGGAGCACTGTCAAAATATTATTTTGTAAACAGGTTTGTCGAAGTGTTTGTTGAAACTAATCACCTCCGGTAAAACAACGAAGGTGGGACTTCTTATGTGGCATTAACTGCCCTTTGTTTCATTTTAAATGGTGTAGTGATTGAAAAGTCATCTTCGATTTAAGTCTTCATTTTAAGCAAAAAGTTGCCTTCCGACGTAGCATATATGACGTTATTTATCACGAGGTGTTATTTATCACGAGTTGTACTCGTACAAAATTACCCTTCTTAGACGTGTTAAGAACATATACATTAATTAAAAAAAATCGACGCCTTTTATTCGTTATTTTTATCTTTAAGATTTGGGATGAACCTAGGTTCTAAAAATGTACAGAATGAACCAGCAAGCATTTTCGTAAATAAGCCGATTTAACTCCAAAATTGGCTGTCTGCATTCGGAAAACAATAGCAATACTGTTATTAACCAAAACAAAGCATCGGGTGGGGTTTGTACGCAAGAGAATGGTATTAAATAGTTGTTTTGAAGCAAAAATGCATTGAGTGAGTCGGGAAGCCTAGTAAGAACGTGCATTGTTTTCACGAGATATTTTTATACAGATATTATTTTGATCTAAAACAAGCGTCTTCGTAAACGAGCAATTGCTCTTCATTCGGTGCACAAGGTCGTTTCTAAAAAATATCGTTGAAACATATAGAAAACAGTGGTAATACTCACCGAATCGAGGACGTTTATCACTCAAAACAATGAACCGGGAAGCATGGACGCACCTGACATTACTGCCCTTGTATACTTGGGCTTCAAATTTTGGATTCCTTTTATCCTATTTTTACCGAAGAACAGACTCCTTATATTATGTTTGTATTACCGTTATACGGCAATAATTTATTAAATCCTTATGATAACTATATTCTAGCGTTTTACTTTTTTCGCAGAAATTTCCCCGGTAATTTGTGGAGCAGACGCATTCAAATCCCCCGCGTTGGGCCTGGGTGGCGTCCGTTCGACATGTCCCGCCGTTCTTACAAGGGCTCGGCTTGCATCGGTCTGTTGGTTATAACATGCAAGTCATTTAAAATGGGTTTGCAAGAAATATAATAGAAATGCGGAAGTGTGTGAAAAACATTCTGGGAGGCGTCAGGGATTCGGCTCAAATACATCCATTTCCGGGCGAATAGGAGTCCGTTACACTATCGTAACTGTCTACACATACCATTTCAAAGAAGCAAATATATGGTATTTGAATTATAGAATAATCGTCGAAAATTGACGAAATTGGTATACCTACAAAACATACATCTCCCTGGCATTATTCATTGTTCAGGTATGTTTTATTAGACATAAAACTGTTTCCACATCATCAGTGAAACAATTGTCATAAGTTTATCCCATACATTTGGGTTCAGTTGACATTGTGTGTGTCTTGTGTCTGTTTGGAAATAAGTCGGAATGTACGTGTACACGCGAGCAATGTTGTAGTTTTTTTAACAATTGACTGTTTTGTGTAAACAGTTCAAAACTGGGCCAAAGGGTTGCATATGTATGAAAAGATTTTGTATTCGTAATTAGATAGTTCATTGTTTTGGTTACGTTTAAGCATCTTTTATAACACTTTTAACAACTCCAATGTGTCTTTCACAAACTTCATCGGAAAAAAACGCAACAAAGTTTGTATGTTTGCGATATTTAAAAACCAGAATCGAATATCCCTTTCGGGCGCTGTGAAGTTATGGTAGATGTTCATTGTATACCCACGACCGCCAAGAGAGCTGAAACACAGTTTTCGTTCCTTTGTAGCCTAGCTCCAAACTTAAAATCGTGATCAGCATTCTGTTAAGACCGATTTATGACTTAGAGTCAACCATTCGAATGTGAAAAAGTATCTTAATATATATTTGAATGAAATTAAGGGTTACGGCCATTAACTATCCATTATGGGCCTCTATCTTTTAGAATGGACGTTATTAACTCCTTTGCATTATGGTTTGACCCAAACGCATTCCCTGTCAGGCTTTGCATTCTCTTCTCAATTGGTTATCTTTTATTACAACATCAAATAGTCACATATACTCATGGTAACAAGAGAATATAGTACGAAATAGTATTACCATAACTTAACAAGGGTTTGTTTGGTTTGGGTTTGTGTGCAGTCATCGTCGGTTTCTTGTTTCTTACTATAGTCACACTTGATCCCTTTGGGTGACGTGGAGTCATCCTAGTTTTTTGGGGTCCGTTTGAAGGCAACCTCGGTCTATTTGGTCCTCGAGAAGGCGCCCTCGAGCCCGTCGGTCTGCGTGGAGACGCATTCGAGCTCACTGAAGTTGACAATGGAACACATTTGATCTTTTTGCCGTAGAACCGACAGCCCCCCCCCCCATTCTTAAAGGCTCTGAATATATAAGTATTAAAAATTAACTAAATACATTGTGTGCATGTTATTACACTTTAAATATCCGCATAATTATATAAACAGACATGGGCACACCGTAATTAATCCAATGATGCTGCTGCAGTTAATTGGCACGAGATGACCTTTGCGTTTGACCCGTACATGTAGAAGAGAAAGTTTGGACAAGAAACATGTAACAAACCATTTGTGTCACCACTTGTTTTTATTTCGACATGTAAGAAATACGTTGTTTTGATAGTGTTCTGTATTATTTACCTATTATACTAAGCAAATTAAGCGACCTAGCGGCATGAAGTAAGCGGCCTAGCGGCCAGGCGGCCTCGTTACCGGCTTACGCACGTGCCCCCGGGTCGGATTTTTCTATCCATACCGGGATCACATGATAGATACTTATATTCTATTTCAAAGCGTGTTTATGCGTTTTCTTCTGAAACAAATAAAAAATAATGGTGTTTATTATTCAATTATTGACATCTTTAGGCTTTTTTACAGTTTCCCCATAGTCAATGAAGCAGTTCAGTGCCTTAGCAGCTAGACGTTATTTGCCTTACGGCCTAATACTGGCCTTTGTGTTCTTTATTTAAGCATTTTTATGCTGCTTTTTTCTAAAACTTTGATAGAAAAAGGTTGGTATTAATAAATTGATATCCTATGGCGATTATCTGCTTATTCCCCGAAAGTCGACCTCAGCAGCCTAAAATCGTTTACTATTTCAAAGCAAATTGTAATGCCTTTTTTCAGAAAACAAATATAAATTAATGTTTTTTAACGAAAAATGATGGTGTTCGTATAAAGAATGTATGTTATGCTAATGTAGTCATTGAAAACAAATCTAAATGGCATTTTTCACGTTCGGTATATTTTAGTAGACATAGCATTGTTTCACATCACCAGATTTTTTTTGTATTTGAGAGTGATTTTTTTCCGCTTAAGTCGCAGCTATATATTTGGAGTTAGTATTGATTTTGCGTGGCTTTTGCCTGTTTCAAAATAAATCAGAATGCACGTTATTTATTTGTTGTTTTTAAAGAGATGGTTGTTATACTTATAGTGTCAAAACTTAGTCTAATATTTGTATATGATTAAATGTTGTTTTCCAAATTAGTGTATTTGTTGAAAGGTGATATTAACGCCGAACAAAAAGTCCATTGCTATGCATGTTGTAGTTCAGTTTTAAGCAACCCTTATAGACTTAAATTTCTTTGAAAAAAAACAACAAAACAAACATCAACTTTTTTTCTTTAAAAAACAAACAAGCTACAAAAATGTAATATGAGATCAAACTATATTGTTTTGGATTAAAGTTTTTTTAATTAAAACAAGTACATCGTGTCTGTTCACAACTTCGTCGGAAAAGGACAAAGAATGTATAGAACTTTGCTGCTTTGCGATATGTCGAAATTCCAGAATACCATTATTAAACTTTATCGTATGGCAGAAAAATGATCCCTTTCGGGAGCTGAAAGTTATCCAAGTGAAAGTGGCAAATGTATACCCACGACCACAAACAGCGCTGAAACGGAGTTTCCGTTCTTTTGTAGCCTGGCTCCAAACTTCAATCGTGCTTAAATAACATTCCGTTATGGCCGTTTTATGACTTGTTGTCAACCCTTTGAATGTGTTAAACTAAACATTAGTCTCTTCGTTTATAATTTGAATAAAATTTAGGGTTACGACTATAAACTATTCATTTTGGGCCTCTATCGTTAGAAATTCTTTAACACCTCCAACTCCTTCGCATTATGGTTTGACACGAGCGCATTTCCTGTCAGGCTGTGCTTTTTCTGCTCAATTGGTTTTCCTTCATTTCAACATCAAATGGTCACATATAAACATGGTAACAAGAAAATATAATACAAAAACATATTACCATATGTCGAGCCTGCGGGTCCCCGTGCAGTCACCTTCGAGCCCGAGGATCCCCATAGAGATGCCCCTGACATTGTGGAAGAGGACACTGAAGCACATTCGATCTTGTTGCCATGCAACCGACATTCCCCCTTGTATTTACAAAGGCTCGGATCGCAGAGGTCTGTTGTGTTAAAAATGCAGTTATAAGTTTGGGTTGGCAAGATCCAACACATGTTTGAATCTGATTTGTTCGTGTGTGAAACATAATTACAACATATTACTTTAAACTATTACAATTTCACAAATAAATAATTTTAATTTATATAATGAATCAAGTTAATCAAATGTACAAACATGAAACGTTATCCTTAACATATATGAATTCGAATGAACCAATGTTACGATGAATAATAGTATTAATAAACTAAATACATTTTGACAACATCATGCATGGTAAAACATATTCAATTTCCAAATAATTGCAGTATACCTAAACTACAACAATTTCTTAAATGCTAGAATGGTCAATTATATGACCAATAAGTGTTCTGTTATCTATTGATGGTCGTCACACTTTTTTAAACAAACAAAACTTGTTCTTGTGTATAATGTTTCATTTTTCATTCGCAATAAGTTAGATTAAATTTGGAGCCTTTGGCAAAAGTATTATTGGTTGACAAACAATAGTCATACATCATGATATAATGTGCATTCAAGCAAAAAATGGAAACCTTCCTCGACTGTATTACACAAAGTTTACATTTTCGATCATATCTTGTTTTTATTTGTGTTTTATGTTTTGTGCCAGCTGTATGGCAAATATCTTAATTACGTGACGTCACTTTTAATCGTCTGTATGCGTTTCTTAAATTCTGGATTTGTATTATGTCTAGATATGAACTGTATAAAAGTTTACAAATGGTATATATGTTAAAGCTCTGGATGATTCCGTTAGCTCTTCATTTTATTTTGCATTAGACAATCTCTAGCACTCAATTTTAAGATGTGTCAAAATAGTTTATGTTTCCAACCCCTTGGCTACCTGAACACCAATAAACACCATAGATTCTAATAACTGTTTCCTCTGACTACCCCGTTAATTTCGTAATGAAATAATGCGTATTTTTTTTTTAACAAAATAGGATGGTGGTGACATTGGATGGACGTATAGTATGTGAACTATCAGCTTGTCAAAATGTTAAAACGTGACTTTTAAATTAGTATTTTGACAGGTAATTTCTTAATTGACGGGCACTTAAAATTCTTGGTCTCAAAGAGCGTCAATGTTTTTTAAAGGAACCACCAATGGAATACATCATTTCAAAGCAGGTAAAGTTTGTAAACTTATTAAATATATTATTTTTTACGATGATATAACAATCTGAGGTTGTTAATCTCAACCCTTTTCGTAATACCATGACGTAAGTTCTGCCAACAGTTTCGACCTATTTCCTTTGTTGACAAAAAAGTAAATTATTTCACCAATGTAAGTCTTCCCCAGATATAATTATACCTTTCTTTCCTTGCCGATATAATGGGCTCCTAAAAGTTCGGTTCAGCTTATAAGAACTGACACGTTTCGCTTTCAGTACGCGTAAGATATAATTTTATAACCAATTATTTAAAAAAAATTATCACAGCAGGCAAGATATCAATGATGATTTGGCCTAAAAAAAAAATTGTTTGGTTAGGGTTACATCCTTAAAAAAAAAGGTAGGGTAGGTAGGCTTTTTATTTTTTTTTTATTTTTTTTTTTTATTAGGTTTTATATAAGAATATAATTTTCATCATTGGAGAATGGTGTTAAAGCTATCTTCTGTACATTTAAGGTTTAAACTTAATATTAAAAAGCAATTAAAAAAAAACGAAAATTTTTTTTTTTTTTTTTTAGTTTTTCATTTTTTTTTTCAAACTGACTATAAAAACGGTAGGGTCGGCGCCTATTCCGTAGGTAGGGTCGGGTAACCCGAACCAAATGTATTTTTTTTAGGCCTTTCCTTATTATAACAATCATTGCCGCATTTAAGGATGAGAGTAAATTTCCCCTTCAGATTTCAAGAATCTTGTTATAACTACATTGGATAGTGCTCTATCTTTAAGAATGAACGTTAGAAAAGTTCTCTTAACACCTCCAACTCATTTGCATTATGTTTTGACGCCAACGCATCTCCCGTTAGGCTTTGCTTTCTCTTCTCAATTAGTTATATTTTATTTCAACATCAAATGGTCACATATATTCATGGTAACAAGAGAATAAAATACGAAATAATATTACCATATGTCGTGCCCGCGGGTCTCTTGGGTCCCTGTGGAGTCACACTCGAGCTCCATGGAGTTGCCGCTGACTTGTTAGACAATGGAGCACATTTGATCTTGTTGCCGTGCAACTGACATTCCCCCTTGTACTTACAAAATGCCGGATTACAGATGTCTGTTGTGTAAAAATAAACAGTTAGAAAAAGAAGAAGAAAAAGAACAAACAAAATATATTTGAAGCTGATCTGCTCGTGTGTGAAACATTATTCAAACACATTAGTTTAAACTTTCATATTTTTACACAAATTAGTAACTTTAACATATAATGAATCAACTGTACAAAAATAAAACATTATTCTAAACAAAAATGAATTCGATTAAAGCAATGTTACGATGAAAAACAGTATTATTAAATTAAATGCATTTCGTCAACATCATGCATGGTAATACATATTCAACATCCACATAATTACAATATACCTAAACTATAACAATTTCTTAATGCTAGAGTGATCAAATATATTACCTATTAAGGTTCTATTATTTATTGATGCTGTCACACTTATTTAAACAAACAAAAATTGTTCTAGTGCATGTTTCATTTTTCATTCGCAATAAATTCTATCAATTTTGGAACCTTTTGATTGCGACAGTAGTATCGGTTGACATACAATAGACTTACATTATGATATAATGGGCATTCAAGCAAAACATGGAATTCTTCCTCGCCTGTATTACAAAGTTGACATTTCCGATCATTTCTTGTTTTTATTTGTGTTTTATGTTTGGTGACAACTGTTCTGGGTGAGTACCTTAATTGGAACAGTACTTAAATATGGAACACCCGTTATAAAAGCGTTTTTTTCCGATCACGATCGGTATAATTACGATTTTAATCAATAAAGACGCTTGCCTTAGATACAAGTTCCAAATAACATGATACTCTGGTAAATATTTTAAATGCTGCTATCATTCAAAGTTTTTCATGTTCAAATGTCAATATGGCACGCGGGGGAATAACATTCATGCTTGCCACAATCACTGAATACTGGTATAGTCTGTATTTTTTTAGACATAAATCATAAAAAAAATCTGAAAAAATGACGACAAAAAAAACAAGCTGGAAATAAAATAGTTATTTTACTAAAACAAAACATGAAGCAATAATTTTAAAAGGATACATAAAAATAAATACACAAATTAAAACTGTTCCATATTTTGGTACTCCGAGGACAAAAAAAAGTTCTTGACTGTGCGGTTAACAAAGTACTTTTCATGCAGATTGGTAGTATCTTGAAAAATACCATTTATTTCAACCAATTGGTCTTGAATCCTAGTATGCTGATGGAAAATTTCGAAGTTGTGGTGCATTTCTAACTAAAAATATTTCAAAAATAGTGCTGAAAGTGTTCCAATTTAGGTACTCACCCAGTATGGCAAATATCTTAATTACGTGAAGTCGCTTTTAATCGTTTGTATGCGTTTCTTAAATCTTGATGTTTCCAACCCCTTGGCTACCTGAACACCAATAAACACCATAGATTATATTAACAGTTTCCTCTTACTATCCCGTTGATTTTGAAAATACATAATACTTAAATTTGATTTTTTAACATAAATAGGAAGGTGGCTGACAGATGCCGGACATATAATGGAATTCTACCTTATTCTCCATATCTTAAATTATTCTGTTTTGAACGTTTTACGCTTAACAATGTTTTAAGAAACGAAGATAAATTCGCTATACTTCTGAACCGTATCTCAGTATGCGAACTAGGAGTTTGCCAAAACATGATAAAAGGTGACTTTTAAGTACTTTCAAATTAGTATTTTCGGAGGTAATTTTTAAATTGAAAGACTCTTTAAATACTTGACCTCATTCACGCCATGGTTATTTTTTGAGCTACCAATGAAATACATAATTTCTAAGTATGTAAACTGATAAACTGTATTATTTTTTAACCCTGACGAAATAACCTGCCGTTGTTTTTCAATCACCACCATTTTCTTAATACCACGATATTAGTTCTGCCAACAGTTTCGACATAATTCCATTTTGGACAAAAAGTTAACTATTTCGCCAATGTAGGTTTTCCTCAGAAACAATAATTCCTTTCTTTCCAGGCCGTTATGATAGGCTCCTTAAATTTCGGTTCAGCTTGGGTGAACCGACACGTCTCGCTTCCAGTACGCGTCAGATATAATATCATAACTTATTACATTGTATTTTAAAAATTGACCAGAGCAGCCTATATCAATGATGATTAAATTATTATAATCATTGCCTCTTTCAATGATCATTCCCCCTTCAGATTCCTTAACTACTGTTATAACTAAAAGGCACGAGAATACCTTTCCGTCAAATCCGTAAAGGTAAAGGAGCACGTTGGATTCAGAAAAATGTAATAATAACATTGAATCACCATTTGTGTTTGTGTTTTGTGTTTATTAAAATTAGCGACCTCAGAGCGTGATGTTAAGCGGCCTAGCGGCCAGGTTGCCCAACGACTTGAAGTTAGCGCCAAGCGGTGCCGTGAAGTTACCAACCTAGCGGTCTGGCGGTCTAGCGGCGTCAAGGTAACAGCCGAGAGGCGTAAAGTTAGGGGCTTATCGGCGTGAAGATAGCGGAGTGAAATTGGCGGCCCAAAACTTTTCTTTATTTTTTAGCAATTAGACCAATTACTATGCGTTTTCTATTTTAAAATATATAATGATAAATTAATGTATTTTATTCATTAGTACATTATTCAACATTTTTCCAAAAATCGATCAAGCAGTTCAGGGGCCTTGCGGCCTGGCGGCGTGAAGTTAGCGGCCGTATGGTATAACAGCCTAGCGGCGCAAATACCTTTCAATTGCAAAACATGTTTATTCTTCTAAAACAAATAAAAATAATGGTGCTTAGTATTCAAAAATTTACATCCTTAAGCGTTTATCAACCGTTTCCCTAAAAGTATATTATCCAGATCAGTGCCTGAGCGGCATGACGTTATTTGCCTGGCGGCCTAACATCGGCCTTAAATGTTTTCTTTATCTAAATTTTTGCTGCGATTTCTTCTAAAGTGATGATGGATAAAAAGTTGGTTTTAACAAATCAGAATTATCAGCATATTCCCAGAAAGTCGAATCAATAGCCTACTATCATTTTCTGTTTCAAAGTAAATTTTAATTCGTTTTTCTTCAGGAAGCAGATATAAATGGATGTTTTCTAACCACGAATTATGGTGTACATATAAAATATATATATTATGGCGATGTTGTTATCGAAAACAAATATCCATGACATTTATCATTTTCGGTATGTTGAAGTAGATTTTTTTTTGGCATTTGACAGTTTTTTGCTTAAGTTAATGCTATATATTTGGGTTAAGTTAACACTTTTTGCACGGAATTTAGTTGTTGGTTTTTAAAAGTGAGTTTTGTAATTGTGTAAAAACTGAGTCCAAAAATTGCGGTATGTTAAAAAACTATAATACCATTATTAAACTTCAACGTGTGGCAGAAAAAACGAACATGATAACAAGAGAATATATAAAACGAAAAAAACGGTACCATATGTCGTGCCCGCGGGTCTCTTTGGTCCCTTTGGAGTCACAATCGAGTTCCATGGATTTGCCCCTCGCTTGTTGGAAGTAGACAATGGAGCACATTTGATCTTGTTGCCGTACAACCGACATTCCCCCTTGTACTTACAAAGGCTCGGATTGCAGAAGTCTGTTGTGTATAAAATGCCAGTAATAAGTATGGGTTAGCAAGAATAGTAGACGAAGAAGAAGAAGAAGAAGAAGAAGAAGAAGAAGTAAATAAATGATACAACAGATACACACATATGAAACAATAACTTGTCATGAATCAACTGTACAAAAATGAAACATTTACCTAAAATAAATGAATTACACATACATATTGCAGCAATGCTTCGATAATTCGTCACTTTAGTGCAATGACTCAATATCTGCCTCTATTTCTATATGCAGTTATTGACTTATTGATCTAAGGTGACGGATATAGTCATAATATAAATAAACTACAGTAAATAAATCTCTTTGACATCAAGCATGGTACTACACTTTCAATTAGCCGCACGATTACACTATACCTTAACTGCATCAATTTCTTAAATGCTTAAGCGATCAAAAATATAACCTTATAAAGGTTATATTATATATGTTGATGGCTATCACAACAATCAGAAATAGTTCTCGTGCATGCTTAATGTTTCATTCGAAACCAATTCGATCATTTTTTGGAACATTTTGATTGCGACAGTAATATCGGTTGACATTAAGCAGTCGTTTATCATGATATCATGAGATTCTAACTTTCTAACCAATGGAATTCTTCCTCAAGTGTATTACAAAGTTACAAAGTTGAGATGTTCGTTCATTTCTCAAAAAAAATGTGTTTTGTGTTTTGTGTCAGCTGAATGGCAAGTGTGTTAAATACTTAGTCACTTTTGATCGTTTTTATATGCTTTTCTAACATTCTTGTTTTGTATTAAATATGAGTGGTACTTAAGTTTTCAAAAAGTATATATGTTTAAATACTGGATTATTCCCGCAGCTCTTCATTCTATTTTTGCATTAATCAGTTTCCAGCACTCAATCTTAAAAATGTGTAAAATAGTTTATGTTAACAACCCTTTAGCTAACTAAACATCAGTAAACACCATAGATTCTAATAACTGTTTCCTCTGACTACCACGTTGATTTATGCTGAAAAATAACGTCATGTATATGCTACGTCGGAAGGCCACATTTTGCTTAATATTAAGAGATAAAGAGATCCGCCTTCGTTTTGTTAATACCGGAGTTTGATTAGGTGATTCGTTTCTAAAATCACATTGACAACCAGTCCTGTTTCTAATGTAATGTTTTTGACAGTGCTCTATCAGGAAGCGGTTTTGCGAAGTGTTTTAAGACATTAAACCCTCAATCAAACTCTGGTAAAAGACCGAAGGCGGAGCTCTGTAAGCGGCATAGACTGCGCTATGTTTCATTAAGAATGGTGAAGAAATAGTAAAGTTGTCTTTGTTATAAGGCTTAGTTTGAAGCAAAATATTGCCCTCCGACGTAGCATTTATGGTGCAATTTATCACGAGGTATACACATACTGTATCAGTTTGACATATAATGAAAAAACGTGACTTTCTAGTACATTCAAATTAGTATTTTTGAATACCATTAAGTTAGTTTTATCAACATTTCCGACTTATATACATATGTATTTCTATTTTCGACAAAAAAGTAAACTATTTCACAATTGTAGGTCCCACAGATACAATTATACCTTTCTTTCATACATTTACGATGGGCTCCGTATATATTTTGGTTCAGCTTGTGGAAACCGACACGTCTCGCTTCCAGTATGCGTAAGATACTATTTTATAACTTATTATTTTAAAAATTGACCAGAGCAGCCAATGAATCAATGATAAATTAAGTATTATAATAATCCTTGCGTCATTCAAGGATTAGGGTTAACCCCCCCCCCCTCAGATTTCTAAATGTCTGGTACATTGGGGTGCGCTAGGGTACAGCAAATAGGAACGGGAAGACCTGAGCGTCTAGTCCGTACAGGTAGAGGAGCCAGTTGGGATACGAACATTGTAACAAACATTGTGCCACCATTTGTTTTTATTTTGACATGTATTTTTCAAAGAAACACGTTTTGATAGTGTTCTGTATGTTTTGTTTGTTTACCTATTATACTACGTAAAGTAAGCAGCCTAGCGGCGTGAACTTTGCGGCCTAGCGGCCAGGTGGCCTAACGGCTTGAACTAAGCAGCATAGTGGCGTGAAGTTAGCAGCCTAGCGGCCTTACGGCGTGAAGGGAGCAGCCTAGCGGCGTGAAGTTAGCCGCCTGGCGGCTTAGTTGCGTGAAGTTGACAGCATTAAAATATTCTCCATTTCAAAGCATTTTGTTTATTATTTATGCGTTTTCTTTGAAAAAATAATGTGTACGTGCGTAAAAAATGCTACAGGTACCTCATTAAGATGATACAAAATTAATGCATATCAGATATTATTATGCTTGATGTACCTGTACTTGCGTTTAAGTCTCTCTTGAAACACTTTAACACTGGTGCAACGTGTATGTAGCTAACCCAGTCGTCAAACGAAGTATTTTTATACGGCTTGACTACTTTATCTGAAATCCTTTGGCAACTGCAAAACTAATGCTAGGTGTACACTGAATTCCCATGACCGACGACAACGCCCTGTATAGCATTGCTCCGAACTTTAATCTCGTTCAAATGTTAACCCTTCAAATGTGAGGAAAAAACAAGTATCTTTGGTAGAAATAAGGGTACAGATACAACTATCCTTTGCATTTTTTACCAAACCGCATCAGGCCTGACCTGTGCCAGCCGTGGCCATGCAGTCGTTCTTGATGGTTATTTGCAACAAAAAGAGGTATCATATATTCATGGTAGAGAAAATATTGTAATCTTACCGTATGGTGAGGAGCTCGAACTCCTGGGATTTCTCGATGAACATGTTGAGAAATCGGGCGTCAATGTCAACAAAATTAGTACGAATGTAAACAACATTGTATCGCCATTTTGAATTTTTTTAATATGACGTCATTCTTATGACGTCACATCCAATTACAAAACACGTGATAAAGGCAAGAAAAATGGCAGTTTTGACAGATTACTTTTAAAACCATCATTGTCGCCTGAAAAAATCTTACTAAGCGAGATAACTCAATGAAACTGTACAATCCGGTTTGACAATATTTACTTAACCTGAATGATGAATTCAGATAAAAGGGGGACTACTCCGTCGTCCGTCTCAGTCATGTTTACAAACATGTGTAAAGGTCGCAATCGCAAATTACATAAAAGTTTGTTTAATTTCAATTCTGAAACATAAGTAGACATGGCAACAGCATCAGAAATGAGCCTGACAGCTGGTCAGCAGATGATTTCGTCGTGTTCCGGTGCAATTCTGACATCAGTGTTTGGTGAGTGAGGCACGTTCTATTTAAATTTACAAATGTCACTTTGTCAAATGTTCTATTTCATCATTTTTATTGAAAAAGATCCTCACTGTTTTAGGGGAGTCGTTAAAATCTGTGAGTAAGATTACATTGTATTATTGGTCACAGTTAAAATCAAAATTTGGTTGAGCTGTCAAAGTACATGTATATATTCTCTTAATTAATCTGTATTTTAGTAACATTCGACCCTTGATGCACTGTCGGTACCAGTAGAGTATTGTGCTTGTTTTTTGTCGCACAAACCAAATATGCTATAATAAATAGTTTTGTTGCGATTACCACATATTTATATATTGATGATATAACATGTTAAATTAATGTATGCAAGTTTATACAACTGTAAGATATGGTTGTGGTTTTGTCAAGGTTACATTTGTTGCTGCAAATGAATGGGGCTATACCATTGATTTGTTTAAAAGTAAATTTTAAATTAATTGTTTGATCATCAATGTTCATTGGAGTTCAATATACTTAAGTGAAAATTTCTGCTTAGAATTAAATTGACATTTTCTAAGCTTGGGTTAAAGAAATCTAACAAGGTTTGTGTACTTGACAGTGGTCGAGTGGCCCTGCACTGGTAAAATTTCTTCCGGGCTTGCTCAAATTCTGAATTTTATACACATGTAGCAGGGCTTGTTCTAAAGTTTTATTCAAAGCAATAATAAAAAAATCGGGCTTGTTCATCCTCAAGTCTAATTTCGATGACTGACATGACATTGTAATAAACTGAATAATTATTTTCCTTTTTTGAGTAACACCACTGGATGTTGTGAAGATTCGTCTCCAAGCCCAGCACAGGCCACAGGCATTTACAAAGGGCCACTGCTATCAGTACTGTAATGGCTTGATGGACCATACTTGTGTGTGTCTCAATGGCGACCAAGGAACCGGCAAGCTGCCCATGGAAGAACTTCGGAAACATCTCAAGCAGAACTGGTACAAGCGACCAGGGAACTTCAATGGGACTATGGTAGTTGTCTTTATTATAAGCATACATTTTAAGCTTGCCGAATTTGTACCATCTCAGAGATGGCATATACCATGTGCTCTTCTGATATGATCTGAACACTTTTAAGGACGTCAGACACAATCTATATGAATTAACCATTTTTTCAATGCTTGCCTTTAAGCAACTTAGAGTGAATATATTGGGGGTTTTTTTTGTTACTTTTATTCAACCACACACTATATACTTTCTTTTTTGTAATTTTTTGCATCCATGAACAACCTTTAATTTTAATTAATTCAAACACACTCTTGCATTTGTCATACATGTAGTTATTGTGTCGCCTGAAAAGACGACATATAGGGGTTACTTTTGTCGGCGTCGGCGGCGTCCACGTCCCATTTTCGCCTGTCCGGGGTATATCTTCAAGTTATCAACTTGAAACTTTATACATAGATAGATCTTATTGAAGGGGATCGCAGTGCACAAAAACTGTATCTCTTGCTTCCATATTAGAGTTATTGCCCTTTGTTAATTTTCATGTTTAACTTTACCTTGCACACTTTTTTAGCTCACCAGAGCACGAAGTGCTCAAGGTGAGCTATTGTGATCGGTCTTTGTCCGTCGTCCGTCCGTCAACAATTGCTTAAAGAACATCTCCTCTGAAACTACCTGGCCAAATTCAATGAAGTAAATAATTCGTCAGGCGACACATCCGACTCGCGGAGTTCTAGTAAAAAAATAAAACTTTCCTTAATATATTTAGGTTTATGAAATAAACACAGATCTATATAATTTGAATCTTAAATATATATCACTGTCTAAATAATAAAAAAATATTACTATAACTGTATTATTATACATGTACAACATGGACTATTGATGATCTACTGTGCTGGGCTAAACCACATGTATTGTTTTTCACATTTGTAAAACAGAGAAAAGCGATACTTAACTTTAACTTGTTAATAGATTTATGCAACTAAGTAGTTATATGAATGACTGTGAGCAGTTTGGGGTTAAATAAAACGTACCACCCACCTTGCTTGCATCAACAAAAATAGTCTCACAAAATGTGTCCTATGTAAAACATGTGTATATGAATGAATTCATAGTACATGTATAGAACATATAGTGGTGAAATTATAATAGTTGTTAACTTCAAGGAGTTATTCCAAATCTTTAAAAATTTAAAATATTGGATGATTTGCAGAAAACTTTGTGTATTGAACTTGTGTATCTGAACTGAAGAATGTGGCTATTTCAGTTCATTTTTCATTAATAATATAATGATAGGCAAATTTCTATAGATAGTATCCGAGGTTCTTTTGTAAAGTGAAACTTAGTAAGGGATGCACCATATCCAAACTTGCAGAACATTTCTTTGATTTATAAGGACCTTTTTAAATTATATGCAAAATGATGTATAAAAATTAGGACAGCATTGTCATCAGAAATATACTATGTTGTTATGTAACCCATGAAGTTTATTCAGTTAAGTTATGTAAAAGTTGTACAATTAAGGATTTAGTGCCATAGATGGCGAGTGATAGGAATCTAAAGAGTTACTTGGTTCTCTCCAGCATTAACCCATAAATTGTTATAACTCGCTGTCGAAGTCGTTGGGATCTCGGGAAATACCTTGAGATAACGAACATTTGATATAACCGAAATACAAACCATGTCTTACTAAACCCAACATATTCAAAAAGTTCAACATAACCAGAACATGCCGACAACAGAGTTCAATGGAGCGAGTTTTGACAGTATTTTAAAGAAACAATTAGCTTGTTTCAAGAACTATGCATGTACCTGTAACCTCTGTTTTAGGATGCCCTTGTGAAGATTACCAGAAATGAAGGCATCACATCTTTATGGAGTGGACTGCCTCCAACATTGTAAGTGTTGCACTAAGATTTGAACTGGTAAATTGCTTTCTTGGCTTTCTGATGTTTTATATATATTCTATATAGCAGGGCTTGTTTAAATTTGGAGATAGCAAGCACTAGTATAAACTATCATTTCAAATACTTCTGTAATGTTCTTGGCCTTAATCCTTCAAACTCAAACCCAATTTCAAGGGTTGGGATTTTTTATCTGTTATCACCAATGACATTACTAGTCAGATATTTGTTTGTTTTACGCTTAAAATGCATTAAATAAAATGCTTCTTTTACTAGATACAAAACCTTTTACCTGATCAAGAAACAATGTTGTCACAGCATTGGTGCGGGTATTTTAATTGTCATTTATAAACCATTATTACATGACCAGGAAAAAATAACAACGAGCTATAATATATGTTTCAATTTATTATGTTCATTGTTGACATTATATGCCATGACAGCTTATACTTATAATATCACAAGCCCACAATATATGATCAGCACACAACCAAATGGTGTGGTTTGACAATACTTAACTTACATACATGTATGAATCTTAGATTGTTGACCCCATATGAAACCATATTTTCCAGAGTGATGGCAGTACCAGCCACGGTGGTATATTTCACCACATACGAGCAGATCAAGTGGCACCTGGGATATTCATATGGGTCCCAGAGCTCTGATTGGTGGAAACCGCTCATGGCAGGGGGCAGTGCTAGAGGTAGTGACTGTTATGTAGTAATGGGCCAATGAACAGGGATAATCATTATATTATGCCAACATTGAGAATCGAGGACTTGCTTTTAATCTTTCATCATTCGAAAACTGTGTTAAAATAAGCTATGTAGTTCTTATATTTTGTGTTTTAGTCCATTTAATTTCTTTTTGACATTTTGTCATGATTTCAAGCTGGTAGCGTCAGTCGTTCGCATTCTGTTAGTTTTAAGGTTTTTGGAGATCCGTGGTGTAGTAATATGGGGTCCACCTTGTGGTTGGTTCTCTGCTCAGAGCAATTCTCAAGCCTTTAATGCTTAATACTCGATGCTAGTGCAGGTTTCAACCCATGCACAACCCTCAATAGTCAAGCAAATTTTTAAACTGTTCTTTTCAAACTTAAGTAATCAAGTGTTACTTTAACAGCCTGTGTTTCAATGTTATTCTTTGAAAAACATTATCGATTGCATTACATATGTACAGGAATTGAAGCATTAAACTATTTTAAATGATAATATTTCAGTGTTTGCTGTGTCTGTGATAAGTCCTCTCGAGTTTATCCGCACCAAGATGCAATCTGAACAGCTGACGTATGTACGTGTGTGGGAGGCAGTTAAAGCCACTGTGTCGCAGAATGGGCCTCTCTCCATGTGGCGGGGCCTGGGAGCTACACTACTCAGAGATGTGCCTTTCTCTGGTAAAAATCTTCGGTTTGTTGTTATTATTAATGTGTCTGTATACAAGTTTGATGAAGGCAAGACAGTTCTTGCTCCATGTGGTCAGGTCTAGAGGCAACACCGCTTATAAGATGTGCATTTCTCTGGTAAGGTTTGATATTTTATATGGTAGTGTGTACATACTTGTGTGAAAGCCATGGTGTCGCAAAATGGATACCTCTCAATGTTGAGGGTACGGGGGGCTTCCCAAATTGCAGATCTGACTATATCTTGTAAGGGTTTGATTGTTTGGATTTAACACTTGGTATTGTTAAGGTATATATGCGCATTTAAATTCCATTGAAGGTCCCAGGACGCTTCTACCAGTTTTGCTTTCCAGTTGTATCCCAAGTACTTCCTAAGGCAGTCTGCTGGTTCCTTCTTCCCTGTTGAGCCCATTCCTAGTAAGACCTTATAATAGTTTGGATTAAACCCTGTGAGTACTTCTTAAACTATTGACTATTATATTTTCAGTATTATACTGGGGCAGCTACGAAACAATGAAGTCTCATGTGTTAGCGAACCAAGGCAGACCACAGCTCACATTCCTCGAGAGTTTCACAGCTGGAGGCTTGGCAGCAAGTGTGAGTATAGGAACCGTCTGTGAAGTTAACTTCCTGTGTTCAAGACAATTAGGGTTTCAGCCAGGTTTTAAAAAAGGGCAGAGTGCTGCAGAAAAGGGACAGTGTGCTTAGGGAGAAAAGGGGATATTGCATCAGGCTGTGAAGAAATCGAAAAAATTTGACATAAAGAATTTGAAAGTGTGTTCAATTGAAGAGGTTGTATGTTTCAGCTTTCAGATATATTAAGTTTTTATGTATAAGAAATCATCATTTAAGCTTTTAAACAAAACAAAGGAATTTTTTGTGGTGAATTATCTAATCCATTCCATTCTAGAAGGGTGCACATTTTTATCATAACCGACTTTAAATAAAGATTATCTTACCAGTATCTTATAACTGTGGGACCTCCCTAGATGTCATTCATCGCAGGTTTCGCGGCATTTTGGGTAAAAAATTACTCCTTTGACGAATATCCCATCAACCGATGGGGGTAAAACTCCCCTTTTGGCTTCAAAATTCTGTTTAAGTCACACTTGGGGATGTGACAGGGTCAAGCCATAATGCAGCCATTATAGGGCGCGGGCAGACCTATATAAACTCAACAACAACAGTATCTTATAAGTTTTGGCCAGAGGGAAGCTACCAAAAAAGCAGGATGCAGCACCCTTCCATAACTATTAGCTAAAACCCTAAGTCAATATTTATTTATTTAGGTATTTTATTAAACTTGGTAACATAAGCTATATATAGTTTTTTTACCAAAGTTAACTGTGAAGTAAGATCAGGAAAATTTGCTTTAAAAGTAATTTGTTTAATGAATAAAAATTGTAATTGAAAATCTATGGATAAAACTATGATTCAAGTATTCATTAAAGGGATTGCTTTTGAAATCAATGTTACGACCCATTTAAAAGATATATATCATAAAAATTAAACTGATTGGTTTCTAAATTGATGTATCATTTTAAAGAAAACATGATCATGCAAATTCAAAATTGATGTATCATTTTAAAAAACTTCATCATCAACATGATCATTTAAATTCCAAGGCAAACTCAGTCTTGCCTATCATGTTATGAGGTTTGCATATTACTGATAGATTCAAAGTTGTTAGTTGTAATGTGAGGTTTAAATAGCATCAAAGAATTTGTGTTATGTTCCAGGTTGCTGGTGTATTGACGTTACCGTTCGATGTGATAAAAACCCACAGACAGATTGAACTTGGGGAGGTGGTCTTTGGTAAAGGTATGAACAGGGTGAACCAGAGAACAGTATAGTTTTTTTGGCACAAAATGGCAACATGTCAGGTGCAAGACAAAGGTCTTTATCTCTGGATGTGTCACATGCAAGTCCAAGGCCCCTACCTCTTAGTTCATCACTCTTCCACAATTGAATTCATTAATCATGGTGTTCTGCGTATGGCTGCATATATGCTTATAGTTTATGATAGCTCTTCCTGAATGTAGCCACATTCTTATGATCTGACATCTCTTGTTAAACTGTAAAAAACCCAGACAAGCATTTGCTGTGCTGCCCTCTTGTTTTGTATAAAACTGTCATTATATTACAGGAAAGAAGGAAGTGACCTCCACATGGCGGCTCATACACAATTTGTACCAGAACCAGGGGCTCAATGCAATATTCTCAGGTATTTCAATCTTGGTTTGGTAACAATTTGCCTACATTCGTTATTTAAAAGTTTTTAGTGTTATTAGCTCTACTGGCCAAAGGCCAGAAGAGCTTATGCGATGGTAATGTGTACGTAGTATGTGCATCTGTGCGTCCGTGCGGTCGTGCATTCGTGCGTCTGTAAACAATTGCTTATGAACACAATACAGTCTTCAGTTTTGATTGTATCTCGATGAAACTTGTACAGTATCTAGATATCCATTAGAGCTCGGTTCCTTTCGAAAACCAGCCAGATCCGCCCATAAATGCCTAGATTATGGGCCATGAAAGTTTTAAAGAAATGCTTTCTATTTTTAGCCAGGTCTGCATGAGCGAATTCTATTTTTAGCCAAGTTTACATGTACATGTAAATTCAAGTCTAGAGTTAAGGGAGACAATTTGCAAGTCTAGGATTTTGAGAGACAATTTGCTTCTGCAGTTGATTTTGTGAATTACTCTGCCTTGTTCTTGTTGAAAGCCCAAAGGCCATTTTTTAGCTTTAAGTTCTGTAGTTTGCGCATTCATCTTAACAAAATTGGTTGTGAATGTTTAAGTTATGCACCTGGTGTCATTACTGGCCACACCCAGGGTTCCCAGGTTTGGTAAACATAAATCTGGAAAGGTTTGAAAATCTTTTTGTGTGTTCGTGTATCCATCTCAGCACAATTGATTGTGAATGTTTGTTCAAATTGATCAATGTTGTCCTAGGATGCCCTTGACGTTGACCTTTTGACCAACTTTTTTTAACTTTTAAAACTACAGAAATTTTTACTATGAGTACAGTTTTGAAAGCATTTTTTTTTGTCAGATGACTTTTACTTGGCACATATTAAAATAGTTCATGCAACTAACCTGCTTACAATACTTTCTGGGCTCAGATGTTGAACGTGCTACGTTTTCAGGTAACCCAAACGCAAAACATAAAGTATATGTCTGTTGCCTTTTACCCATACATACATGCTCTGGATTGATATGACCACAAAAACCATGCCAGTAGAGCATAGGCCCTTTTGGGCCTCTTGTTTATTTATACTACGGTAAAATGAGCAACAAAATTGCAAGTAATACGTATATCTAACAACTACTGTATTTTAGGTATAAAATTAGGTTTGGCAACAATGCAAAATTTTGGATCCCCGATGATGTCATATGATTCTTGTATCAATCTAATGATTTCTGCTTGTTGACAGCTTATATGTAAAATGAGTGACCAAAAAGAGAGTAGAGATACACTTTAGACAGATTTGCAGTTTGTGTTTTTGTTCTTTATTAACCAGGTTTTCACATAGTGAAACCTGGTTATTAGAATGGCGAACGTCGTTGTTCGGGCGGGCGGGCGGCGTCAAACTCACCTATAAAACTGAATAACTTTAGTAAGGTTGACATATCTTGACCAAACTTGGTCTATAGAAAGAGTTTATGGGTACCTTTCATGGGATTGCGTTTAGGGTCCCTAGGGTCAAGGTCCAGGTCACTGTTACTAAAAATAGAAAAACGGTTGAAACTGAATAACTTAAGTTAATGATGACATATTTTGACTAAACTTGGTCTATAGGAAGAGCTTATGGAGACCTTTCATGGGATTGCATTTGGGGTCCCTAGGGTCAAGGTCAAGGTCACTGTTACTAAAAATAGAAAAACGGTTGAAACTGAATAACTTTAGTTAGGGATGACATATCTTGACCAAACATGGTCAATAGGAAGAGTTTATGGAGACCTTTCATGGGATTGCGTTTAGGGTCCCTAGGGTCAAGGTCCAGGTCACTGTTACTAAAAATAGAAAAACAGTTGAAACTGAATAACTTTAGTTAGGGATGACATATCTTGACTAAGCTTGGTCTGTAGGAAGAGTTTATGGAGACCTTTCATGGGATTGCGTTTGGGGTCCCTAGGTTCAAGGTCAAGGTGACTGTTCTAAAAATAGAACAACGGTTGAAACTAAATAACTTTAGTAAGGGTTGACATATCTTGACTAAACTTGGTCTATAGAAAGAGTTTATGGGTACCTTTCATGGGATTGCGATTGGGGTCCCTAGGTTCAAGGTCTAGGTCACTGTTACTAAAAATAGAAAAACAGTTGAAACTGAATAAATTTAGTTTGGCATGACATATCTCGACTAAACTTTGGGTACAGGAAAACTTTATAGATACCTTTCATGGGATTGCGTTTGGGGTCCCTAGGCTCAAGGTCACTGTTACTAAATAGAAAAAGGGTTCAAACTGAATATCTTTAGTTAGTGATGACATTTCTTGACCAAACTTGTTCTATAGGAAGAGTTTATGGATACTTTCGTGGGATTGCGTTTTGGGGTCCCTAGATTTAAGATCAAGGTCACTGTTACTAAAAATAGAAAAATTGTTGAAACTGAATAACTTAAGTTAGGGTTGACATATCCTGACACAACTTGGTATAAAGGAAGAGTTTATGGATACCTTTCAATGGATTGCATTTGGGGTCCCTAGGGTCAATTTCACTGTTACTAAAAATAGAAAAACAGACACAGGCTGAAGTTCTTCTGTCAATCATTAAAAACCTGGTTTCGTCGCATTGCTGCGTTTCTTGTTTCATTTAAAGTCAAATGTAAAATGATCAATTTTGCAATCTTTCAAGTCCGAAAAGCTTGTTTGTATTTTTGGTGTATTTTTTTAATTTCGTTTCATGAAACCATTTTAAATGATACAGAAATAAAGTGGGGTCACCAGGGATCCATAATTCACATCATTCTTCACCTTAAAACTGTTTCCAGCTTCAATGATTCATTTTGCTTTAGTATGCTTTTTTTTTAAGTATTTGTTTATATTTTTCAGGTCTGACACCGAGAATAATGAAGGTAGCTCCTGCTTGTGCTATAATGATAAGCACCTATGAGTTTTCCAAAGCATTCTTCAGAAAACGAAACCTAGAACTCTTGGAGAATACCTAGATTATTGTTGGAAAGTCCTTAGGCAACAGTCTCAAACATTGGTGCAAGGAAGACCAGTCTGCGTAATGGTGCTTAGTGCTGACTAACAAATGGTGTTAGATAGCTTATGCTCAAAAATGTTACATATGAAAGCAGAATGAATACTTCCAAAAACAGTGTGATTATAATCATCCTATAGTCATCTCATATGTACAAAACAGACATCTTGAAGCATCAGAACTTGATGTAAATATACAAAGTTCATGGCAGAGCAATTAGCTTTAAAGAGCTCTTTTTCCATTGCGGATGTGATATGTTCAAGATCCTAGGGCTTTTCCACATAATTTTCGGATGGTGGGTCATGATTGACAATTGGAGATCCCAAAACTGTTAGTATTCAATCAAAGTCTAACTTGGGGTCCAATGTATGCAAAGTAGGCTGGAAATGGGGTTCCCTTGGCAGAAAATGAGTCTGCGTCTCCAGTTTTCTACCTTCAGGGAAAACCCTGGGTCACAAGGTCATGGTTTGTCGTGTTGTCCATGCCACCAAGGATATATGTGTAAATAGTATAATTATACAACCATTTGCCACATGTTTAGAAATGTGAATACCAGTGGCCACTTGAGTTTATTTTAAATTATACTAGTCAAATCACAGTCTACAGGAACATTTCGTGTTTGCTTTTCTTTGTCTCAGTAGCTTTTATTTTGTCAGCATTAACTTTAAAGTCTGTGTATAGTAATGTGAAATAACTTATGTCCCATTAGTTCATTGTTAGAAGAGCATGCTTGATTTTTAGAGAGTTTATAAATCTGTACATTTTATACACATAATTAAAATTGTAATAAAAATTTGACATACGGTAGATCTGTGAATTATGTCAGAGATAATGGATAATTTGATATATTGCAAATGTTTGTGTTTCAGATTCATCAATATGTTTTTAAAATAATGTTTTATTATATAGGTCAAAATTGCAAAAGCATAAAATTGGCAATTTAATCAAAAGACAAATAATTATCCTTTAAGTTATTATTACTTGTTGCTAAGGGCTTTTCCATTAAAACATATATCCCCCAGGGGAAGGCACTTTTGAATTGTACCAACCCCCTACAGAAGCAAATTTACCCTTTTGGGGTACGAATTAGCGAAAAAAGACACCCACAACGAGTGATGTTCCGATGATCAACTATAATCGAAAATCGATTGGTTGGGCCTGAAATCAGCGACAATCGATAGTATTTAGTTATAATCGATTATGAAAAAAATTTTTTAGTAAGTGTTCAGATGTTATCTTTAACAAAATGGCTGATGAAAGCCACAATGAGCAAGAAAATGAACTATTTTTTATACAACAACACTTAATAACTTCAATCATAGACATAAGGTATATGCATATAATGATTAGAGTTTAATACTGTACATGAATAAAACTACAACTCAGGTACTATCTAGTATTTTAAAAACCGATTGTACTATCGATAATCGGTTACTTCAGTGGAACCGATCATCGATAGTAAAATTGCAACCGATTCCCAACACTACCCACAACCCATATACTATTAAAATAACTGCCTTCCCCTCATGGGTTATATGTTTTACTGGAATAGCCCTAAACATGAAAGAAGATTGCCAAGAAAGAAATAATGTTTATTCAAACAATACCAATCCCCAGTTTTAAGGTCATATTATTTCGATTCATATCAAATTAATACTTTTCAATTTGTTTTGTAAATAGAATTCTAAAGTGTTAAATGATTTTTGTACAAAAAAAAATGTTAGCATCTCTAGTTGTCGACTTGTGTCTGTGATAGGAAGTGACCTTTCAATGTCAATTCTCTACTTAAACTGAGCTTCCATGCATACCCTATCATTTCATATACAAGACAAGAAATACTAACAAAAATATGTTGCTCTTTTACCTTACAATATCTTGGATGGGCATGTACAATCTACTCAGTTTTCAAGAGTTTTATCAGCTTGTATGTTTTTCAAAGAATAATTGTGATAGCAATGGTGTCAATGTTGATGCTGTGCAAACACTAACCTTGACCATTACTCAAAAAGCGTGCAGAGATATTTAAATGCAGTTGGGTAAACATGTTGCTAGAGACAATATCCACATGTTTAGCATGGTGCATAACTCTGGCTTTAGTATTCATTTTGGTTATGTCCCTTTTTAAAAACAGAAAACAGGCAAAAACTTTGACCTGGGTCATATCTCAAAAAATAATCCGGATATTCAAACGAAACAAGGTACACATGTTGCTGGAAACAAAATACACATTTATAGCAAAGCCCATAACCTTATACTTTTTTTTTAATTGTGGAGTTATGCCACGCTTTGGAAAAAAACAAGACAAGCATGTGCATTTGGCACTCTTGTTGTATTTATGCTGGGATTGTTTAAGCAGCTTTATTATTATGAATTGTAATGAATTATTTATTTTTTTAATGTTGACTTTAGTCACTCATAGACAGACACTGCAGTAAATGCAATTAAATATTCAAAATTGTATTTTGTTTTCTAGATAATGTTTATGTTAAGTTCAGTGTTCATCTAAATAGCAAGTCGTATAATAAGCCTTCAATCTCTCTTTTGATGAAGGCTTTGCGTCCATGTATTGAAAGTTTCTACAAGTTGTCGTAGTGTAGGTCTGAAATAGGATGTTGACCTGAATGCATACATAATAATTACTTGGTATCAAGGTCATATGTACTTTTAATGTCATTGAAAATTCTTTTAAGGTGAACTTTTTATATTCATATCATAGCCAAATTGCACAACTGTATGACTTATTTCTGCTTGTGGAAGATAAATTTTTTTAGAAATAATCAAACAACTTTGTAACAAGCTATTTAATTTTAAGCTTCCATCAGTTATTGAATGTAAAGCTTCCATCAGTTATTTAATGTAAAGCTTCCACCAGTAATTGAATTTAAAACTTCCATCAGTTATTGAATTGAAACCTTCCACCAGTAATTGAATGAAAAGCTTCCATCAGTTTTACTACATGGAAATCTGGATACATCATATCAATACATTAACAGTGATTGATGAATGAAGAGAACAGAATATGTATGACCATCATATTATTGTTCGAGTTTAGTTACCTTGATGTGGGTATCTGACTATTAGAAATTAGCAAGACTATCCAATTTTGTATAACTATCCAGTATTATATAACTTTTGACAAGTATGAATATTAGTTCTAAAAGACACAGTATTTATCATTTGTTAAATAAAAAAAAACAAAGGAAATGTGTTACAGTATATTATTTCCCATTGGAGATTAATGAAATGACAGACTTACCTTTTTTGAAGTCACACAGCTAGGCCTTAACAGTGGCTGAAATTAACACAAGCCCAAAAGCCCTGCTCTGGTAAAATGCCTTCAGGGCCTGCTAAAATTCTGAATTTTATATAGCAGGGCTTGTTAAAAAAATTGATGCCAAGCAATAGTAGAAGAACTCAGGCTTGTTTATCCAAGTCTAATAGCGATGACTGGGCCTAAATGGTAGAGTGGTGCCATGCTGCCACTTTCCCACATACTGCTGCCTTTTTACTTAGGTATGCCTTTTTTGTTTGACAGAGCTTTGATGATTATTTAATCAATTGCATAACATCTGGTTTCTCTAAATACCGTTTTAAACCATATTTGATATTTAATGGACATATTGTCAAGTCAATTTTCAGAAAAAAAGCATAAAAATAATAAACATAATTTTGATACTAAAGAAAAGATAACAGCTAACTTACTCATGAATATCAAACTATTAGTATTGAAAGTAGTTACAGCACACACATAATATGAATTGAACTTTGACCCTTACAAAGGCCCCATTAAGGCTCATTCAATGCACATCAAGTGTCCTTACTGACCTAGCACTATGCCCTTTTTAAATCCTGGTTGCACCACTTAAGTCAATTTGACAACAAAAACCCCATCTGGAGCCAGAATGTTGATAAAAGAACAAGCTGTGCTCCATCACAGAGTGTTTTTTGCACAAGACATCTTTTGTTGTCTGCTTTGAGATATTGTACCATACATAAAGTATGCATGAAAAAATTAATTCATGACTATTGAATGGAACAGAACACTAGCAAAGAAACTTGTCGAAGGTTATTTGTACTTTTATTATATATCGAGTATTCATTTTTACAAAACTTGATATACCTAATTCAACATTCTACAAATGAAATTGATTCAAAATTCAATGAAAACATGATACATGATATAATTCTCATTCTACAACAATAAACTTTTTTTCTTCTTTAATTTTCACTTTCTCAATCTTCGCTCTCTTGTTTGACTGAGGGAACACTTGCATCGGTGAGTCACTCTTAACATAATCACTGGGCCCGTAAATGTCGTCAATGTCAGTGGGGGCCTCCGTAACCTCGGGCCCTAGGGTCGACCAGATATAGCAGAGGTCTGGTTTGCTGTTGATGGTAGGGTATGGCATTGTCTTACTCTGGAAATACTCTGATGGAGCATGGCATACAAACTCTAGGTACTCCATTTTACGTGGCAGGTCCTCTTCTGGTCCTTAAAAATTTAAATGTTCACATTTAAACCATTTGTTAAATCAATTTGAAGAAATTAATTTACAATAGATGTAAAATATGATTATCTTATTTGATAAAGTCTTGCTAATTACAAAGTGTTATCCCATAACTGAAATTCAGGATAGGATATCAATACATTTTGTAAAGAACTTATTTAAAACAGGCCCCTGAACATCAGCCCGAGGTAGGGTAATGCCTCACTCTCACTTATTTCACAATACATATTGCCGAAAATTTAACTGCTCATGGTTATGTTATACTGCTGCCTGCTTAGTACCAATGTTGATTAAAGCTGTACAAATAATTTCCACCTACCCAAAATGTAGGTGGCTGGATCAAACTTGCTTCTATCAGAGATTTTGGTCGGAAGAAGCCATGTTATAACCGCACTCTTCTCATAATACTGATCCTGCAGAAACCCCCTTATCTGTGCGTAGTACAGGTTCTCGTCTTCATCAACCAGAGACACTATATCACCAATCTGGTAGTACACACCCTGAGGAAAAACAACAGAAATAGTGATCTTGTTATCAAGATTACCTAAGTAAAAGAAAACAAAAAGTAACACCAATAAACCAAGTTTATGTTTTTTTTTAATTGGATTAAAATAATATGAAACTCTATCATGTAAGACAATATTTAATGAACAACAGTTTGCCAATTAACCATTAAAAAGTAGCAAAGCGTACTAATTATCAAGCTAATAAAAGCATGATCATATTAGCAACAAAGAGACAATCTATTTGTACCATCCCAAAACAGATTTCAAACAGTAAGTTCACAGGTTTTCAATGAACCGAATTTAATTGGCTGGTTGATGAGAAACCAATGCAAGCTACATTATTATAGTACATAAATGTATGTAAACTTTGGTACCTAAAAGAAAATGCTCACTCGCTGAAAGTGGCAATCAGCTTTCTTTGATGTGTGTAGTTGATTAACAGGCCATAGATGTTGTATTTCATACAAAATTTGCATGTAATTAATGAGAGCAAAAGATCCCAAAAGGTATGATCATTCAATGCTCCACAACCTTAAAGTCATATTCTCCCTAAAAGTGAGCTAAAACTCATGCCGATGCCTTTGAAATACAAAAACTTCCATAATCTAAAATTAATTTTGTAGAATGCTGAGAGCTGATTTTTTATCTTTTTTAGTAAGCAATCTGTTTGAATCTCTTTTTGAGATAGAATCACTTTTTAAGATTTTCTAAGTAAGACACTTAAAGAGGCTTACATCATGGAAGATGCTGTTACCAGTCACCACAGTGGAAACTGCTGTTGGTGCTTTGACTGGTTGCTGAAATTGGAAATTAAAGATGTTTATATAGTTTAAAAGAAGTTTATATAGTTATACCAGTTAACAAATTATACCTATTTGACTGCTTTAAAAGAATAAGGTATAAGATTCTGCGAGAAAGTAACATGATGAATACACTGGACACACTCAAGTTTGTTTACTTTTTTGAGGTGGAGCGGTCAAAGCACTGCAATAACCCATTATCTTTTTGTACTAGCAATTTTGGATTGATACCGCAAATCTATAATTTATTGCAAATATAAGAAGACAAATCAGTACTAATTTATAACAAATCACACTTTTCTTACACTTTTCTTGAAGATTATGCGTCTACTTTTCCCCTTCGTTGCAATGGGTTTGGAGTTAGCGACTCTGTATTTAGATGGCTTATTTCTAGAACTCTTCCTTAGCACCCTATCTTGAGCACTTTCGACTGCAGACGACACCTTCTTAACCTGAATAACTCCGTTACCATTCGTTTCTTTCCCAACGCCAGGAGTGGGTTTTGTGAGACATTCATTGCACGTTATATCTCCCTTTTCATTCTTGCTCCACATGGTCGATGTGCTGCTTTTACAACCAGCACAAACTGGCTTCACTCCCAAAGGCATGTTTGCATCAATCCCTGTATCTTGACAGGAATAAATGCGAAAAGAGCACTTTTCTTTCTTTTTTTGTTTTTGGTTTTATTCTGCCAACGAAAATATATAAAAAAGAAAAAATGACGACATGAAAATAAAACGGAAAGAAAGGAGCACACAACAGGTATTGCACAAAAAGACAGTGAACATGCACTGGTACCATTTTAAACCAATTATTACAAAATTCAGTTTGCAGGGAATACTCGATACTGTTCTGATTGCACTTCAATATACATTTGTTAGTGTCCAAGGATTTGAAATCTCCGCATACTTATTTCACTGATAAATTCACAGATATTTGAAGCACTACTTAGATAGATCCTCTTTTCTTGGATTTGAGATCTTCCAAACAAAAATCTTTTCTTTGAATGAGCGTCTTGCATAATAAACCTTTTCATTGATTAGGCACCTTGCATACATCGACCTCTTCATCAAATGGGCATCTTGCATACATGGACCTTTCATTAAATGGATGTCTTGCATACATAGACCTTGATTGGGCACCTTGCAAACAAGGACCTTTTTCTTGATTGGGCGTCTTGTATACATACCAGTAGACCTTTTCATGGATTGGGCGTCTTGAATAGACCATTTCATTGATTGGGCAACCTTGCATACATATCCCTTTTCATTGATTGGGAATCTTGCATACATAGACCTTTTCATTGATTGGGCATCTTGCATATATAGAACCTTTCATTAATTGGGCGTCTTGCATAGACCCTTTCATTGATTTGGCGTTTTGCAAACATAGACCTTTGCATTGATTAGGATCTTGCATAGATTTTTTCATTGATTGGGCATCTTGCATACATAGACCTTTTCATTGATTGAGCGTCTTGCATAGACCTTTTCATTGATTGGGCGTTTGCATAGACCTTTTCATTGATTGGGATCTTGCATAGACCCTTTCATTTATTTGGCGTTTGCATAGACCCCTTCATTGATTGGGCGTCTTGCATAGACCTCTTCATTGATTGGGCGTCTGCATACATAGACCTTTTCATTGATTGGGCGTCTTGCATACATAAACCTTTTTATTAAATGGTCATCTTGCATACATAGACCTTTTCATTGATTGGTCACCTTGCATACAGACCTTTTCATTGATTGGGCGTCTTGCATACAGACCTTTTCATTGATTGGGCGTCTTGCATACATAGACCTTTTCATTGATTGGTCATCTTGCATACATAGACCTTTTCATTGATTGGTCGTCTTGCATACATAGACCTTTTCATTTATTGGGCGTCTTGCATACATAGACCTTTTCATTAATTGGCTGTCTTGCATACATAGACCTTTTCATTGATTGGGCGTCTTGCATACATAGACCTTTTCATTAACTGGCTGTCTTGCATACATAGACCTTTTCATTGATTGGGCGTCTTGCATACGAAGACCTTTTCATTGATTGGGATCTTGCATAGACCTCTTCATTGATTGGGCGTCTTGCATACATAGACCTTTTCATTGATTGGTCATCATGCATACAGACCTTTTCATTGATTGGGCGTCTTGCATACATAGACCTTTTCATTGATTGGCCGTCTTGCATACATAGACCTTTTCATTGATTGGGCGTCTTGCATACATAGACCCTTTCATTGATTGGGCGTCTTGCATACATAGACCTTTTCATTGATTGGGCGTATTGCATACATAAGACCTTTTCATTGATTGGGCATCTTGCATACATAAGACCTTTTCATTGATTGGGCGTCTTGCATACATAGACCTTTTCATTGATTGGGCGTCTTGCATACATAGACCTTTTCATTGATTGGGCATCTTGCATACATAGACCCTTTCATTAATTGGGCGTCTTGCATACATAGACCTTTTCATTGATTGGGCGTCTTGCATATATAGACCTTTTCATTGATTGGGCGTCTTGCATAGACCCTTTCATTGATTGGGCGTTTTCCAAACATAGACCTTTGCATTGATTGGGATCTTGCATAGATCTTTTCATTGATTGGGCGTCTTGCATAGACCTTTTCATTGATTGGGCGTCTTGCATAGACCCTTTCATTGATTGGGCGTCTTGCATACATAGACCTTTTCATTGATGGGGCGTCTGCATACATAGACCTTTTCAATGATTGGGTGTCTTGCATACATAGACCCTTTTATTGATTGGGCGTCTTGCATACATAGACCTTTTCATTAATTGGCCGTCTTGCATACATAGACCTTTTCATTAATTGGTCGTCTTGCATACACAGACCTTTTCATTAATTGGTCGTCTTGCATACATAGACCTTTTCATTGATTGGGTGTCTTGCATACATAGACCTTTTCATTAATTGGCCGTCTTGCATACATAGACCTTTTCATTAATTGGCCGTCTTGTATACAAAAACTTTTTCATTGATTGGGCGTCTTGCATACAGACCTTTTCATTGATTGGGCGTCTTGCATACATAGACTTTTTCATTGATTGGGCGTCTTGCATACATAGACCTTTTCATTAATTGGCTGTCTTGCATAAATAGACCTTTTCATTAATTGGGCGTCTTGCATACATAGACCTTTTCATTAATTGGCTGTCTTGCATAAATAGACCTTTTCATTAATTGGGCGTCTTGCATAAATAGACCTTTTCATTAATTGGCTGTCTTGCATAAATAGACCTTTTCATTAATTGGGCGTTTTGCATACAGACCTTTTCATTGATTGGGCGTCTTGCATACATAGACCTTTTCATTTATTGGGCGTCTTGCGTATATAGACCTTTTCATTAATTGGGCATCTTGCATACATAGACCTTTTCATTGATTGGGCGTCTTGCATACATAGACCTTTTCATTGATTGGGCGTCTTGCATACGAAGACCTTTTCATTGATTAGGCATCTTGCTAACATCAATCTTATTTTTGATTGGAGGTCTAATATCAAAAACAATAACAAACAATATATATTTAATTCTTAATATTTTATTAATATCAACAACTTATTTTGTACAGAATTTATTCACATTTCATGATCTCAAGACTTGTAATAAGTGTCTTTTGAGCCTTAGTTAACATTTTCATGCATCAAAGTTCAGAAACCACAGTGGTTGATTAGAACAAGGCTTGCACTGGTAAAATGCTTTATGGGCTTGCTTAAGTTCTGAATTTTATATAGTAGGGCTTGTAAAAATAATAGTCTAATTTTCTTATTTGAAAAGAAAACTGAAACATTGCCAATCAAAATTAAAGCTTTTCTTTTTACATGAAGATGAACAATAAATGCTGTAATACAATGATATTTGTAAACAATTTACTTTGTCGTTAAAATGAACCACTCATGTACATACAATCTCATTGGCTGCTTGGCTAAAACCTAAATTGTCTTTTATTTACATACCTAACTATTTGAAATGTGCCTTAACATTACAAAAATAAATTGAAATAGTTTTAAGTGAAAGACCAGTTACATAAGTGTGAACGGGAAACAGCGACTTAAAACTTGTTACACGTCTATTTCTGTCAACCTGGTAACCATTTTCAACCGTGTTGACGCACAAATTATTCTGAATGATAAAAATGTTTACCCCGGTACAAACATACTGATAGCTAACAAGTGAATGATAGTTTGGTACACTGTGAACACTTGATTCCTGTTGATCATAAAGGTAAGATTACTATATAACAAAATAACGAAAATTATCTGTTAAAATACCCGCCTTAAAAGGTAAAACAACCCTTAGGGTAATAACTAATAAGATAATACTGTCTGAGTGATCTTTTAGTTATAAAACATATGATAAAAACATGAGCATTAGATTTGCCCCTTATGATAGGCATATAGTGTATATGAGCTGTGGTTTTCCATGACCTGAAGCATGTGCCAGGCAATGCAAATGTTTAAATTTCATTTCAACTGGAAAACAAACACTGGTAGTTGATTTATGCTTCTACATTTTTAATCAATTTGAGGAGTGTAGTTTTAATACTCTCATACAAAATTTAAAAAAAACATTCAGAAAGTGTCCTTGTTTCTATTGTCTTTTAAACACAACATTAAAGTCAATTTCAAAATGATTCAAAACAAACCTAGAAGAATGTGTTTATAAACCAGATGAACTGTACCACATTATGAATGCTCAGATGCCGCAATAACCCAGCATATTTTTATGTTTGCCGACAACATCATCCCGTGCCCCCCTCTGACTCAGAACTGCACTTCAAAGTGGCAACAGAATCCTTCTCATCTAAAAGTTTTAAAATTCCTGGAGCAGATTTGACTTTTTCTTCCTTCTTTTTCTTATCCCTTGGCCTCCGTGTTATGCTTTTTCCTTCGATAATGGCTTTGATCTCATCAGCGTCAAGAGTTTCATATTTCATTAAGGCTTCTGCAAGTCTCTTTAACTCTGTCTGATGACTTTTCAGGATGTTCATAGCTCTTTCATAGGCCTCCTAAAAAGATAAAAATATTACAAATAATACCAAAATTCATTCTGAACAGAACGCTAGTAATCCTGTGAAGACAACTGTTAAATCAAATCTGACGATGGACTGACAGACGCATACAAAGTTCAAAAAGTTGCTGTGACCTTGGACATTAGGGTAGGGAGATAGGGTAGGGTATTCTCTTGTGCATGACACAACCTCATGCTATGAAGGTCACTTCTACCAAATAATTTAAAATTCTGACCATGAATAAGAAAAATATGTACCACACAAAAATGGGACAGACGGATCGGACGGGATGATGTGTGTGATTCCTATTCAGCAACCAATTCACTTTGTAAAGAGGGGGTACATTAATGTATACCAACATTCAGTGTAATAATCGATGGGCTTACCAGTGCTGACTCAAAGTAGGAAATGGTATGAGCTTTTTTCACATAGAAGTAGGAAAATGAGGATTGGTTAACATCATATTGAAAGCCATTTGTATTTCCTTCTTGTTAAAGTTTTTATCTTCATATTGTCTGATAGGATCTACTTAAGTAAAACTTTGATGAAACAAAGCTGTCATTGAGCTGTGTTTGACAATGAAAGTTTAAATTTGTTTAATCATTTATAACGATCAGCCAGTCCACAGCCTGGTATTGTTTGAATCAACTGAAATGTGGCTTTGTGACTTCATATGATGATCAGAAAAAGAAAAGTATCCTTCACATTGTGAATTGCAGCCCTTGACAACAATAAAAAGATATTTTATTTCCATTCAGGAAAGCATTAATAAAACAAATGTAATATCAATTGTCATGTTCCTATGTTTTAAATTAAGCTACAGACACAGTCACCAGAATAAGCACAAGTCTGACACTGAAAGTCAATCACTAGCTACAGAATTGCTGAGCTTGCTAATAATGAGATTTCTATACAGCGATTAGAGTATGTTCCTTTTCATGCAGCCAAGTACATGTACATAAATGTATGCGATATTATAAAAATTCAGGTTTATTGATATGCAATATGGAAACCGTCTCCGTAGCCTAGTGGTTAAGGCGTCCGCCTACGGAGCAGGAGGTTGTGGGTTCGATCCCGGGCCGCGTCATACCGAAGACGTTAAAAGTTGTCTCACTTGTCTGGCGCTTGGCATTTAATGGGTAGTGCTTGGAAAAGTGGTGTACTCAGTACTGGTTCAACCCAGGAAAGATGTATCCTTTTAACACAATGCGGTCTTGCATATTCACGTGAGCACATATTGGGGAAATACCTGAGCTACGAAGCTAGCCAGGTGAGGTCACATGTATATGACGTAAGCAAAATGTTGTGCTTTGGGCCGTCTGCCGGTAGCCTAAAAGTCTGGTTCGGACTTCCAAGCTATGAAGTCGGACATTTGCTTCTGAGTTGAAATATGGTTTTAAAACTCCACCATTGTGTTGTTTGTAAATAAAATGTAGAAACTTTGCGAACTTATTAAAAAAAAACATATTGTGACCATGGACCATTGTGTCACAATCCTGTGTATCGGTGCTTTACACAGAGCACATTAGAACCAAGAGGTCTCTTTGCAAAGAGCTAGGGTATCGCACCCGGATCTCTTGTATCTCAGTGTGTTTCTTCAAGTCTTCCAATGTCTGGATTTGACTGCGAATTGCTGTCACTTCTATCTCATGTCACTTTTGGCATTTAAACACAATTGAAGTCGTGATGGCGTCATGGCCGGGTCAAGCCATAATGCAGCCAATGGGCGCGGGCAGACCTTGATAAACTCAATTAAACACAAACTATGGAATAAGGAGTGCTGACTTACATCCAGCAGCCTGTTGATCTCCCGGTCCACCAATTCCTGCATCTGAGGACTAGCACCCCCTTCATCAAAGTACCGTTTTCCAACCTAAAAATGTTAGATTAGTTTATCCATCATAATAGACGTTACTATTTACTACCCACAGCAATTATTCTTCCCACTGCCACTGGGGAAATTATCAATCGAAAGCCATGGTTAACCATGTATTATTCTATAAATAAACTGGCACTCTGCTACTAATTGTTACAAGAGGTTAAGCCAAGAGATTGGAAAACCTACAATAATATAAAGTGTGGATAATACTATGAAAAGATCTTTCAAATGCGGGGATATTTTTTATAAATTTATCAAACCATCAAGGTGAAAATATTATTTCATCCTTGCAAACGTGAGGAAGCCCATTATTTTTTGCATTATTTAATGTTTTGAAATAAAACAGCACAAGAACCAGGATATTTTTACATTTTTAATCTTAAAATATGTGCAATGTACCTCAAGACAAAAGATTTTAAAATCATCTAGTTTAGGATATACATGTACCTTATCGGACATTCCCCATTTCATCACCATAGCTTTAGCGATCATAGTGCCCCGTTCAAAGTCACTAGCTGCTCCTATAAGAAAAAAATACGGTGTTTTAAATTTGAAAACAAAATTTTAAAAATAGCCTTCAAGAATAAAATTGTATATATCTATATTTAGTGTAATAGGTACATTTTTACAGTGAATAATATGAGTTTAAAACTATTTTTCTTTTAAAATTGTGAAAAAAGGTATATTAATTTTCACTCAGCCACTCTCTTGGAAAGATAATACATGAGTGTGGTCTTGTTTTGTGGGGGGGGGGGGGGGGGGGGGGGGGGAGAACGAGAGAACCCAGAGAAAACTCACTAGTCTGTCTTAGATTACAAAATAAACTCACATACAGACGCCCATTCACATTACAAGTCTTATCAGTTTCATTTGAAGACGTTTTCCAATTATGTATGTATTACATTTACAAGCTACTGTATTTTTTTCTCAAAGGCTGAACGAATTATCAAATATTTAAAAGAGAAGCATAACTTCACAATGAGTTTTGGCCAAGCCTTATTAACAAAGTATGGCATGTTATGATGAACATAAGAACTTTCTGGCCAAGGCGAACTCACCTGCCTCCACATTGTCTGCCCCATACTGGAGTTCCTCTGCTGCCCGGCCCCCCATACACAAGTCCATGGATGCCAGACATTCGGATTTTGAGGTGTTTCCTTCCCTCGTTGGCAATGCTGAAGTCTGTGAACAAGGGTATAAAGAGTTTCACAATGGTCAATATAAGCAGAAGTCTTAAGAAGAAATTTGCATTTTATACACCAATGATTATAACATACATGTGTTCTTAGCCTGAGAAGTTTCATTTTACATATGTTGTCTTTCAAAATTATGTTATTAACCAATTGTGTTTAAACCAATATTTCGCATTATTTTCTTGAAAATCTTTCTTATTTGAAAAGATATCATTAAGATACCAACAAGACATTGTTGATTGGGTAGTCTAGAGCATTTCAATACAAAAATACATTTCTATGACTTTCCTAAAAAAATGCAAATGCTTTTTAAACCGAATAAAATCTTGTTTTCACTAAATTTTCTAATACCCCAAAATATGCTGCAAAGGGTGTTTGTTCTACTCCTGAAAAAGATTGTCCCTCAAAACTTACATAAACATGAACTTTTCAAACATCTTAATATTTGGCCTTCCCCACCCACTTTTACATTGTGGAAGGCCCTTTACACCAAGTTGTTGTTCGCATTATGGCGTTCAAACTGTAAATTGTCTCACATGTCCGAGGGCTCTCCCTCTGGGCTGTATGGTGACCTTTTTCAGTTCTGCTGAATTTTTCGTGTAGAATGCCACCACTGTATGGCCTGCCTCATGGTACGCAGTTTTCAGCAGTTCACTTTCTTCAATCTTCTTATTCTTCCAAGCAGGGCCTTCAAATAAAAAAAATGATGTAAGACTTTAAAATGCAAGGTTGGACATGTATTCAGGGGACTGTTTAAATAACAAATTTTAGTGGTAATTTATATTAACTTAATCCTATAGTAACGTCAAAAATGTGATTCAATTTCCTAAGCGTTTTCCATATTCATAATACTGACTAAAGTTCAATTCACTCAAATATGCAGCAATATATTAGAACTATAATACTAAGATAATTCAAATTTCTGACCAAATTCGACTAAGATCTTTCTTAAAATGGCCCACAGATTATCAGCATAGTAATAGAGCTGTTGGTGCTATTTAAAGAACCATACACTACACTTTCACTATGACAAATTGAGGTCAACATGTTGTGACACAGAAAATTATTTTGTGTTGAACAATTAAATACCTGAGGAATATATAACTAATTTCAAAGAAATCTAACACTGTTCTCACATCAAATGTATGAAAATGAGCAAGAAAATGGTTTAAATAATAAATTCATTTGAATAGAAATGATGAAAAGTAGATGGGATTTAAAATTACTGTTGTCAAAAATAAGAAAATGTTTTCCAAGATACTAATACTTTAAGAATATGGTGCCAACAAATCTGCAATGGATTTTCAATGATTAAAGGACATACCCATGGCAACCTTGTCCCTGGCCTCATGCAGGTCATCCATTGTGATGTTCTCGCCATTGCGCAGAGTGGCAATGATGGCCCCTTGGTTCACCATGTTTTGAATTTCAGCTCCTGAGAATGTACATCATAACATGACAGACATGCTTCAATTTCAGGTCAAACCGAGAAATAATTTTGATTTATACCCTGATCGAGGTCAAGAGAAAATAGCAGGAATTTATTTTCATATACTTCTTATTCTACTTTTTCTCCTAGGTCAAAAAAAGAGGTTTGTTAAGGGTTACGTCCTCAAAAATAGGTATGGTAGGTACACTTTTTTTTATAAGGCTTTATATAAACATCATTGGAGAATGGTGTTGAAGTATTTTTCTGTATGAAGCTTTCAAGGTTTTGACCTACATATTAAAACTCACTATAGTTTTTTTAATTTTTTTCCCAAATGACTATAAAAATGGCAGGGTCGGCGCCTATTTCGTAGGTAGGATCGGGTAACCCGAACCAAATGTAATTTTGTTTAGGCCCTGTAATAGGCAATTTCCATTAAATTAATACATTCATAACATATAAACTGTCTTTTTTACTCATTTTTAGTTTTGTTATTTTATAGTGTCCTACTTTTTCACCAAACAAACCTAAATTCAAACTTGACCTAGATGTCTGGAAAATAATGGTAACGGAAAAAATGACAGAACAAATATGGCAGTAAACACAAAAGTCAAGCTAGAGCTTGGAAACAATGTTAAATGTTTTGTTTTTTATAAATCAAGGGCAATAACTATTGACATACTTGTCAGATTTGGCCATTAATCGAAAAAAAAGATATTGTTTCCATTTACATTATGTCCAAGTTTGAATAAGATTGGAGTAGAAATGTGGATGTGGAAGTCCTGACATTTTCACCTCTATATATAAATTACAACCATACCAACTTCCAAACACATGGAAGGAGGTGTTAATTGTGTTTAGAAAAGCAATTTTCTATCAAATAGCTGAGATGTCAAACAAGCTTTCTTGTTTCTATTTTTTATAACAAAAGGCATACTGGGGTAATTATTTACAAGAATGTAGTCATACTAGCTACCCTACCTGTCATCCCTCTAGATAATGCTGCTAATGCGTCAATATCAATGTCTGGAAGAGAAAAATTCTATTATAATAAAATCTTAAGAGGAACAAGAGCACCAACTGTCGCATAATACACCATCACCAAGTCTGGTGATAAGTGGTTGAACATTAGCCAAATTTAAAGAGCGTACACTGTATAAACAAGGGTCATAACTCTGGAACTACTGAGGCGATATGGATGGTTATCAAACTGTTCAAGATATTCTGCCCATACACATTCTAACCAAATTTGGTGATGACAAGACAAAGTTATGGATCGGACAAAATCAATTTGAGATATTTTTCTATGATCACATGCGGCACCAAAGCTATATGGCTTTTTAACAAAATAGTCTAAGATATTATACCCATACACATTCTGACAAAATCTGGTGATAATTGGACAAAGGCTTCTCAAGTTATTTTGATCAGACAAGACCAATTTTAGGTGATTTCTATAATTAAGGGAAACAATTCAGTAACTCAAGTTATCAAACTTGTCCAGGATAAAATAATGCCAAACTCATACATTTCTGAAATAATTTCACCATTATACTTGGAATAAATTCAAGAATAATTATACATGTTTATTATAATTATTAATGGCCAGTACCATTTTTCTTTTGAGAATTGATTTTTGAACAAAGTCATGGTGTATCACAGACTTTAAATGATGATTATACAAAAAACACTTAAGAGAACTATTTCATTTTAAGATACAATTTTTGAAACATATAGCAAACGGCAAACAGGAACTCTCCCATTATTGAACTTGTTTTGGTTTTTTGGGTGGGATGTATGCTTAAATGAAATTACCTACAGCTTATTTGTTCCAATAATCCATTTTTTTCACTAAACACAACAAATTATAAATCTTTAAATTTAGAACAGTTATAAACTAGATTTCTAAACACATTTGATATACATATACAAGTAAAAATCTGAATCATAATTAATTGACCAAACTACACTCTACACAGACAAAAAAAACCCAGAAATTCTAACCAGCATTGCGGGTCTTTATCTTGGAGAGATAAAGCTCAAACAGTTGTTTCCTTCCCTCCATGTCCGGTGCCAGAACCTCTATCTGTGTATCGAACCTGCCTGGTCTCAGTAAAGCCCTGAAATGTATAACAGTTTTGTATGAGACCTGCCTGTTCTCAGTCAAGCCCTGAAATGTTCAACTGTATTTAACTTGGAGCTCAAAGCGGTACAATAACACTTTAAACAGTTCATTTTCTTTTTCTTAATGTTAACATTACAAGTGATGCATTGAAATGGGCTTCATTTATTTGTATGCTACCTGCAGTACCTGCAGACAGAACAACTCACTTTCCAAATTATATTAGAGCATATCTTTATTATATATAATAACATTAAAGCTTAAACACTTACTTGTCTAAGTTGCCTTTCTCATTTGTTGCACCAATAACAATAACATTCTCTCGCGTATTGAAACTGTAAAACAAAGGTTTTGTATATGCTCATTAGACTGTTTTTTTAAGAAGTGTTGTTTTAGTTTGTGCTTACAATTACATACACATTATTCACCAATCACTGACTGTATTAAATGTTTGTACGATATTAAATCTAGCTCATGTACATGCAAATACATTTACGCATGTACAGTTATGCACTAAAGACTCCTGAAAGTCATGATTTTAGTTTTTTTAAAAATTACCCTACAAATACAGGTACTTTGCCATTACTTACCCATCCATCTCTGCCAAAAGTTGATTCACTGTCTGGTTCGCATATGGATGAATACTTGACTTTGTTCTCTTCCCCCCGACACTGTCTATCTCATCGATGAATATTATACATGGAGCTTGCTTTTTGGCCTCTTCTGTAATAGTGTAATGGAGATTGATAAAAAACTGTTTCAAATAATAAAAAATCGTGTGCCATCATATGTTGCTTTTGCCTGCAAATGAAACTATTTTCTCAGATTGACTACATTCAACTTGATTAAGACAAAAAATGAGTTCAGATTAAATCGGTTTCCCAGATAGAAATAAGTACTTCTTGTGAAAGGCAGGCATCCCAACCCATGACCTCATGGGTGAAAGACCAATACCCCCACTCATGAGCCAGGTGAAAGACAAACACCAAAACCAATGACATCTGGGGTAAAATTCGTCCCACATATCACCTCTGGGGTTAAGGCATACGCCAAGAACAGCTCAATTTTTCATTAGTTAATGTAAATATCAAATCCATTTGATGTAAACACTGAATCAGTTAATTTCTTGCAAATTAACAAGTTCCTTTATAATTGTTTCGATTGAAGGGATAATACCTGCATGTATTTATTTTCATACATTCATGAATATCAATCCATTACAAATCCTTTCAAACATTAAAAGACAATTTTATTCTATATATTTTTCTTTTCTTGTACTATTCAATTTTTCTCTTTCAAAATATACGTGACTAGCTTCTTATATAAAAGCCCTTGTCTTTACTCTAACTATTACTAGGATAACCTTTTTGCACTTGAATTTGTACCACATTCAATTTTTCTATGACAACTGCTATCTTTGAATTTTCACCTCAGGGAGAGGAATTTACATAGGTTTGCCAAACTTGTTTTCCAATCCTTTATTCATTTTTGTACTTGTTGTTCATAGGTGAATAATTTACCTGAATAAATATATTTAAACTAAAAGTTAGCAAACATGAGATGGTTAACATATCCATCATGCATTTACATGAACAATGACTCATTCATGTATCTAATTGAATCAAAGGATTAAAAAAGTCCTTAATAATAAAATATCAGCTTACCAAAGAGTGCCCTCACTCTCTTTGACCCTGATCCCACGAAAACTTCATCAAACTGGGAACCAGATGCGTGAAAGAAGGGAACATTAGCCTCACCTGAATCACACAAGAGATCTTTTAACAATGTCAAATGCATACAGTCATATAGCATATTAAATTTGGATAAACTAAAGTGTTCAATGCTTGTAGCATAAAGAACAGTTCATAAAAATATTGTAATGAAAAAATACTAAGCTCGAGCAATACAGACAACTTAAGCTTATTATCATGTTCATTTTCCTTTTGACTGAATTGTTTTTATATTACCTAAATAAAACGCTACATAAACATCAGATATTTCAAGGAGCAACGCCACTGCTTGTCTCCTATTTTTTTCTCTTTGATAAACAGGGCATAAAATCAACTTATTTAAGCTTGTTAAAGGCCTTGCTGTATTTGTGTGTATTGTTTCTGGCAACATGCCTACTAAGTTTCATTTGAATACCTTGAACAGTTCATGATTTCTGGCCAATGTTTAAGTGTTTGTAATACAATAATGACACCTATGCCATCAACACTTAAGGCTATCACAATACCTCTTCTTTTTTAAATATCAAAAAACAGACAAGCTGCTTGATAATTATAGTTGTCCACTTACCACCACAATTGGTTGGATGACATTTACTATATCTCCAATCATATCATCTAACACACAAACTCATGTTTGCCCAGCTACTGGCAATGTTGCTTCACGTTTGCCAGTACAATAATGGACAAATTCTTTAATGTTCATGTCAGAGTCATAAACTACCATTTTTCAGAGATAACTACCAAAATTAATTATAAGGAAGTTCATACTTCCCGCTCCAAATTCTTAATAAAAGACCTGTAATGAAACCAGTACCTGCTACAGCTTTGGCAAGAAGAGTTTTTCCAGTACCAGGAATACCCACCAACAGAACTCCTGAAATGTAAAGTAAAGCATCAGTCATGAATCGGACATTAACCAAAAAACAAAGTGGTAATAACTTAAGGCCTCAATTAAGTAATAGTATGTTTGGCCTGAGATAACCAACTAACAAAAAAAAGGTGACAAAACAGCTACTTAAGCCAATCTTGAAGTCAGATTTATCTTTCTCTGGTTTTCACCTCATTTCATCATTTTGTTTGTGTACATGTCTGTGTATTTCTGTGTTTGTGTTCCTGTCTGTGTGTACCTGTGTTTGTGTACATGTCAGCATGTTTATGTGTTTGTGTAAATGTCTGCATGTTTATGTGTTTGTGTTCATGTCTGCATGTTTATGTGTTTGTGTTCATGTCTGCGTGTTAATGTGTTTGTGTACATGTCTTTGTGTTTATGTTCGTGTCCTTGTGTTTATGTGTTCATGTCTGCGTGTTTATGTGTTTGTGTTCAGGTCTTTGTTTACCTGTGTTTGCGTTCATGTCCTTGTGTACCTGTGTTTGTGTACATGTCTGCATGTTAGTGTTCGTGTACAAGTCTGTGTGTTTCTGTTAATATCCTTGTGTTTCTGTGTTTGTGTTCATGTCTGTGACTGTGTGTTTATGTACATGTCTGTGTGTTGCTGTGTTTATGTACATGTCTGTGTGTTGCTGTGTTTGTGTACATGTCTGCATGTTTCTGTGTTTGTGTACATGTCTGCATGTTTCTGTGTTTGTGTACATGTCTGCATGTTTGTGTTTGTGTACATGTCTGCATGTTTCTGTGTTTGTGTACATGTCTGCATGTTTCTATGTTTGAGTGCATGCCTGTGTGTTTCTGTGTTTGTGTACATGTCTGTGTGTTTTTCTGTTTAGTTAAAACTTATTTAATTTAATGATCGTGTAACAAGCATTTGCAACTTATATTAATCAATCTCGTCGGCATGATGTTGCGTGAGAGTTTGGTCTTGTGTTGTGGGGGAAACCAGAGGACCTGGAGGAAACCCACTTGTCTGACTTAGCGACCACAAACTCACATGCGCCCAGGCCTGGAATTAAACTCGTGTCGCCTAGGTGAGAAGCAAGTGCACTAACAACTGTGCTAACTGCACAACTGTTTTTGTGTTTATGTTTCTGTACATGGGCCAGGAGGCTATTTAATAGAATCTCTCCTTGGTACAAGACAGCTCCTAGGATTCATAATGAAATTATCCCCAGAGACCTTAATACAATAAGCCTTGAAAATAAAGGTACCTTTGGGCAGCTTGGCACCCATCTTCTCGAATTTCTCATTATCCTTGAGGAAGCTCACAATGTCCATCAACTCTTCCTTCACCTCATCACACTGTAATACAATAATCATTTATGTGAACAAAGAAATCCCACGAAAATATTCATGTTATATCTTATAAGATCCATTGTTTCCAAAAACACATAACAATCAAAGGCTTACACGAAGCATGTAATGTATGAAATTAAGATGTAAAACAAAAAACTAGAAGCGCAGCAATGCGACGAAACCTGGTTTTTGTTATGGGCAATCAGAAATTATAGCCAATTAATTTGTTGTATGAGCAAGTTCAATCTGCAGCTTCATATAAGCTATATTCACACTAAGATTCATCACTATCCATCAATTCCAACTAAGTTGTTGGGCAGAAAAACATTTTTCTATTTTTAGGAACAGTGACCTTGACCCCACCTCCCAAGCTAGCTCTTCACATAAGCTACCTTCGCTCTAAGTTTCATCAATATCTATCAATGCTAACTGAAGTTATTGGGCAGAAACCATTTTTCTATTTTTAGTAACAGTGACCTTGACCCCACCCCACTCAAAAGAAATTCCAAGCTTGCTCTTCACATAAGCTACTAGTACCTACACACAAAATTTCGTCAATATCTATCAATCCTAACTAAAGTTATTGGGCAGAAACCATTTTTCTATTTTTAGTAACAGGCAACCTTGACCATTTTTCTATTTTAAGTAATAGTGACCTTGACCTTAGCCCCTCCCAACTCAAAAGCAATCCCAAGCTAGCTCTTCACATAAGCAACTTACACACCAAGTTTCATCAATATCGGTCAATGCTAACTAAAGTTATTGGGCAGAAACCATTTTTCTATTTTAAGTAACAGTGACCTTGACCTTAGCCCCTCCCCCCTCAATAGCAATCCCAAGCTAGCTCTTCACATAAGCTACCTACACACCAACTTTCGTCAATATCTATCAATCCTAACTAAAGTTATTGGGCAGAAACCATTTTTCTATTTTTAGTAACAGGCGACCTTGACCTTAGCCCCACCCCCCTCAAAAGCAATCCCAAGCTAGCTCTTCACATAAGCTACCTACACACTAAGTTTTATCAATATCTGTCAATGCTAACTAAAGTTATTGGGCAGAAACCATTTTTCTATTTTAAGTAACAGTGACCGTGACCATTTTTCTATTTCAAGTAATAGTGACCTTGACCTTAGCCCCTCCCCACTCAAAAGCAATCGCAAGCTAGCTCTTCACATAAGCAACTTACACACAAAGTTTCGTCAATATTTATCAATGCTAACTACAGTTATTGGGCAGAAACCATTTTTCTATTTTAGTAACAGTGACCTTGACCTTAGCCCCACCCCTCTCAACCTACAGACCAAGTTTCATCAATATATATCAATGCTAACTAAAGTTATTGAACAGAAACCAATGTTAGACGCCCGCCCGCCCAACGACAACCTCATTCTAATAACCCGGTTTTCGTTGAAAACCTGGTTAACAACAAGATGAATTTAACTTTGCAATTGTTATAGACGTGTATTACTCTGTGGTCAAAATCTTATTTTGGAAGAAAACAATGTTATTTAAAGTCATTAGGTTGTGCAACCTTCTTCTACCTCAGCGTTAAAATATAACTACATAAAGCAAAATCAATGTACCTTAATCAAATTTTGCACGTTAAGAGAAAAGAATCTGTAAATTTTAAGGTTTGTTTAAATGTAATTATTACCTCAAAGAAATGTTCAATGTGCAGTGTCCACATATTTCTAAATGGCCCTCGTATATAAGATGTATTAATTGACCTACATGTACCACACACTGATTAAAATCTTATCAACTTACCCCTTTGACATCAGCAAAGGTAACATTGACCATTTCTCGATCAATCTCATAGCTCTGCATGTTCATCAAGTCTGAAACTAAAAGACTAACAATCATTCCAACAAAAGCATTGTTACCTTTACACCATAAAGGCAGCCAAAATCTGGCAACAATATCACAAAAACACTCAAGTCAAATCTCAATATCAACCTAATTTACCACATGAATGAATATTAGCATGATTCAAATCTTGCATGATTTTTAACTTTTTTGAAAACATGTCTTCTCATAGAATGAGTTGATAAAAATATGTTGTCATTATTTCAAAGAAAACTAGATCTAGAGCAAAACCTATACTTCATTGATTGTTAAAATACAAAGGAATTGTACTGAAATACATTTTGGGCTGTAGAATATTTTACTCTTGGAATCTTGACCAAACCTTAATCAACATATTCTATGATAGAATGCACTTTTTAAGGGTGTAAAATATACATGATTTTAATAACTTTTGATGAAATGTGGTAAAATGAGTTGAGACTGAGATTGAGATTTGACTTAAGTATTTTTGTGGTATCGGGCCTGATAATAATGACCTTGAATATGCTCTTTCCCTTATCATGTCCATGGAACAGTTGGCAGGAAAATATCTGTTACCCAAAGGAAATTTAAGCAAACTTTCCAGAGTTGTCTTATGTACCGTATATCTTCAACAAAGCTTAGATGGAAGCACTCTTGACCCCAATATCACAAAAATACTCAAGTCAAATCTCAATCTCAACTCATTTTACCATACTAGTATTCAAAATCTTGCATGTTTTCATTCTTTTTGGAAAAATATTTTCTCATAAAATGTGTTGATAGAAAGACTTTGTCAATATTTAAAAACAAATACCGTAATTCTAGATCATAAAATATACTAAGTATTTTTTAAAGAACAAAAAATTGTACTGAAATGCATTTTTGGCTGTAGAATATATTTCCCGTAAAATTCCACCAAAGGCTTAAATGAACATAAATTTGTGATAGAATGGGCTCTTAGGTGGTGTAAAAAAACATTTTTTTTTTGGTAGGGTACCTGTTGTTGAAAAGGATGTAACCCTAACCAAACCATTTTTGGGCCCTACTTGCAAAAGTGATTAATACGAAACTCTTGTCATTTATTTCACTTCATACCTAATGATAAAATAATGTGAAACATGGTTGGAAATGTTGGGCCCAACAGAGAAGTACTTTAACTAGACTCTTAAAGCGCAATGCAGCTATTTTTATTTTCAAGATTTTGAACAAAAATAGCATACATGCAGATGTCACTGCCTGTCTGTTATGAACATCAGGAAAAGCTTAAGGAATGCTTTATTCGCAACTGAGACTCGCTACTTATATGACGGTATTAACATGGCTTCCAAGTCTCATGTTCTTATAGTTTTATAAGTTATGGCTTAGATTCAAGTTGCTGCACACAACTGACATATATCACAAGGTAAAACCTCTATTCTTTTCTTTAAACAAGAGCTGTCGTAAGACCCAAGTAAACAAACAATTGATGATATCAAAAAATTGATGTATGAATTTGTATGGGACAATAAACCTGACAAAATCAAAAGAAAAGTATTACATCAGTATTACCATGAATATGGTGGTCTGAAACTAACAGATATAGAAAACTTTATTCGCTCACTAAAAACATTATGGATTAAAAGATATCTAGACCCATCTAATACAGGGGATTGGAAGGTTTTTATGCAAGAAAAAACTAAAAAACTATGGAAATAACCTAATTTTTGAATGCGACACAGACCGATGATTCATCAAGCGAATCGCTAATGAGAAAACTTTTCTTAACGATGTTTTAACGTCATGGTTAAACATACAAAATAAACATTATGAAAACCATGACACACCTTTGAGTGAATCAGTAATATGGAATAATAAATTAATGAAACAAAATGAAAATAACTTTTTTTTATAAAGGATGGTTTCAGAAAGGTATAAAATTATTCACCCATATATATATACGATTATAGAACCCACTCTTGCTACAAATTTGATGAAATTAGATTTTATATGATATTCATAAACAAGATTTCCTAAAGTATCTAACACTTGTTAACTCTATACCAGCAGCCTTTAAATTGAAACTTAAAGGTGAAATTATCAACCATTTAGCAACAGCAAAATAAACTGATAAAATACAAGCATCTAAACAAAATTAAACAAACTTCTTTATTCACTACAGCAAAAAGATATTTTCAAACCACAATCTGAAATTAAATGGCAACACGTTTTTCCAAACTTAAGTGACATTATACCATGGAAAACTATTTACAGACAAACGTTAACAACGTCAATAGACTCCTCCCTAGAAGTTTTCAGTATAAGTTTTTGTTAAAAATAATACCAACAAATAAATATCTGTATATATGTAAATTAAAAGAAACCAATCTATGTGACTTTTGTTACATGGAGATAGAAACCATAGAACACTAAGTCTTATTCTGGGAATGTCTGATGATACAATCTTTATATAGAATGAACTAAATAATTTCATTACATCTAAATCAATGAATATTTGCATTACCAAACAGGAGGCATTTTTAGGAATTCTCGTTAATGGAAAAAACACCCTCATTTGTAATTTTCTAATTCTGTTAATGAAATTTTTCATATTCTCAGTAATATATAAAAAAGCAGTACCAACATTTCTAGCTTATAAACAATACTTAATACTGAGAGAAACAAGAGCTGTCATAAGACAGGGTGCTCGACTACGCCGCTTTAACTTAGAAATGAATATAATAATGATATATGTGCCTGTCAATAGCAATAAAAAAATCAAACAAGAGATGTTTGTCAAACATTATGCCCCCCCTGAGCGCCATGTTTTCAGGATTATATGGACAATTGAATGAAATACGTATGGACCGAAATGACAGCTGATTTGTTGCCATTAAGGCAGTTTTAAGATTATGACCATTAAAGTGTGAGGATAGATTGTGTTACGACCATGACCTTGGACTCTATGAACTCAAAATCCAGAGTCATCAGCTGGTCACCAGAAACCTAAATGTCAAGTTCGAGGGCCATGGGTGCAGGCATTGTCAAGTTATCACACAGACAAGTTTTTTTCGTTCAAGGTCACTGTGACATTGGCCTTTGACCCAATGACCCCTTAAATCATAAGGGGTCATCTACAAGTCAGATGCAACTCCAAGTCAAGTTTGAAGGCCATGGGTTCAGGCATTGTTGAGTTATCACTCGGACAACCTTTTACCATTCAAGATCACTGTGACCTTGACCTTTGGCTCTATGAATCCTAAAATCAATAAGGGTGATCTACTGGTCAGGCTTAACATCCATGTCAAGTTTAATGATCATAGGTTCAGGCATTGTTGAGATATCAGTGGGAGAAGATTTGTTAACTTTTTTGCGTTAAAGGTTACTGTGACATTGACCTTGGCCTGAAGACCCCCAAAGTCGATAGGGCTCATCTACTGGGCAGGCCCAACCTTCATGTCAAGTTTGATGACCATAGGTCCAGGAATTGTCGAGTTCGCTTTCAAGGTCACTGTGACCTTGACCTTTGACCCCTAAAATCAATAGTGGTAATCTACTGGTCAGGCCCAACCTCCATGTCAAGTTTGAGGGCCATGGGTGCAGGCATTGTTGAGTAATCACTCGGACAACCTTTTATCATTCAAGGTCACTGTGACCTTGACCTTTGGCCCAATGACCCCTAAAATCAATAGGGACCATCTTCTGGCCAGGCCCAACCTCTAGGTCAAGTTTGAGGGCCATGGGTGCAGGCATTGTCGAGTTATCACTCGGATAACCTTTTACCATTCCAAGTCACTGTGACCTTGACCTTTAGCCCAATGACCCCTAAAAACCATAGGGGTCATCTCCTGGTCAGGCCAATTCTCCAGGTAAGTTTGAGGGCCATGGGTGCAGGCATTGTCGAGTTATCACTCGGGACAACCTTTTACCATTCAAGGTGACTGTGACCTTGACCTTTGGCCAGATGACCCCCAAAAACAAAAGGGGTCATGTACTGGTCAGGCCCAATTCCAAGTCAAGTTTGGGGGCCATGGGTGCAGGCTTTGTCAAGTTATCACACAGAAAACCTTTGACCATTCAAGGTGACTGTTACCTTGACCTTTGGCCCGATGATCCCCAAAAACAATAGGGGTCTTCTACTGGTCAGGCCCAACCTCCAATTCAATTATGAGGGCCATGGGTGCAGGCATTGTCGAATTATCACTCGGACAACCTTTTACCATTCAAGGTCACTGTGAACTTGACCTTTGACCCGATGAGCCCCAAAAACAATAGGGGTCAGCTACTGGTCAGGCCCAACCTCCAAGTCAAGTTTGAGGGCCATGGGTGCTGGCATTGTCAAGTTATCACTCGGACGACCTTTTACCATTCAAGGTCACTGTGACCTTGACCTTTGGCCTGATGACCCCCCAAAACAATAGGGGTCATCTACTGGTCAGGCCCAACCTCCATGTCAAGTTTGAGGGCCATGGGTGCAGGCATTGTTGAGTTATCACTCGGACAAGCTTTAAAATTATTTTACCATTAAAGGTCACTGTGACCTTGACCTTTGACCCGATGACCCCCAAAATCAATTGGGGTCATCTACTGGTCAGGCCCAACCTTCATGTGAAGTTTGATGAGGTCTACCGACGGACCGACCGACCGACCGACATACCGACATGCCTGTGCAAAGCAATATACCCACCCCTCTTCTTCGAAGGGGGGCATAATAAAAAAGTAAACAGTGACCAAAACTCTCGGGGGTCTAAAACACAATCTCATGAAAGGTCTCTTTTAACTCTTCATATATACCAAGTTTGCTCACAATATGTCGACCCTTATTTAAGTTATTCAATATCAACCATTTTTCTATTAATAGTAACTTTGACCTTGACCTTGATCCTAGGTGTCTCAAATGCACTCCCATGAAAGGTCTCTATCATCTCTTCTTATATACCAAGTTTGGTTGCTATATGTCAAACCTAGCTAAAATTATTTGATACATAAGGTGACTTTGACACTGCCCTCCGACCAGCCCACCGGAACAATGACATACGTCATTCTAATAACTTGTTTTCCCTTAGTGAAAACATGGTTAAAAAAAAAAAAAATTCAATCAAGGGCCATAATTCGTATTTAGGGTTTAAATGGAGTTATATAACCTTATTGTAAGATGGTCGTTATTAATTGTGCAGAGTATTAAGTCAATTAAATGAAGGGTTTAAAATATTTTTTATTAAAATCCAAACTTGCCATACAACTTCAACCTGCCCTAAAACTTTAACCTAAGTTTCTAAGTCAATCAGGGGGCATAACTTGTATGAAAGATAATATGGAGTTATGTAACCTCATTGTGTGATGGTCCTGAACAACTGTGTGAAGTATTAAGTGAATTGAATGTAGGGTATAGGACTTATGAGAAAAAATTGTAACTTGCCCTGATACTTTTTACCTGCCCTAAAATTTTAAGCTTAGTTCCTAAGTCAATCAGGGGCTATAATTTGTATAAAGGATAATATGGAGTTATCTTATCTCATTATGTTATGGCACTGAACAACTGTGTGAAGTATTAAGTCAATTGAATGAAGGGTATGGGACAAGAAAAAATCCCAATTTGCCTTAAAAATTTAACCTGCCCTAAAATTTAACCAATGTTTGTAAGTCAGTCAGGGGGCATAACTTGTATGAAAGATAATATGGAGTTATGTAACCTCATTGTGTGATGGTCCTGAACAACTGTGTGAAGTATTAAGTCAATTAATTGAAGGGTATAGAAGTTATAAATATGTATCCCAACCTGCCCTCAAACTTTAACCTAATTTCCACAGTCAATCAGAGGCTATAATTTGTATAAAGGATAATATGGAGTTGTCTAACCTCATTATGTGATGGTCCTGAACAACTGTATATTAAGTATTAAGGGAATTGAATGAAGGGTATTGGACTTATAAGTAACTAGAAATGTGTCCATAGGACACGGATGCCCCCACTTCGATTTTTTGTCACAGAAAATAAGCCATAATGATTATTCAGGATAATCTGCACAAGGGCAAATCCTTTTCAAAAATTAGATCGGATAAGATATTTTTTAAGTATTGTTGGGAAATAAAGGGCCCTAACTCCTAAATGATTAAAGCGATTTCCATGGCTATCAAACTTGATCAAGGTATTATGGTCACAAACATGTGTTAAAAGTTTGGTGAGGATTGGACAAACAGTTTTCAAGAATTAGATCGGAAACAATCTTCGGGACGTATTTTTCAAGTCTTTTTTTGCAAATAAAGGGCCGTAACTCCTAAATGACAAACGCGATTTCCATGGCTATCGAACTTGATCAAGATATTATGGTCACAATCATGTATGTAAAGTTTGGTGAGGATTGGACACATACTTTTCAAGAATTAGATTGGAAACATATATTTTTGAAGTATTTTTGGCAAAAAAGGGCCGTAACTCCTAAATGACTAAAGCGATTTCCATGACTATCAAACTTGATCAAGATATTATGGTCACAAACATGTGTTTAAAGTTTGGTGAGGATTGGACAAACGGTTTTCAAGAATTAGATCGGAAACAATCTTCGGGACGTACGTACGTACAGACAGACAGACGTACGTACGGACAAGGGCAACCCTATATGCCGCCACTTTGTGGGGGCATAAAAATGTTATCAGTATAAATGATAAATTAAAAAATATGACAAAACTCAAAACAGTTAAAATGTTTTTGCCATTGAGTATACACTTTGTTTTCATAACAAGCAAACATAATTTCGAGATATTTAAAGCTTTGGTACCTTGTTAATCATATTAGTTGACTAATTATATATAATAAGCGATAAAAATAAAACTGCACAATGATTAACGTTTTGCACTTACTGTAATTTTCTACACTCATTTTAACATTGGGATTTAGTCATCAATAACCTACTTTAAAATGACAGTTATGTCTTTTTGCAATTAACATTTTACCAAAAACAAGGTATTATGGTCACAAACATGTGTTAAAAGTTTGGTGAGGATTGGACAAACAGTTTTCAAGAATTAGATCGGAAACAATCTTCGGGACGTATTTTTCAAGTCTTTTTTTGCAAATAAAGGGCCGTAACTCCTAAATGACAAAAGCGATTTCCATGGCTATCGAACTTGATCAAGATATTATGGTCACAATCATGTATGTAAAGTTTGGTGAGGATTGGACACATACTTTTCAAGAATTAGATTGGAAACATATATTTTTGAAGTATTTTTGGCAAAAAAGGGCCGTAACTCCTTAATGACTAAAGCGATTTCCATGACTATCGAACTTGATCAAGATATTACGGTCACAAACATGTGTTTAAAGTTTGGTGAGGATTGGACAAACGGTTTTCAAGAATTATATCGGAAACAATCTTCGGGACGTACGTACGTACAGACAGACAGACAGACGTACGTACGTACGGACAAGGGCAACCCTATATGCCGCCACTTTGTGGGGGCATAAAAATCCCAACTTGCCCTAAAACTTTAACCCGACGCCGACGCTGTGACGAGTAGTATAGCCCTCCTTATTTTCTGAATAGTTGAGCTAAAAACAGACATGCTAATACAAAGAAAAACCTTTGTGTAAATATGTCTTTAAAATTATAACTACTGAAAACAATATATAATTAAAATCTACATTATTGTTTTACCGTTCCATCAACTTGGGCTTTCAAAAATAAAATTGTGTAAATATCTACTGAAAACAATATACATTTAAAATCCACATACTTTGTTTTCCCATTCCATCAACTTGGGCTCTCAAAAATAGAAAAAATCCCAGCACGACCAGTCCACCCAGGAGTATTCGGCCATATTTCATTTTCGTTTTGTCATCAGTTTGTGGCGACTTTACGCCGCTCACGAAACCAAGTGTGTACGCCAGTTTTACTTTCTTCTGCACTGACCTGTCATCTTCTGTCAAAACCTTCGGCATTTTGAGGTGATCTATGTCATCTACGGGCTGAAAATAAATGCGAAGAAATTAACGGCAAGTGTACAAAGATTATTTTATTCAATTCAGTTTGTAAATACAATGGAACTTAACAGCTGTCCTTCTTTCAGTGAACCCTGAACATGCTATATATAAACAAGCAAATTCGTTGAATTGATATCCCCCGCCTGATTAGGCAAGATTCATGATTTGGAAATGAAAAGAAGGTGGAATACTCCTATATTAACATGTAATATGGCTGCAGAGAAATGGACCAAGAAAACATTCTGATTAAGTTTTATAAATATTTGACCATGTATAATGCCTCTAGTATGTTCCAAAGATTTTTCTAAGATTTGACCTACTGACCTAGTTTTTGACCCCATGTGATCCACTTTTTAAAGTGGTCCATATTTGATCAAGGTTTACATCATGACCAATTTTGAACATAACTTGACCAATCATTACCATGATATGGTTCCGGACAAGATTTTTCAAAGATTTGACCTAGTGACCTAATTTTCGATCATATGTGACCCAGTTTTATTACGACCAAGAGTTCATCAAGGAAAACATTCTGATCAAGTTTCATGAATATTTGACCATGTATAATGCCTCTAGTATGTTCCAAAGATTTTTCTAAGATTTGACCTATTGACCTGGTTTTTGACCCCATGTGACCCACTTTTAAAATAGGTCGAGATATGATCAAGGGGAACATAATGACCAAGCTTGAACATTTTCTGATCAATGCCTACCAAGATATGGTACCAGACAGACGGACGGACGGAAGGACGGAATGATGGACGGACAACGCCAAAACAATATCCCCCTCCCGAAACCCAGTTTTAAATAAGTCCAAGATTTCATCAAGGAAAACATTCTGATTAAGTTTTATAAATATTTGACCATGTATAATGCCTCTGATATGTTCCAAAGATTTTTCTAAGATTTGACCTACTGACCTAGTTTTTGACCCCATGTGACCCACTTTTTAAAGTAGTCCATATTTGATCAAGGTTTAAATCATGACCAATTTTGAACATAACTTGACCAATCATTACCATGATATGGTTACGGACAAGATTTTTCAAAGATTTGACCTAGTGACCTAATTTTCGATCATATGTGACCCAGTTTTATTTACGACCAAGAGTTCATCAAGGAAAACATACTGATAAAGTTTCATGAATATTTGACCATGTATAATGCCTCTAGTATGTTCCAAAGAGTTGACCTATTGACCTAGTTTTTGACCCATGTGACCCACTTTTAAAATAGGTCGAGATATGATCAAGGGGAACATTATGACCAAGTTTGAACATTTTCTGATCAATGCCTACCAAGATATGGTACCGGACGGACGGACGAAATGACGGACGGACAACGCCAAAACAATTTCCCCCTCCCGAAATCTTCGATTCGGCGGGGGATAAATATCAAAATATTCATAAAAAACAATCAGAGCAACTCTTTGTGGGACACCTCAGACATTACTCTGTTTTGCTGGGAACATTTATGCCAAGTAAATATTAAAACCAACAAATGCATGGTAAAGTAACATACTTGACAATTCAAAATACAAAGAGTTTTCACTTATGAAACCTTGTGTGACCTTGACTTTGATTAACAGACCACAAATTATTGACGCTGCCCGATAACATACCCCAACCTTATTATCTGGGTTATTTATGACTCTTTTTTGGAATAAAACAGTTCCACTTTAAACTTATCTTTGTTTAAAGTCTTCATTTGAAGCAAAATATTGCCTTTCGTCGCAGCATTTATGACATAATTTATCACATGGTATACACACACTGTATAAGAAGTGTCAGTCCATCTAACTTCAGTAATTTATTGTTAAAAGAGACTCCAAATGCCAGCATCTGAGCAAAAAAAACTGCCAAATTTCAAAACGTCAGTGTACTAGGAACCCTGACGCTTATGAATTTGAAGGTATAGCCAATATTCAACAGGAGGTTACCTCAATTCCTTTTTATACCTGTAAATTTCTTCAGCAAACATTTTTTTCCATACCTTGCTTTTAAATCCAAATCCGAGTGGTCTCTTCTTGGTCCCCTTCACTGGGTTCCTTGATTCATTCATATACAAACCAATGAACCTTTTCTGTGTGAACAGCACTGCAGCTGTAACAAATTCATCTACGGTATAACTAATTACACGTCACTGAAGACATAAAAGCAATTACAAGGAAAGAATGGGCAGGTTTATTTATTTTGTTGTAAAACTTACTTGATTTTGATCAGGGTCAAGTATTTCTATATTCTTTATTTAACCCCAAGTTCTAAACTAGAACAAAATTTCCATTTTTCATTAATTAATAAACAAAACTTTTTTTATTATAAAATTCAAAAAAATCAGTTTGAGTACTGGTTTAAAATTCCAAGCAACTTGAATATTACAAACTAGAGAAAATACAAACAAAGGTAATACCCTGATTCTGTGTTAGGGATGAAATACTTTTCAAAAGAGCAGGATTTAAATGACTAGTCTTGTAAAGAAGCTCTTCGGCAAAACCTGAAAATTAACAGTATAACAAGTGCTAATTTCATAACAAAACAAGAAAGAAATATAACATTTACAGTGCTGTATTAAAAATGTGAGGTGAAAAACCAACAACAATTGGTTAAGTTGAGTGATATTCATTGTCAGATAAAACAGGTGTATTTCAAAAACTGCTGTGTAGTAGTGATGTTCAGACGATCGATATTGTTAACGATCATAACAACTTAACACTTCCGAATTAATAAATGCAGAAGAGAATTGGCGGAAACGAATTGAAAATTGATTGGATGGGCCTGAAATCTGTGACAATGAATTGTATTTGGTCATAATCCATCATCAATTCAACAGGCGATTTTTGTGTCTTTTTCCAGTTCATTTGCTTTGGTGAGTTTCCGCCAATTTTCTTCTTTGTGTTCATTTATTTAATTCAGAAGTGTTCAGTTCTAATCATTAACAATATGACCAAAAGCAACAACATCAGTAAAAAACTTCTAACGTGCACATAACATAAGCATAGTTAAGGATAACGAGTTATTGAACAAGAATAAACAATTAAGGTATTCTCAAAAACCAATTGAATATGGTTTAATACTTAGAGTGAAACAGATTATCAATAGTCAACCCTAACCGATTTCCAACACTTCTGTAAAGGCTTCTATTTCTGATATTTTATCTCAGTTGTTTCATGTGACTGGCAAGCTTACTAACATTTTTAACAGTATCCTAGTTTTCTAATGATATCAAACTTGCCAAATTATATATGCTACAGTATCCGTGTTTTCTAATGATTTTAAATTTACTTAATGTATGCTACAGTATCCATGTTTTCTAATAATATCAAATTTGCAAATGGTATGCTACAGAATCTGTGTTTTCTAACGATATCAAATTTGCTAATTGTATGCTACAGTATTCGTGTTTTCTAATGATATAAAATTTGCAGAAGGTAAAAAACAACAAGTATATTTAAGGTTTATGAACTTGTAACTTCACATCACATTTCCACTTATTGTATCTAGTTCTCTAAATAATATTTCATACCTGATTTGTTTTCAAAGAATGTTGGCGAGGATATATAGGAGCTCCGCCAGTTTTGGTAGCTCCTGGCATCTGGTTGGGGGGTTAGGAACATTGGCCACACTTTTTGCAAATTTCTATTTTCTAACAATTGTTCTATACATCGCTGAAGGTCTGCACTGAGAGAGATATCTGCTTTTCTATTCTGCTGAAAGAAAATAGGCGCCTTTTTGTTATAAAAAGATAATAAGATGTTACAAGATGTCAACTATAAAAACTAGATATGAAATTGCAGTCAACTATTTGGAAAGTCAACCTATAAATGACAACTTTATTTTATGGACTATCGTCAGTTATTCATTTTTTGATTATGTTTTTAAAAGTTAGAAAAAATTGCGGTTCCTGTACACTTCACTTCCTCTCATTATGATCTATCACTGTATTCAAAATGGGCAAGGTGCTATTGAAGAGGGGCAGGGTGGTAAGATGGGCACATTGTTTGGGCTGAATAGAATCTGAACATCAGATGTGACAGAAACAGTAGTCAAAATAAACACAAACCCCGAGCTTTGCACTGGTAAAATGTCATATGGGCTTGCTAAAATTCTGAATTTTATATAGCAGAGCTTGTTCAAAAACTTGATGCCAAGCAAAAGGATAAGAATTCGGACTTGTTCACCCAAAAGTCTTATTTCAATGACTGTGTTTATTTGAAGTGATATTTAAATAGGTTTAAACTGCCCAATATGTAAAATGTGCATGCATGCGTAATCATATAATAAGTTTTATTAAAAAAAGAAATGTTTGATTAAAAAAAATAAACATCTTTAACATTTAATTCTATGAAGGCAGAAGGGTGCCCATGCTGGTCTCCATGAGGGCAGAAGGTTGATACTTAAAATAGTGCAGCACTCTTCCATAATTCTTTAGCTAATACCCCATGTATGCATTGTAACTATAGATCTTTGTAATGCATTGAACCATTATCGCTTTTAGCAAACATTACCTCGCTCCTTTTTTCTTCTGTGTTCTTGCTGTGCCTTCCTGTATATGCTGCAGTGGTCTCAGACCTGTGAGCCTGTGGTCTGGCCAAATGGATGTTCTGTCTGGCAGCAGCAATCAATGTGGACATTTGTGACATCACACCAGCCAGGAGCTGTAACATACAATATAAAAAAGGTGTGAACTGAAGTTAACCTTTCAATATAAAAAATATGATTATGTGTCATTGTGATGTTGTAATTTCTACATCAAAACAAGAGCTGTCACAGTATGTGACGAATGCCCCCCGAATGTGAAATTGACCTATGAACAAGGTCAGTACATGAAAAGTTAAAGATCAAACAAATACATATGGCAAGTTATTTTAAATTGCCTCTGAACATAAATAAATACCACCCATACTTGACAACCTACATTCATATGTCCTTATATTCAGCATTCCATTGTGAATAAACACTAAGTGTATCTTTCACCTTAGAGGTAGGGACATGGGTCTTGCACGTGACACGTCGTCTTGGTATGTCGAACACATGTGGCAAGTTATTTTATTATCTGTCCATACACGGTAAAGTTGAAGCCCAGACACGACAACATATACTCTATGTCCTTATATGCAGCATTCCATTGTGAAAAAACACTAAGTTTGACCTTGACCTAAGAAATAGGGACACGGGTCTTGCACGCTACACGTCATCTTCGTATGCCGAACACATGTGGCAAGTTATTTTAAAATCTGTCCATACAAGGGAAAGTTACAGCCCCAACACGATAATCTATACTCTATGTCATTATATGCAGCATTCCATTGTGAATAAACACCTAAGTGTGACCTTGACCTAAGAGGTAGGGACACAGGTCTTGCACGCGACACATCGTCTTGGTATGTCTAACACATGTGGCAAGTTATTTTAAAATCTGTCCATACAAGGGAAAGTAACAGCCCAGACACGACAACCTATACTCTATGTCCTTATATGCAGCATTCCATTGTGAATAAACACTAAGTGTGACCTTGACCTAAGAGGTAGGGACACGGGTTTTGCACGTGACACGTCGTCTTGGTATGCCGAACACATGTGGCAAGTTATTTTAAAATCTGTCCATAAAAGGGAAAGTTAGAGCGAGGACATGACAACCTATACTCTATGTCATTATATGCAGCATTCCATTGTGAATAAACACCTAAGTGTGACCTTGACCTTAGAGGTACGGACACAGGTCTTGCACGCGACACGCCGTTTTGGTATGTCAAACACATGTGGCAAGTTATTTTAATATCTGTCAATACAAGGGAAAGTAACAGCCCGGACACGACAACCTATACTCTATGTCCTTTTATGCAGCATTCCATTGTGAATAAACACTAAGTGTGACCTTGACCTAAGAGGTACGGACATGGGTCTTGCACGCGACTCGTCGTCTTGGTATGCCAAACACATGTGTCAAGTTATTTTAAAATCTGTCCATACAAGGGAAAGTTACAGTCCGGACACGACAACCTATACTCTATGTCCTTATATGCAGCATTCCATTGTGAATAAACACTAAGTGTGACCTTGACCTAAGAGGTAGGGACACGGTTCTTGCACGCGACACGTCATCTTGGTATGCCGAACACATGTGGCAAGTTATTTTAAAATCTGTCCATACAAGGGAAAGTTACAGCCCGGACACGAGTTATTGAGCCGGACACACGGACGGACGGACGGACAGACAGTGTGATTTTAATATGCCCACCTTCGGGGGCATAAAAACAATGTTATATTTCAAGTTAAAGGCACACAATATTTATAATTGATGCAAAAAAAAATATTTTAAATTTTACTGCATAATTAAGTTGAACTCACACATCAAAAACTATATCAGCCTTAATAATTGTTTTATTTTCAATAAACAGCTTCATGGATGTAGGCCAAATATTCCAAATTAAAATTAAATTAGGCCCTAATTCGTTCAGAAAACAACTTTAACAAAAGGTAATTATTGTATATATTATATATATATATATATGTGAATATTTCGACATTCATTAAAAGTGTTGTCTGCTGCATTTCTCATATTTTATGTTGACTGCTTTTCTTGACTGCGTTTTGGCCCTTTTTAAGTTCTTGGAGTTTTGTAAGCAGTTCCATGTTGGGATATGTATTACGTCATAAGCCATCAAAAGCTTTTCAAAT